>NW_017729009.1:20354683-20362659 GCF_001723915.1 Gavialis gangeticus
TGCTCGGGTCCCTTCCAACCCTACAAACTATGAAACTATGCCCCAGCCCCACCCCCTTCCTTGCTATAGGGGCGATCTACCCCCCCACCCCCAACAAACTTATCAGCCAGACACTGCTCTCCAATGCATATCAGCGATTGGATTAGTATCGGCTGATATGGACAATCGGTATCAGCCCAAAAAATCTTTCAGTGCACCCCTAATATTAAGGAACTGCTGCAGGCACTCCAAGCATGAATTTCCTATTGACTTAAAAAAAAAAAGTTCTGTATACAGAAGTGGTTCCAGCATCTGCCCCATAACTAAATTGGGTTGGTGTCTTCTATGCTATTACTCTTGACTGAAAGTATAAATTTGCTAATTAATAGCTTAAAGTGCAATTCTTCTCTTTCCTAATTACCATCACCCTTTCACCCCAACCCTTGCTCTCTGCCCGCCCACTATCTGGAAAATTAATTTCTCTGCTCCTGGCTTATGTTGTTCCTAATGAAATGACCTTTGAAATATCATTTGTACTTGGTGTTCCTTACATTTCTTTTTAGATGGTAATCATTCATCTTTCTAGAAGTTCAAATAATACATTAGCTTGTAATTGGCTGGCACAGGAACAGTATTTGGTCTCTAGTCTAAGGCAGTAGTCAGTTCTAACTACTTTTATTTAGAGAGGGGCTGGCAAGGGAGCACCGATACTAGGTCTGCTGTGGATTGCCTGGAAGAGAATTCTGGTCCTCTTTATGATTTTAAATAAACATTCATACTTTGAAGGGGTGAAGTAATGAATTTGAATTTGGTTTTTATGGCTTTGGGGTTGGATTTTCAAGTTAGCTTTAAAAAGTACTGATTAAAGCACACCAAAATGTAGGTACATAAAGCTAAATCTCTTAATCGACATCAAAGGTATAAAATAGTAAATGTCAGTTTGTATTACTGTAGTAATACTGTAGTACCATAGAGCCCCAATCATGGACATAAACACATCAAGCTAAGTTGCTGTATAAACACAGGACAAAAAAAATGAAAATAAAGAAAGAGCAGACAGTGTCACAGAAAGCTAACAGTAAAAGTAGTTTAAGCACAAATTCTGATTTTGTTACGAAGCCTGAACTTAAAGGAAGTAGGAAGAGGAGATTTTTAGAATAAGGAGAATTAATGCTTTTAGATTCAAGTTGCATTGACACCAGAAGGGCCTCACACTATTTCTTCAGGTAAAACTGTCTGTGCTGCTGTTAAACTAATATAATTTAAATCTCATTGCCAAGAACATCAATTTTCCTTTTATTGGTGCCGATATGATATGGACCGATGCATCAGTGCACCTCTACTTAATATATTTCCAGGCCTCCTCTGTACTTATTATTTCTGACCAACAGGCTTTAATTCAATCCTAATGACAAAAAAGGCAGCTATGAAACTACCACATACTATTTTAGGCCACAGACGCATAAATACATCAATTGTGACTCATTCAGGGTACTTTTCATACACCAAAGCTGCTCAAGCCTACTAGGTTAATCTGTTTGCTTTTAGACATTAAAAAAAGGATAATCTTTTTGCTTATTTAAAAACTGTTTAACTAAATACACAGACTGGGAGGAAGATGTGCCACCTATTTCATTTATTTATTTAACTTCAAGCAGCTAAAAGGTAGCCAAAAACCCCCCTACATTATTCTTACTTGGTTGCATACTCTGGAAAGTTTCAGCAGCCAAGGAGTTAAGCAAGGGTTTTGTTTTTTTCTCCCTCCACATCATTCACTCTGCTCTGTTAGCAACTAAAGGTTACAGTCATAGCAATACTATCTTTAAGCAGCACAATGCAGTCGCTACAGATTTCAAAGCCTAGTTTCACTGCCTTTAAAGGCTGTGTCAGAACAGTGAACAAAAATTCGGAGAAGCTCAAGCTTTCTCTTGTCATTACGTAAAAGAGACTGCCTTTTCTGAGTGCTTGGGGGCCACTGCAGAATAAACTATTAAGCACTAAGAAATGCTAGACTAAATCCTAACAAAAAAATTCTGTTAATATTTAACCTATTTAATCCAATGTGAGGTCTCCACATAAGCAACAGAATGAAGAACTTAATCTGATTTTCACCTGAAGGGCAATGGGACTTCATACATTCATAAAATTCTGCTGCTAACATCTGGCTCCTCTTCTGCAAGGTGAGTTTAAATAAGTTGAATTTTAAGAATTTATTTTTACAGAAAATGCTTTTAAAAACATCTTTAAAAGCTCTAAGACAAATGCTTTGATTGTGACCAAGGCATTTCACTATTGAAAATAAGAGGCTTTTATTTTTAGATAATGTTTAGACTAAAAACAACTTTGAATTAGATGCCTGTGTGAAGAAAGATTGTTAAAACGCTAAATGCTTTTTTTTCTTATAATATAAAAAGCAAATGTGGTCTGTGTAAATGCAAGCTACAATTTGTTGTGAATCACTTAATTTCTTTTAACTCTAACCCAGGGCTTTATAGCTATTGCCAAAACACTACTGCCATAACATCTTCACTAAACTGCTACAAGTACAAGCATTTTGTGCAAGGAAGAAAATAACTAGAGAAAGCAGCTGAAATATTACCCCCCATAAACCCATTTGGTGTTTCTAGTCAATATTAATCCACTATTCATCTTTTGAAATCAAAAGAACTTTATGGAAATACTAAATTTAAAGGCCCAATTTGGCAAAATTTTCATTTACTTACTTAATTGGCTACAAGATAAAGTTGTAACAGAAGCAGTTTCAAGATAATTTAGGAATAATTATAAGAAGAATATAAATGAAATGGTATTTCCTTCTATTACTTTATTTTGAAGAACTTAAACTTTTACTTTTTACTTCAAAAGTGACTTATCCCCTATATAACATCATTACTCGATTTATAAAACAGCTCATCAGGCAGATAAGATATAAAAGAGTCCTGGAATACAAGTGTCAGTGTTCCTTAACCCTTTCATGATGCTAAAATTAGAGACATTCAGTTTTCTAAAGCAATTCAACTCAAGAAATTACAGAGGTACAGCCAAATGTTTAATTAAACTTTAAAAGGATTAAAACCCCCCAAATAACGCATGAAGTAGCTAATTTAGGTGTGCAGTGACACAGCCCAGAATTTGGAGGGCCAAGATCAACCCAAAAAAGTAAAAATTCATCACAAAAACTATTCAGTTTGCTTAAAAAAAAATTAAATATACTGCATGCATGTATTTTATGCAACAGGATCTTGATGGACTGAAATTACTAGTATGTTGGCACGTGTCTACAAATAGTCTACTATGGGCCCACCTGCCTTTTCAGCTCACCTTCTCAAACTAAAATTGAAGTGTTTGTCTAATCCGGTAATTTTCCATCCTCTCTCATTATTAAGGAAATCTCTACGTGCATATCCTGGAAATATAACGTTCATTCATCAACACTGTCACGACTGAGTGCCTGAAACTCAGGATTTAAATCTATACTTTGGTCCCTGAAAATTGGCTTGATCCTTTAAGAGTTCAGCTTAGTTTCAAGTGGAGGGAGAAAGAGAGACTTAAATGTTTTACATTTCAAAGAACTGGCCGTGATATATGCCAGCTGATGATATGCCAACACTGATCCAAAGGCCTACACTCTACGCAAGGAACGCAGAACAAACTATGGCTGGTATTTCAGCTGTATGGTAAGAATATCATCTGTGAGGGGTCTGTTTTCACCCAATAGTCTCAGCTCTCAGGATAGGAGGTATGGCACTGCATCACGTTTTTGTAGGTCCATGCCCAAACCCTGACCACTTAAGCATGAAGAAGAAAGGAGGGGATTTCTAATCTGTCATGCCCAACTTGCCAATTACATGTGCCAATTAAAGAGAATTTAAGACCTCTTTATAAAAAGGTAATTAACTGGTACAAGAAAAAAAAGTCACATTAAGATGAAAACTATTAGCTTCAGCCCTAACATGTAAAAAATGCTGTCACTTCCTTCAAGTGAATGCTATCAATTAAAATCTATTTAACACACCGTCAGCACATCTCTTATCTCCTGCCCCAATCTAGTTCGGCACAGTCATAGCATCCTGTCTTTGTGAGATTTGAAATGGTTGATTAGGGAATGTTTTTGCTTTGTATACTAGTTAGCACATATATTTGTACATCCGCCAGCTTATATAGGGTAAGCCAGGCTATATAAGCCTCAACTGAGCACTTCCCAAAAATGTACAAATAATTAAACCAGATAATTAACATTATGAAACAAGTGGAAGCCAATTTTTTAGGATTTATGGGGTGGGAAGGGAAAGGGTTAACAACTGGTTCCCCCACCCCCAGTTATTACATGTTCTCTTAAGAGGCTCAAAAAATCCCTAGAAATATTTTGACTTTGGGGAAGGAATCTTTTTTTCTCACCTATCACATATAAGTAATACATTATAAGCTGATTCCCTGGTAACTCCCATTTTTTAAATCTATCCTTAATGAGATACTGTACTTCCTATGGCAGGACTGACGCTAATACAATGTAACAGTTCACCAATAATTTACATGCTAATTAAATATTTCAGAAAACCCAATAACTGCATATTTCTTGTCCTTCAATATAATACTTAGGCTCAGCGTGATGAACCTCAAAACGTGCTCTAGAGATCCTCATCCTATTCACTAAATTACAGTGACTTCCCTCCCTATTCTCCCTTTAATTATTCATTCATTATAAAGCAGGTTTTCTGGCTCTAAGACAAAGTCAGTGCTACACTACTGTAACAAACTCTCCCTCCCACTAACCTCCACTACCGGGTACATAATGTCCATTGTGCTAATCTTTTCTTGGCTCTGTTAGTCCATCGGCAGCAGTGCTGGCGTATTTGATTATTCCTCTGAAAAACCTTGCATCTGCCTTGCAAAAGGCATTCTTCTCTAACTGCTTTCTCCACAACATCAAAAATTTGATGCTGATGGGAGTGCTGAATTTTTCAGCTTAAACAAAACGAAGGGCTCACTTAGAACCAAGCTTGCACAAGTGTGTTTATGCAGTAAGCATATCCCTTATGAGCCACTAAACAAATATATATATTCTTCTGGGACCAGATGTCCTAATGTTTTTTCTTTGGCCTGTGCATTTGATGTATGCTGAAGAATATGTACAGATCGAGCACAACAGGGAAACGGATACAAAATTGAAGCAAAATCTTCCAAAGAATGGATTAATAAGCAGAAGAGGAAAAAGGCATTCTTCCAGTACGAAATCCTGCGCAAACCAGTAAGGACTAAGCTAAATACATTCTTTATTGAAAGTCTTCTCTCCTAAAATTTAAAGTTTTAATCATTATAAAAGGTCTAGCCTCGTCACAAATTCTCAGATTTCAGTACTTAAAGTCTTGTGTTCCTATTTTACTTAAGTTCCATTATCGTCCTTTGTTTTAGAAGCTGGGGGAGGAGGGGTAGAAGGAGTGTCTTTTATTGAACAAAACTAAATTAATCTTTAAAACGAAAGCAAAGAATTGTAACACTTTAGCAACGAATCCAACTATCAAATGTACCAATTTGGCTTACGAGACACTAAGATATACCCATATTAAGCGAGGTTAACAGACAAAATATGATAAAGTTGCAAGTGAAATATCAACACTTTTTTTCTACAAGCATTTAGCTTGAATAAAAGCATAACATAAAGCAGGGAAAAGCAAAGAAACCAACCCCTCAAACACTCCTACAATCATAAAGCAAAACATTTAGGAGTCCTAATCATTACATTGTCAATTTGACTGATTTTTTTTTTTTTTTTAATTCTTCAGGAAGGTATATGTACTACTTCACCAAATACTTCAAAAACAAAGGCTTCAACTAGCAGCTGTAGCAGACAGGAGAGCCAAAATGAATTAGCTATCTGCTTGCTCTACGAGCATTAAAATGTACTACTATAATGCCAGTAATTTACTGCATTACAGGAAGGATTCAAAGATTCTCAAAACAAGAAAATGCAGTTATTTGGCTGTCAAGATTCGGTATTAGAAAACTGATCTATATAGATCACGGAGCAAACAAACAAACCAGAACTCTGGGTCACTTAATGTTAAGGAAAAAACTATATACCTTTGTGGATCAGACTTTGGTCTTCTACTGCTATTTATTTTATCAACTTTGCTGTTGCTAAATAGCTGGTCAGAGAGCTGTGCAGCTTTACTGTTGCCAAAACATTACCAGCATGTACTGCCTGCTCCAATTAAAGGAGCAACACAGGAATTGAAGAGATGCCCAGACGTTAAATAGTTGTGAACAGCTATTTGTCTCTTGACCAAAACCAAATAATAAATTAAAATATAGAAATAACATAACTAATAACTGGAAAGCAAGAGTCTGAAATAGCTAGGGTTACCATCTGTCCAGGAAAACCAGGACCTGTCTTCTTTTTGGGTCCTCCCCCTCCTCTGTGCAACAGGTATCCTCTTTTTTGGAACTGGAAACCTGGTAACCCTAGAAATAGCAGCTCTTCTCAATTCTTTGTCATTGGTAACTGTGAGTATACAGGGACCGAGGAATTACCGGTACCACTCTTCTTATGCAAACTTTATTGCCTCTCTTCCCTGTTTTGGGGAGAATTTGTAGTACTACTATTTAGCACTACAAAAAGGATCTCGGCATCTGCACATGCATCATTTTCATTTAATCAGATTAAATCAATTAAAAAAAAAAAAAACAACCCTGCTTTCTCTTCTCCCTTTCAGATAAGTGAACAGTAAACTATGATCAAAAGAAAGTGGCTGCAGAACAAAAATGAACCAGCTTGATGCAGCAAAATCAGGATTTTTAGTATGCCTTGGCGTGTCTATTTTTATCCTCACTTTCATCTATGTAAAGAACACACTTCCTAAAGAATCAAGTGAAAAGCCAGATGTGGAAGAATGTGGCGTTTATCCAGATGAACTTTGTTCAGCTCTGTTTGAGGGCAAAAGCGCAGCACCTCAGATTGGGAATTTGTGTCAGAGTATTCATCAACCCAAAATGCTCTATTGTATACAGACTCCATGCAACTGCTCTGCTGTCCTGAAGAATTTGCATTTCATAACAAAACCACTGTCTGAAGAAGAAAAAAACTTCTCTTTGGCATACATCATCACAATTCACAAGGAGTTAGAAATGTTTGTAAAACTACTACGAGCCATTTATGTGCCTCAGAATGTTTACTGCATTCACATTGATGAGAAAACACCCAAGGATTACAAAGCTGCTGTGCAAACCATAGTCAACTGCTTTGAAAACATATTTATATCATCAAAAAGAGAAAGTGTTGTTTATGCAGGATTTTCAAGGCTACAAGCAGACATCAATTGTATGAAGGACCTGATTAAATTCAACAGTCAGTGGAATTATGTTATTAATCTATGTGGCCAGGATTATCCTATCAAAACAAACAAAGAAATTATACAATATATTAAAAGCAAATGGAATGGTAAAAATATAACTCCTGGGGTGGTCCAACCACCGCATATAAAATACAGGACGCGTGTTAGTTACAAAGAATACGTCCATTCTGGAAAATCCTATGTGTATCCAACTAAGAATGTGAAAAATAATCCCCCTCATAATTTAACCATATATTTTGGGAGTGCTTACTACGTACTTACTCGAGAGTTTGTAGAGTTTACACTGACTGATGTACGAGCAAAAGATTTGCTTGAATGGTCAAGGGACACATACAGTCCAGACGAACACTACTGGGTCACACTGAATCGTTTAACTGGTAAGAGGACCATTATTTATACTATGAATAACCTCTGGTTTGATGATGTTAAACTAGCTACAGAAGTCATTTTCCTAAACTTGCATTATTCATATGATGCTATGATCCACATCCTGTTTGGAGACAGAAACCAGAAATGTATTGTCTACTTCCAAAGGGTAGGGTAGACCACTAGCCACTGGTTTCAAAACATACTGCTATTAAGAATGTTTTCTCCCTATACCCAACAGTTTCATAGTGCTTAGGGTCGGAAGGGACCTAAACAGAT
>NW_017729009.1:20363198-20363587 GCF_001723915.1 Gavialis gangeticus
AGATCCCCTCTCAGCCTTCTCTTGTGGAGGCTGAATAAGTTCAGGCCCTTTAGCCTCTCTTCGTAGGGGCTGCCCAATGCCCCTTGACCATGAGAGTGGCCCTCCTCTGGACCCTCTCAATGCTAGCCACATCCCTCTTGAAGTGCAGCACCCAGAACTGGACGCAGTACTCCAACTGCAGCCTAACCAACGCCGCAGAGAGAGGAAGGATCACCTCCCTGGACCTGCTTGTGATGCATCTGTAGATGGACGGCAAGGTGCGGTTAGCCTTACTGACCATTTTCTTGCATTGGCAGTGCATGTTCATCTTGGAGTCAACAATGACTCCAAGATGCCTTTCTGCCACTGTTTTGACAAGAAGGGTGTTCCCCAGCCTATAGGTGTGTTGC
>NW_017729009.1:20364407-20368973 GCF_001723915.1 Gavialis gangeticus
GAGCCATATTCAAAGACCTCACAGGAAGCAGTATCACATCACTCCCCCACCCCCAAAATGAAAGTACAGTGTTTACTTTCGTTTCCTGTCGCAGTACCTCAGGCCTAAGAAAATGACTATGAGGGCTGCAAGGCGGCTTGAGGGCTGTATGTTGGACAAGCCTGATCTAGCCAATTTGTCATGCATCTGACTGTGTAGCATCAATGCTGCAGTCACCTAGTTTACACCTCTTTTGGTGTAACATACACATCTCTTCTTCTAACAAAGTAATAAATCAAGAAAAATCAAGAGATATTAATTTCAAGCTGCTAGTTATCAAAATGCATGTAAATAAACAATTAACAAGACAATACTTTATAAGGGTATCTTCAGAGATATGAAAAGTCATTCCTAAGGGGTACACAGAATAAAAGCCCTCTTCAGCCGTGATTATTTTTCCTCCCCCCAGATTCTCCAGGTGCCACACCAAATGCAGGCTGGGAAGGAAATATACGGGCTATTAAATGGAAAGATCAAGAAGGAGTTAATCATAATGGCTGCAAAGGTAATGCAATTATTCCAGGAGGACCTTGTTCTGCATTCAGACTGATGTACTTGCTGTAACTTTTCTTGTAGAATACAACATACATTTCATAATTATCCACGAAATGCGCCTCAGGAGTTATGCATATTTTATTTTGACTGTAACAAATAAAATAGATAAGCTCTCCTACTACATTACTCTCCTATATCAAATCTAAATATCTTTCAACATGGCAGAATGCTGCAGAAACTGAGTGTACGTGTGTGCATGTGTAATATCAGTGTGTATAAATATGTGCATATATGTATACACACTAATATACACACACAAGCATTTTTTTTTAATCATCAGTGAGGATGATCTTTTATAAATTAGCCAATTTTATAAATTAATGAGTTCCTAACATTTTACATTCCAAGCTTTCAAGTTTGGAAACTCTAGCTTGATGTTTACCAGGTTTTGCCTACTTGCATCCATTCCCATTTCCCATTTATTAAATGGACTTTATCCAGAACACTAACCATAGCAGATCCAGCCTTCAAATAAAAAGAACAGGGTTTGCTCGACATCCTTTTGACAAACGCATACGTGGAGCAAGAGAACACATATATGCTCCCGAAGTTAACACACCTGGCCCAGTATTATAAGCAAAAATATAGCAACACTGTGCTGTCTAAATGGCAGTTTGACCTTGGTTGAACACGTAAGCACTGATTTTCATTAGATCTGTAATTGCCATAAATGAAGCATGAAGAACTTGGGCACAGACTAAAACAAGAAAAATGAATGGTCACACTGCAGACAGGAGATCAGATCACTAACAGGCCAAGTGCACAACATGAGGCAGCATGCCCCAGTGAGGTCCGTGCACATTTCTCCCCCTAAAATCTGTTCTCAGAGTGCAGCGCTCATGTTTACAAAAAGAAGCAGTGTTAGTCTTTCTCTCTATTTCAAGCACTTGCGCACAGATGGATCTGCCACGTTTGTCAGTACTGCCCAGGGCCTGTCTACACTGCACAGGACAGCACTAGAAAACACTGCCATAGAAACAGACCCACTAATTTGTTCACACTGCGAACACTGTACATAGCCGCTTCCTGGCACATGCCCAGAGCCACTCCCATTCTCTCAGACTTGGCTATGCTCATGAAAGGCATTAGGTGTGCCTAGCACCATTCTAGCAGTGGTCAATGATATTTTTTCACCATGAAGCAGTCACCAAGAGAGAGCAGGCAGGGTGAATTTTCATGAGGGTGCTCCCTAGCCTTGTCCAACAGCGCAGACAAGCCCACTGAGTACCTGAAAACAAAAAGCTCCAATCCATTATTCCCTCTTCTCAATATGCATTATTCATTTTTGCAGGACATTACAGCAGAAATATTTGTATTTATGGACTGGGGGATTTACAATGGATCATTGAATCACCTCATTTATTTGCCAACAAGTTTGAGCCTGGAAAGTACCCCCTTGTTATGGACTGTCTGGAGAGGCGATTCAGGCTTAAAGTACTGCAGCAAGCTGAAGTCCCAATAGAAGCACACTGGCGTTTTCAGGAAACAAATTATTTTAACATGAAGCTGAACAACTGAATCCATCCAGTATCTGAATTGGGGGACAAAGAATGGCAAAAAACTACTGAGATATTTTTAAAACGCAGACTTCATCATGTACATCAGAGTTAGAGAACATGCAGACCCATTCTGTTGTTCGCTTACTACAATCTCTGGCAATAAAACTGCAAGAAGCTTCCTAATTAAATTAAAAAACCCTTGGTTATTGAATAGAGAACAATCAGCATCATTAAAAAAAAAACTGCATCTAAGAAAGAAGGTTATCAAATATGTTAACAAATGCTTTGGAAGGTATGGAAGAGTGACACATGCAAAAAGAAAAAACAGACTGAAGAAAAAGACAGAATATTAATTTTTCAAAGTTTAATTTCAGTGGTGTCTACTGTCTAATAAACCAAGTTATTCTGAATAAAGGGAGCAGTTTACATTACATTGTAAAAGTGGCAATGCAAGGTGAAAAAAATTACTGAGATATTTTTAAGCTTACTAGACTTGCATGTAACACCTAAATTATTAACAATGAAAAAATAGTAGAATATTAGTTTTCCAGCTCACTTTTTAAAATTGTATTTACCAGCACTTTGTATGTAGGTAATGTCACTGTTTTGTTGATGACCACTTGCACTGCCTGTCACCATGCAGTGCATGAGACAACACTCATGCACTCTTCTGGTGAAAACTTAGACATGCACTTTTCACTAAAGGATACTTGTCAAAAGCGTTAACAGGGATGCCCACTATTTGTATTTGAAGTGAAAAGGGCACCCTTTCTTAGGGACACATGTATGGATTATGGGGAACAACGGAAATGTAGGTAAGACCAGGAGGTATGGTGAACACCTGGGGAAGTGGCCCCAATTTTTCATCTTGCAGAGCAGATGCACGAATGTATATGCTGGTAGTTGGCTTCCCTCAGACATCTCTGCATACAACTACAAATGTTATAGAAGATCTAGCAGCATCCAGCAAATGGACACCACCTTTAAACCTCTCTGGGGACCAAAGGAAACAATGGCCTGCGGCGGTTGGAAAAATGACACCCCCCCCTCACCTCCTAGGCACAAATCAGATCACAGAGGCAGACCAGATTCAACGCGGTTGTGAACATGAGTTGGTCTCCACTCCCCATGTTCTGAACAGTGGACTTTTTTCTCTTAGCCTTTCCTACGAGGCCTTATTTCAATGGCACGCTGCTGAATGGAGTGGAGGAGTGTGGGGCAGAAATGTATCTGGTATTGTTCTCAGGCCTACCCCACTCTTCCCGGATTGAGAGGCTCTTATAAACGAACACCAGGAAGAGATAGGAAAGACCCTCCCCTCCACTCTTTTTACTTTGATTATTGTTTTGTAAAATTCTGTTTAGACTATGTTGTTGATGAGAAAACCTCCAGGCTTTAAAAATAAATGTTTCTGTCTATCCTTCTATGAAAACCCCCAAGCTTACTCCCTTCCTTCCTTCCTACACATATAAACATTAAAAAAAAACCCAACCACAATTTGGAGGCTTATTTTGGTCTCTGTCTCTCAAAAAGCTTGGAGGTTCTCTCATCAACAGACACACATGCACACGAATTCAGGCTAAGTTACTGACGATTGAATGCTAGGATAAACTTGTATTTTTAATAGTATTTTTTTTTTAAATCAAGTTGTCAGCCTCCCTGTAAGCAGTGTTTCTTTAAAAAAAATTGCTTTGGAACCCTGTTCTAGTGAATAAAAATACACTTGCAAATTTGTTTTCAGTGAACTTCTAAGGGACCTAATGAAATACACATTGCTATATTTGGTTCACTCCTACAGACATTTTTATTCAAAAGTTTCAAAGCAATTTACAAATGAAGCCTCAATATTCTTGTAAAGTATTATTATTCTGCCCCCCCTCCCCTCTCTTTTTATTTCTTGGGGACAAGGGGAAGACAGAAGCTAAGTAACTTTCAGAGACACTGGTGGAGCTGGAAAAAGCTCACACCTGAATTTTAACCACAAGTTTATCAAAACCTAATCAATTAACATTTTGTACACTGGTGTACAGTTTCTAGATGGCACAGTTTAGTTGAAACGAGTTCTAACCTAAGCACTGAACATCTGTTTCACTATTTATTGAAAAAATTAGAAATTCAACCCACGTCCCCCCATAACTCCACGGTATCAAAAAACAAGAGGCAACTTTCTAACCATACCACAGTCTCAGTTTTCTTTATTGCTGACAGGTTTGAGCTGCATGATAAACAAGCAAATGCTTTTATTTATTTATTTATTTATTGTTTTAAATAAGGCAGAAAAATGTGAAATGGGTTTCTCTCTGTACTCGTAAGAGATCATTTGAAAGCTACTACTGAAACCAGGGATTATTTTATGCGTATTAGTCATAGCAAAATCAGCCACGGACCTTCTTCCTTAATGCCACCTAATTGTTCATAAAAACATTGGCGTGTTTACCTGCTCTACATGATTTCTCTAAAAAAAAAAAAAAAA
>NW_017729009.1:20369073-20383819 GCF_001723915.1 Gavialis gangeticus
AAAAAAAAAAAAAAAACACACCTCACATTTAGTTGTTATTTGACCGACTCTCAGGGTCTCATGATGCCTTAGTTAAAAGTGAATACCATGCTTCTGACATCTTTATTCATAAGATGCTATTTAATGCAAGAATGGGACACAGAATGTGGCCCAGATTAAAACAGAAGAATATTTTATTACAATCTCTTGCTTTCCTGTATACATGAAATATCTCATGTTAAAAAAATAATATCATCAAGGTTTAAGTTAAAATCTGGCAAACCTAAAAACCCATAGTTGAAGGTGATCCTCCTACTTTTAAAGAGTTTTAGTACAAAACGTTATATGGAAGAAAAAAAAATGGCAGGAAGAAGCATAAAGGTCCCAATTAATATGCAGAGGCAACAGGATAGTTTAAGAAAAATGTTTCAGTCCTTACTCTGAATTACCACAACTTTGTTAAAGTAAAACAAAAAGTATTTTAACTGTTTTTTCTCCCCAACAATAATTTAAAACAAGCCATTTATTATTATGAGAGCTGAGAGAGCATTAACAGAATATATGTGTATGTATATGTTATATATATTTACAGAATATTAGTAAACATGTTATTGTAACCAGCAGATCATCCAAGATAGTTAGACCAGTCGCATCAGTCTGTGTTTACTGACTTCTGAAACTGTTCATTAAACAGAGTTCAGAGTCTGCAATGTCAATGTGCCCTTGTATAAGGAAACACTATGCTGTGTAATGTACTGTAGATGCACTTACTCTAGGGATGAATGCTGCTTGTCGGGTTGCTGTGGAAACAAAAGTTGTTGCACATATACAATAGCTGCTTTTCTAAGTTAAACAAGGCACAAGTCCAGTAGTGAAGGTACTATGCCAACTGTGTATTAAAGTCTGCAAAAACTGACTTTTTCAAATAAAATTTTAAAGAAATACAAAAGATGGCATATATGACCCCACTTTTTAATTTTTTTTATCATACTTCAATTTCTCTCTGCTTAGGAGGTGCTTAAGATATATTTCGGGAGCCTGTTGTACCTTGCAAGGATAAAACCAGGATCTAGAATAGGGTTTTGGGGAAAAACAAATAATGAAAAACCCCCCACAAACCTGAAGGTTCCAAATCATTATGGATCATATACATCACCCAATATTCATTCTTACATGCTTTCCAATGAATATATGATAACTCTTGGTGGTATGACTAGGCCCAGAATATTATCTATATACAGGCATCTCACAGCCTGTGGCCTCTCCAGGCTGTTTTTTCTCCTGAAGGAATGCTTGAACAATGCAGCCAACTGCATCACGGTTGCTTTCTTGGCCTCCACCCAGGGAAGGCTAAAGTCCTGCCAGGTGATTGGAGATGATCTTTTTGAGTCAACAAATCTTCCTCTGCTCCCTCCCCCCCCACAAGTTGATCTTTTGTACAGCCTATGGAAACTCCCTTTTTCAATTCAGCAGTTAGACTCTTAATCATCTGATAGCATTGCAAATGACACTGTAAATGAACTCTTGCTTCAAGGCTGGCTTACCACAACTCCCTCACGGCCACTTCCTCATCTACAGCCTATTCAGGATCACAGAGAATGTTGAACCATAATTGTTCAGGGGCTCAAGCTACCATGTTCATATTATACTTGCCCATTTGTTCTTTGTAGTGGCTGTCTATAAAGGAAATAAAAGTCAGCACTATCAGTGTTAAAGTCAAAAAAGTTAATGGTTTGGAGTCCAATTAATACAGGAGTCCATTCCTATATAAAAAATGCAACAAAAACAAAAACAAAAACACACACACCCTAAAGACTCAGTTGCAAAACTCAGTTTAGACAGAACAATGCCAACTTGGTATTACGTTACCATCTCACCAACATCCTGTCACACTTTCAGCTTCTTTCATTCCTGGGAGTCTGAGAACAGCAGAGACTTCCTAGGCCTGAAGAAGGGTGACTACACCTGGAAGCTTGCAAAAAAACCTTTTTTTTTTCCCCCCACTTATTCAGTTGGTCTAATAAGAGAAATCACATCTACCCAAAGAATCTTGCCTAACCTGGTATTAATCATTTTCCAAAAACAGATTAAAATAGCTTCAAGCCTTAAAAGAGATATTTTACTAGTGATTATCATCCTCTAGGTATGGCAAGATAAGAGAGGTGTGGAGAGATAAGCTCAGGCTTGTCCCTACCTGGCCAATCCTCCATCACTGCCTCCACTGCCCAGCTCCAATGCAAGGAGCCAAGCACTGCAATATGTAAATTAGTTTTTGAAATTGCACACCATTCAACTCACACAAGTTAGGGAGAGGAGCTATGCATCCAAAAATTGAGAACCACTGGTTTATACTTTCAGAGCCATTTCCTCTTCTAAGATTTGTTGCTCATTTTTCTCGCTACCCTCAGAAAGAGTAATCCACCCCATTACATAGGAACAGTGAAAAGTACAGCTGCTGCGAAACAGCATAGCTCCACGAAAGCTTGTGAAGATTCACTTTGTTTTTGGTCAAAAATCCTGGCAAAAGAATAAAGAAAAATAGTCAAAAAAGTTCTTATCTGTGCTGGACAGAGGATTTACTTTAGCACTGATTAACAAGATGATGTTCTGACTGGTTCACTGGACACTACCAAAGTAAATGACATGTTGACAGAAATTGAGGCCTTACATTGTGATTTACATTGCCATCTAATCTTCAAGAGAATTTAGATATTGCGCTGTATGATCAAGACTGAATGTGTGTTTAAAAAATGACTTGGGGGCCAATTTAAAAAAAAATGACCATGCAGTGACTACGGTTCTGTAAAAAGGACCTTCCTAAAGCCTTATCCATCAAAATCTCCTTCACAAACACAAATTCCCCAAAAATAAGTTCTTAACTATTTTCCAAAATATTCTTCCCAGACAGTCATATTTTGGCCAAACAAAAAGGTTTTAGGTTAGGTGACAATAAACAATCTTTTAAACATTACAGACTTGTGTTTGACTTCTTGCATCGCATGTATTCATCTATCCCTCTCACAGGTTTCACTTTTCTAAGAGGACATACAATTTGACTGCTAAGTAAGAGTAAGATGCGGATGTGAAAAGTCAAAGAGCAGTTTTAAAAGCAACTACTGTCTGAAGTCTAAACCACTTCCAGAAACCTCTCTTGTGCTAGAAAGTAGCATAGTTTCTTCACTGAAAGAAACGAGCAACAATAGTTTCTGCCCAACTTAGCAGCAAAATAAAACTGTTATAATTGGTTCCAAAATTCTCAGTCATGTAATGGACCATGTTCTTGAGAGGCATGCACACGCCATGATTCTTGAGTTTAATAGAAATCCTGGGGTTTCAAAACAATGGGGACTTTTGCCTTCTTTGCAGGAGGGGGCAGGGGGACAGGATTACAGAAACACTGTGCATCTTTCCTGTATCAGGTTTTTTTCCACCACAAAAGTTCCTTTTCTTCTTTACCCTGGCTCCTACTGCAATTTACCCAAGAATCACAGCAACTGGGAAAGGGTGTTTTGGTGCCAGTGTCTAGCATTAGTATTTCAGAGCAATGGCATGTTTCACTGTTTTTTTCCTTTATCTTTGGATTGGCACAGTATTTTTCAGGAGTATATTTGGGATTTTGGCAGGATACAGCAATTCTGGGGTTGGATCATAGTTTCTTCATTTTGTAACAGGTAGTTGCTTTTACTTGGAGAAGGCTGAGGAATGAAAAGACAGAACAGAAAGCCAGGTGGGTGAGTGGGGGTTATCTCTTCCTTTTAAGCACATCTGAGGATCTAGCAAGACACGATCAGCTCTGTGAATGTTCCTAGGGGTTATGTGAAATGTAACATAACAAACATGGATAGCAGGTTTGGAGCTACTGATCAGTCATATTCTCCATGTTACTGGTTTTCAGCCTGTGGCCTGCAGCCCTCTGGGGGTCTGCAAACTATGTCTAAAGAGTCTGCAAAAGATGACTATGATCAATTCAAATGATTGATCATAATCAATCACTTATTCAAATGGGTTAGCACCTCCATTCAATATTTAAGGGTCCACAAATGAAAATAAGATTGAACACCACTGCTCTATGTGAATGTTTTCTCTTATAATGAATGTTATGAATTTTATCACTAGAGACATTGTTGGGAAGCACTTGATGTTTATAAGTTAGCAACATCTACAGGTTGGTCCCTAGGCTCACACTTAAAAAGGCACACAACAATTTAACCTGAATGAACAATCATGGATTTCAGATTAGTAGGGAACAGAATGGCTACACAACTTCAACATGTGCGCTCTGTGGATCAATCTACCTACACCGCTCAGAGTATACCCAAGAGTAAAGTCAGCTAGCAGCTCCCAGATTACATCAAGGTACTTACAACTTTGTGCAGGTCAGCACTCAACTGCATTAAAATAGCACATGGGAAATTCTGGCCTAGAAATGGATTGACTGTTCCTCAGATCTTAGGCTACAAGCAGGTGAATGAAACTATCAAGTACTCAGCACAACAGAGTACATGAGGTCTGGCTACAGTTTAAGATCTTTTACCATAATCCCCATTTAAAACAAGTCTTACCTACCACATTGCTTCCCGACTAAATAAGGAAGAAAGACTAGATGCACAAAATAGGAAAACTGACAAATGCAGGATCTATGGCCTATGCTTTATTACCCTTGCATTTCTTTTGGGCATACACCCCCTCTAACACTGCAACAGGTGTAATCAGAGGACCCATATTCAAGCTGGTAACACTAGCATCACAAGTCCCTCCTCAAAAACATCCATGCAAATTCTTAGGTTTAAGAAAACAGAATATGTTTTAACATACTTAGCATAGCAGCTAGCAGAACAAACTGCTAGTACTATATCATATGTGGCCTCACCAAAGTGCTTGTGACAATCTGCAAAAAACAGAGTGAAATACTGTGGAAAGTTTTGTGTTCTAACAGCCAGCCTGTTCAGAAAGGAATACTATTAATTATTAGCTACCCATCATAGAGTATACTCCATCAAGAAAACAGTAGTCTTTTTTGCTTCATAAGCTTGCATGCATTTCAGTTTCTCACTATTGCATGAAGAAATACTGCACTGGGGGAATACAGTTAATTATTGCTTGCAATATAAACAAATTGTTAACTACCGGAAGGCATAGAAACCAGCTCCCTTATGACTATTTAGAAAACCTTTGTTCCCTTCCTGTAGTTAATAAAATTCATGAGAACTTTACTGAAATATTTCTAAACAGCCAAATTAAAGCTGAAAATGCTGCACAGTGTATCTAATTATCAAAGGAAGTACAGATCAATGTACAGAGCAGGGTTTACAGTTTTTTTTTTTCCCAATAAAGCAATGTTGCCAGTGTACCAATTAACCCAGTACACTTTCTTGCAAATCAAAATACTAGGCAATGTTGTTTTCTGAAAGTTCAGAGCCAAGAATGATTTATGAAATGTAGTGTACAAAGTCATAACTAAACTTCAGTTAATTCAATCCTTAGTAAAAACACAATAAATGCTAACTAGACTCTGAATCTTTGCTTCCTCAGCTTTATAAATTATATAATTTTGTTTGGAGTTCTTGCACTGTCCCTCTCCATAAAATTAAGGCAACTGCACCAATGTTCAGTTAGGGCAATTAAATGTAATCACACACTTGGATAATTTTGATACAAGCACAAACATCAAGGGAATCTCATGAAACAAGGGGTACTGGTTCATATCACTATTTTTTTTTGTTAAAAAAAATTACTGTCCTGATAATGAACATTTTTTTAAATTAAAACATGGCGATTATACAAAGATGATGAAGAGTACAGGATAGGGGGGTCAGGTTTTTAATCAGTTTTTTTTCAGATTCATTTTAAGCTAGCAGTGAATCTGTTCAAGCTGAACCAAGAGAGAAGTTGTTAAGAATTCCTATAAGCCACTGCAGTCATAACAACGCTGAACATAGTAGTAAAGTGTGGGCAGCAGCTCTTCTTTGTGTAGGTTCTTATACAGAGCTCATCACTGGAATATCTGAGTGCCTCCCAGTACCGCAGATGATTAACAATGTCACGTGTCAAAGTTATGCGATTACAAAAGGTCATCTGTGCAGAGCAGAGTGCCTTGTTTCAGGAGGTTTTCCTTAGGGGAAGCCAGTGTGTGGGTTTTTTAATATACATTAAAAGCACCATATAAGCACCTAACTCGTGCCCTTAAGCAAGGGCAGGGTGAAAGAATTTAAGTTTCCAGCAGGTCCAAAAAGGTGCAAAGTCTGTGGTGTTTTCTAGGTCCTGGAAGTTTATTGTGAAGCCTAGGGCAGTACTGAGAAAGTTCTGGTCTCTCCTGCTAAGAAATTCTAGCTCTACTGCACCAGAGGACAGCTGTGGTCTACATTACCATTCTTTGGATGCGTAATTACAATTCAAAATCTTCAAAAATTCCTTAGGAATGTAATTACAGAACAGGAGAAGATAATCATGGAAGGAGGGAGGGAAGGAAAGGAAACAAGTGCGGGGAGAAAGAGCACAGAGAAGGGGATGAAACTGGGAATCAATCAGGACACAATGAAGAGACAACTAAAGGGTTACATTGGGGGCGGTACAGAAGAGTCTGCCTCCCTCTGCATGCATGGTCCCTGCAGGATACTGTCTTACACAGTCCAGTGCTGACAAGTATTTGGATGTCTTTGAGGATTTCTTAGTGTTCATGTGTGCTCCTCCTCAGGTGGCAGCATGCACGTAGCAGCATGCCTGTGGGAGCTTTAAAAGCCACATAAAAACCATCCTGCTTCCCTGGCTGGCCCAAGACTGGCTCCTGGACTGAGCCTATGTCAGGGGCTGAGCCTCCGATTTGCCCTCTTCCTCCTCACCCTTCCCCCAATGCTTCCGGTTCTCAGGGATTCTCACTGTTTCCTCTTCGAACAGCTTGGGTTTTTTTCAGCAAGCCCACCAGAAGTTTTTCACAGAGCCTGCCACCCTCTCCCCCCCATCAGTTTCCCACAAAAAATAGCACAATGGAGATATCAGTAGGTCCCTACCTATCAATGGACCACCCTAAAAGAAAATAAATGTCTCAACACACATAAGAACAAATCAGTGGGGGGGAAGGGAGGAGTTAGCAAACTTGTTTCCCTGTTTCTAGAATACTCTTAAGAAAAGCTGCTCTCTGGAGCTTGAATTTTGTTGTGAATTTACATGGATGTTTAACTATGTTTGGACACAAACACAAGATAGTCATCTGTTCCTTTAAAACATTAAACCAGTACACACAATAGCATGCAATAAGCATAGTGTTTCCCTTTCATCCTCAGACTCATGTACTAGACAATGTAGCTTTAAGACAGAAAGGCTGCCTTATTTCTCTAAGATGAGATGATCATTCAAGACTATCTGTCCTTTAAAAAAATAAGAAAACTTATCTGATGCAAAGTGACTTAACAAAAAGGCTCATAAATTACTTCCGAGACTTAACACAGCTGCATATCTTATGGTGAAAAAGCTGAAATGTATGTTTTAATAATCCAGGTTCTACACAGACCATGCCTCAATACAGTAACTGGTCTACTACTTTCTTCCCACCCTCAACCCAAAAATTAGGAGTTCTGAACATGCACTTGACATGAGCAAAAGTCAAAACAACAGGTGTTTAGATTTTTTTACTGCTATTAGCAACCAAAACAAGAAAACCAGAAAACATGCCAAGTCTGTAGACCACAGCTTGAAATTCACTGTGGTAACACAAGTCTAAGATTTCTTATTGCAAAGTTCTATATCAGCTGTGAAAAAAATCACTTAGATCACAGCTTGCTTATTTAAGGATTACAAAAAGGAATCAAAGCTGCATGTACTCAAGTGCTCGTAGAACTGCTTCGTATAAAACATGAACAAAAACCCAGCCCCAAAAACGGAATTCAGGAGGAGTGATACATATAATAAAATAAAGAAAAGAGGAAAACATAGAAGGCAGCATTGAATGAAGTAAAAAAAATAGGGTTTCTTACAGTTAAAATGTCCTGAAACAAACCATGGTAAGGGAGCAGAAGAAAAGGAGCATTAAAGAGTGGAAGGATACGCAAGATGCCACTGGAAAGAAAGATGTGGGGTAAAAAACAAAACAAAACACCTTAAACTAGAGAGAAGGGAAAAATTAACAGGATCTTGGATTCAGAAACCATGTAGCATTAATGAAGGAAGAAAGAGACATAGGTGCAGGGTGGGAGGGTAGAGGCCTAGACAGTAGGGTTGTGCGATGCTTCGGTCACCAATTCAATTCAGCAGCTGAATCTGAATCAAATCAGGAGACCCTTTAAGTCTCTCCGAATCGAATCGGAACCCTCCGAATCAATTCAGAGAGATTTGGAGGGATTCGATGATTCTGACAGACACAGCTTTAAATGTTTTCTTTTTACATACCTCAAGGTACCAGGTGGCTCATCAAGGCTGAGACGGTGGGGCGCATGGAGCGTCCCCAGTGGACTTGGCAGCAGACCCAGAACTGCACCAGAAGCACTTCCGGTCCACTTCTGGGTCCGCTGTGGACCACCCAGGGGACCCTCCCCCTGCACCCCAGCTCGGTGACTGGTGCCTCCTGGGTCGGGGGGCACTCAGGGTCCCCCACAGCTGACCGCCGAGCTGGGAGGGTGCGGGGGGAGGGGGAAATCCCCCACATACTCAGCAGTGGACCCAGAAGTGGACTGGAAGTAGTTCTGGTCCATTTCTGGGTCTGCTGCCGAGCACACGGTAGGGGGGCCTCCAAGCTCCTGTGGGACAGACACTCCATCTGCCCCAGCACTGCAGTGTTCATGAGCCGCGCTGGTACCTTGAGGTATGTAGAAAAAACATTTAAAGCTGTGTCTAGGGCCAAGTTGCCGATTCTCTGAATCAGCATCGAATCTTCAGATTCAGCCAAATCAAATCGGGACAGTGATCCAAATCAACAAATTGAATCACTGTCCCTGATTCAGGCCGAATCCGAATCAAATACAGCCCATTTCACACACCCTACTAGATAGTTGTTTTTTAAATAAGTAAAACATTTTTTTCCAGTTATGGGGAAGGGAAATCTACCTTTTAAGCCCATTTCCATCCGAGCAGGAAAAGGGCAGGTCAGACAGAGGTCCTGCTGCCACAACTATTAGATATGTCATAAGCTTTAAAAAAAAGAATCCAGCTTTCCTCCCACACTATTGTCTTTAGTCATTTTTATTATCATAAAACTTTAACTGAAAGAAAGAGGCAACAAAGCTAACAGGAATGTAATGACCAGACACTTCAACAGCTTATTAGGCACAATACACTGTATCAAATATCTACCAGTATCATTGGTTAACAACCTATGGAGTTTACAATTACAGCAATCAAATATTAAGTAGATTTTTAATGATGCTGAGACATGGACAGACAAACCATCTGAATCACTGATCTCAGCTAAATGAACAGGAGTGAATCTCATTAGACAAACTATTCCAGGCAATTTCACAGCAAGTTTCCTCAGGTGCCAGTCAGCTCTATTAAATAAACCCGAGTCAGTATATTCAGCAATAAATCTAGCACTGCTTTAAAAAAACAGTAACGCTGTCCCAAAATAGGGCCACACCAGCACAATTATTTAAAAATCTGTAAATTTTAATCAGTTTTATCATGTGCACCAGAGAATAGCAAAGGATAGTTGATAATGGACAATTTTTCCATAACCTGCTGGTGTGGGATGTCTCTCCTTAACCTTAGAGACACATGCATTTGTGTGTTTTAAATTCCATAACCTAACCCTTGACATTCTCATTAACCAGACAAATATCTAAGCCTTAAAAAACAAAACCAAAAACCAAATAAATAAAATAACCGCAAAGCAAAATCTTAAAATGTACAAGTCTTAAAAAACAGTGTCTCCAGCTCCTAAAATTCCTGACCTTGATATTGTGACCCTATCACTTGCTCAGTGTGTTTTGTCCTTTTACCCTTTTTAAACATACATTTAAAATAAAATAAGTAAGCCACTTCCTTCCACATCAGTCCTCTGCTGTAAGTGGAACTAGTTCAGGCATTAAAACTGTCACGTCACCAGTTGCTCAGATCGTGTTATTAAATATCAGGCCTATGCACCCTCAAAGGCTAATCCACAAGGTCCACAACACCACTATTTCCTCTTACGTTATACTTTGGAAGAGGTCTGATTTTGCTTACCCCATGGGAAGATAGCTCAATGTAAAAGGTGAGTCTTCAGCAAAGCAAAACTTTTCAATTTCAGTTTAACGAAAAAAAGACTAAAGCACCCAGAACAAATAAAACAAATAAAGTACTTTACTGTAGAAAATAGCTACAGCCTTAGAATAAGAACATTTCCCAGGAAAACCCCAAAGGAAGTGATATGGGGTTATTAAACTGGCATTCAGTTATTTTTGGCCAGCAGAGAAGTGGAATGAATGGGTTTCCAGGGGCAAGTGCCATCTGGTGCTGAAGAAAGCACATACAGTTATAGTCAAGCACTGCATTACAGCCACATTCCCCTACCTCTTATTTTTAAAACAACAAAACTTACCTTGTGGCAAACATCTGCTTTGACTTCTTTAAGAGCACGTTCAGAGAACACGCACCCACAATTCCTCAAGAAACAAAACCTTTCAAAAAGATAAAAATTAAAGTAACTGACACTGCCATTCTAAGAAACTCAGCTTACAAGTAAGAGAAGTTATCTGTCTGAACACAAGCAACGTCACAGGAACACTACAGTGGTAAGGAGCACTGTACCGTTAACTGCTTGCAAGCCCACTTGTGGCTAATCAGGAGAAGTACAAGGTGGACTTTGCTAACTGGTATAAATGATGCTGAAAGCCTTTGCAACAGCTGAGCAAGAAGTAAAAATGATGCAGGCTGAGTCGCATTGCAAATTTAATTTTTTTCGGTTTTTTTGACTGGCGTGCGATCGTTTATTTTTATACTATCCCACTGGGTTTTAGCAGGTTTATTACAATCTCCCAGAAAGCACTGAACTATTGTGGGACTCCAGGTTGCTATGTATCCTCTGAAATTTCAGTGTACCTAGGGAAACTGGAAATTATGAAGTACTGATCCCACTACAAAAGCTTGAGTTCTCATTCTATTGATCAGCCTCCCTTTCAGGACTCTTCTTACAGTAACTATTCACTGGAATGCACAAACTTTAATTCTGAAGCTCACTGGAGGATTAAAAAGAAAAGTCAAATAGAAAGTCTTGTGGGAGATTTGCTAAATGTACACTTCCTACAATAATTTAATCTTCTATATATTTTATACAGAAACACTATTATGTTAAGCCAGTTAATAAGTGTTACTTTTCATATAATCCACAATAATGTTATCAATATTGAAGTACATAAGTGCAAATACTGTTAACTACTACATGAGTAATACCATCATTAAAAGTTCTCTGTCTGTGAAATGCATGAGATTATACTTCCGTCACTTTTGAACAGTGTACCATTTCACAAATTCATTAACAATATTTTCCAGGGTAATATCTGTCAGCATAAGGACTCCCTGGGCCTCTGTACATACAGTCAGAGTTAAGCCTTGTGACAGGGGCAGTTCTGAGACGGATCACTACATCAGTCCACCCACCTGTTTTGCCCAAAACACCTCTGATATAACTAATAAGTTGTTTTTAAGTGGGATGCTTCCCTTTCTTTGCCCTAATACCAAGGGCATCCCAAGTGTCACAGATATGCTACTATCTGTCACTTCTCTGCCCCTCTGGTGCTAGGGCTCTCTGAGCCCTTGTAGCTGCACCACTCTGGCACTAGGGCTCTCTTGAGGCCTCCACCTCCCCTATAACCTCATCTGCAAAACCACTGGTGCAAATACCACCATAAGCATAAGCCCCTGGGCTATAACTTAAACACCTAAAATGACAACAGCACTCTGCCCCTTAAAGGGGGCAAACTTCCACCCTTGAGACAGCATGCCCCTTAGCCTGGGTACCTAGGCCACCTGGAGTTTTACTGCACTTGAGCAGTCAAACAGGTGGCACCAGGTCTCAGGCAGCTCCCTCGTGCAGGAGCTCCTTCCCCTGGCAGTTGTCACAGAGAGGGCCCTGCTAGCTCCTGCCCTGGGCTTATATGCCCCACGGCCCTGCCTCCTTCTGGGCATCTGACTGCCTGCAGGTGCTAGCCAATTACCTCATTAGGCTGTTGCTCAGGCAACCTGCAGCTGTGGAGCTCTGCTTAGCTTGCAGAGCTCCCTGGCCCAGCTGCTTCAGCCCTTAAAGTAGCAGGCACTTTTTAGTGCCTGGGTAGAAGCCTTTTGCAGCGAACTCTGACTGGAGCCCTATACCGCAGCTATGATTTACAGATGAGGATTGTCTCTCCCAAAACTTTATTGCTTTGGCCATGAAGAGGGACTCACAAGACACACAGGCATGATTTAATTATCTGGCTATGAACTGTACAGTGCAAGTCATGTTTCCTTGATTTTTCCAGCCTTTTGAAGAAGGGTTTCAGCCTCCTCTTTTCAACTGGATTCCAGACCTCCCACCATACAAGGTTTAGAAGGGTACCGTGATGACACAGAGTTGTCTCCATACTCCTCATCTTGATTGCCAACTTTGTTAGGGGCTTTTTTGAAGTCCACGTGTATCTGTGAATCAAACTTTCTAGGGAGCGAGTACCCACCTTGGATACTCAATATCTGCTAAACTGTGATGATCTGAACCTTGACACTGCCACCTACTCACTTAGCCACCACTGGAAAGGCTAAAAACCACCCAGGTTCAGCATTTAACAGCAAGGGAAACATTCCTTCACAGTCACAAAGAAAACACGGCAACCAGTGCAGTGCTGAAACATCTTAGAACCCAGACCTGCTCTGATCCTAAAGTGAAAAGAAGTGGATGCTTCTTTTAAAATACAAAACAGTGTCAAGGGGCAGGACAGGAATATTTAACACTGCTCTTCCCCACCCCCACAAGCTAAAGGACATATCCCTAAGATGCTACCAGTCAACTTCTGTGTTCCAGGCCTCAACCTGAAGGGCAGAGGAACCATAAAAGAAGAGGTACCCCTTCTTCCAGCAGCAACAAAAATCTTTGCCAAAAGGGCTGTGGGAGCACCTTGGTTTCTGTAATATTCATTTTTATAGCTCTACATTTGCTACTATTCAATTTAGCAAACTCTGGGGGGTCTTATTTTTAAAAGGTAAATACTAACCTGTGCTTGCCATTCATTTCCAAGCCCACCACAGGGCAAATAAAGCATGCACACTGGATGTCATTATACTTATCCCCTTTTGTATTCCCTTTATCACCATTCCAGGCAGGATTATCAGTAAGATTCAGCTCTGTGACATTCTGAAATACAAAAAAACATAAGTTTTAAGATGTTTTATAATACACACTAAGGCAAACTGAAAAGCTAACGTTTCTGAAGAGATTCTTCCTGTATGCCTTATTATACTAGAGCTTTCCACAACTTTGGAAGTTATGCAAATAATCTGTCTAAAAAAGAAAAACAGGTCCTAGAGCAGCTCCCCATTTGCCAAGCATAACTAACTCATTTGAAAAATAAGAGAAATATTCCATTCTCCCAGAATGGAACTGGAAGTAGTTCTCTCAAGTTAATGTATACAGTATTAGATTTTCACACAGAGAAGTAATATCTAAAGGCAGATATTTCAGTTCTTTGGTGTAATATGGGCAGCGCTCATTTTTAATACAGGACCTCAGCTTCAGGAGGCATATTATCCCAGCACGTACTGCTCTACATTAGACAGTTCAGATGCTTAAGTAGATCATGGTAGAGCAGGCAATGCTTAAAATATCAGTCCACAGAGGCTACATCTTCCAGAGCAGCATTTCCCAATTGGTGTGCCATCAGGCATGTCCAGGTCTGCCACAGCATTTGGGGCTGGAACCACACCCCTTGCCTGCTGCTCCTGCAGACACAGACAGACAGCGAGCATGGTTCGAGCCAGGCAGGGAGCATGGCTCTGGCCCAAAATGCCATCTGGCTGACCGCACGCCACCCCTCCTCCCCGGTCAGTGTCCAGCTGGCTTGACGCCCACCCCTACATCCGGTGTGCCATGGTAATTTTTTATTTAGGTAAGTGTGCTGAGGGGCAAAAAAGGTTGAGAAACACTGTTCCAGAGCAAAGAGAAAAGAGACTAGCTGCTACACTTTATCTATGCTGGATACAAATTTTAGCTACTCAAAAAGTTAAAAATATTGTCCTCAGCTAACAAAAGAATGGACACTGCTATCACAAAATATATAGTCCTTAGTTATCACAGCTATATCTCCAATATTATAACTTAATACATTAAAGCACCACATCAGCCTGATAATGAAATTTTGGATTCATTTGAGGACCTATCAGGATTTACAAATATCTGTGTTACATAGTTTGCAGTTTGAAATGGAAAAGGTATGAGAAGATAACAGAATTAAGATATGTTACTATCTTGCCTTGTGCATAACACTTAACTTTGGCATTTATTTATATTAGGTACACTGGTTTTACCTTAATGCTCCTGATGTGTGATGCAGCTTCCACAACTTTATCAGATGATTTATCAAGTAAAAACTCAATGACGGCCTCTTTGTTATATAGCCTACAACATACAATTTATCATCAGTATTCTGCAACTTTTGTAACCCACATTTATTCAGAACTTACTTTTAAGATCAAGAAATCTAAAGAAAAAAACCCATACCTGCCAAGTTCACAGGCTACAATTGGTCTGCTTAATTTTTCTTGACTCAGAGCGCAGTAGTACCACCGAGCCACTAATTCTGCATTTTTGTCAACCTGAAGAGAGGGAAAAAAGAGA
>NW_017729009.1:20388819-20390144 GCF_001723915.1 Gavialis gangeticus
ATTTACTTTTAAGATCAAGAAATCTAAAGAAAAAAACCCATACCTGCCAAGTTCACAGGCTACAATTGGTCTGCTTAATTTTTCTTGACTCAGAGCGCAGTAGTACCACCGAGCCACTAATTCTGCATTTTTGTCAACCTGAAGAGAGGGAAAAAAGAGAGAGAAACGGGGTGGGGGAGATGTCATTCCTTTCAAAGAAAGCTTTTCCTACTGTGAAAATTAGCACTTAAAACTTTCCTTTGAATACTCTGGCCAAATCCTACCAAATTACAAGTGACCACCCCTTCTCCTTTGAAGCTCATCCCACAGAAGACTTTTGCAAACCCACCCCATGAAGTTCAGGCACGGCTTCAAAATTATACGTGGACTGCCTATATTTGATTTTGAGCCCAATCCTGCTAACCCTTCTTTATACTGATAGCACAGATTTCAAAAGGACTCCAACAGGAGCAGACTGTTAGATTATCAACTTGTGGAGGAAACTAACCATTCCCAGTGATTCCCATCCTATTTCTTGGGGCACCTTGCTGGAACAGACCCTTTCATTTCTTTCCATTTTCATTTGTTTTCCCTTCCTTTTACTCTCCCTTGCCCTTTTCCACATTTATCTCCCACTGTCGGTAAGTTGTTCCCTATTTGGGGTGGGGCTCTGGCCATCCAAAACCAAGGGGAAGTGTGACAGCAGCCCTGGAGCAAAGTTGGAGCACCAGGCTGTTCCTTTATCCTAACCAGTAAGGACAACCTGCCCTGTGCCACAAAAGAAAGAAACTGCCAATGGCTTTTAATAGAGGTGCACTGATACATTGGTCTGATATCAGATCAGCACCGATATAAAGAAAATTGACGGTATTGGAAAATGTTTTTTTTTTTGCCAGATGTGGCAGGTAAATGCCACGTGCATGCATGCAGCTGCAGTGCGTGGGTGGTGAGGAGCACAGCTCAGCAGCCTGGCAAGCTGTGACCAGCTGGTAAGTCTGTTGTGGGGGAGGGCAGATCAAAGTCGTTGCAGTGAGGGAGCCAGTGGAGCAGCAACTGGTGCTGTCAAGCTGGGGCAGGACAGGGCGCAGGACAGAGGCGCAGCGGCTCATCTGGGGGTTGAGGGGAGTGGCGGTGGCAGCTCCTGCTGCTGCATGCACCCCAGGAAAGCACAGGAGGTGGGCACCCTCGGATCTGCCTGGGCCAGGGCAGGCAGCCGCTGTGGGCTGGGCTAGGCTGCGCTCGGGGCAGGAAGCAACACCGGGAGGAGAGATTACGTGGCAGCTACAACTAATTGTCGGGTAGCTACAGCCTCCACCCCCCCACCCCACAGCCCCCTCTCAGCACCA
>NW_017729009.1:20390209-20391157 GCF_001723915.1 Gavialis gangeticus
GCCCCGCGCAGATTCAGGGGACACACACTGCCTGTGCCTGCCTGGGATGTGCACAGTGGTGGGAGTCATAGCCCTTCCCCGGACGAGCCGCAGCTCCACCCCATGCCCGCCCCCCCGCAGGGGCCTCGCTCTGCCCCCCTCAACGGACTGACCAACCGACGCTGCCGGGCTGTGCATCAGAAACCGGATCGGAGCCGGCCAACGCACCTCCGGTGTCGGTACCAACAATCGCTACCAGTGCACGCCAAGCGTCCAAGGGGCCGCTTGCTATTTCGCGCGAGGCAACAACCGCCAAGCGCCCGCGTAACCGCCGTGACACGCCCACGATGACCCCGGGGTTGCTCAGCCTCCGGCCCGGCACGTTTGCTCCCCGCCTACCTTCTCCACCTTACGCGGCCCCTTCACCAGCTCGTGCCGCTTAGGGATAGTCCCCCCGTCGCAACCCATGTCCCCCCACTCCGCGTTTCCGGGCCAAACAACTCCGCTTCCGGCCCGAGGGACGGCGCTTCCGGCGCACGGAGATGACGCAGTCAGCGCGTGCCTAGCGGCCGTTGCGTAGCAACCCCCAGTGGGCGGGGCGAGACCTAGCATTGCTGAGCAAGAGGCGTCGGGGTGACCCCGCACCGCGAAGCTCTCCGTCTCCCATCCTTCCCAAGGCTTCCCAGAGCTGCCAGCAGCCTGGGCAGTGAGAGGAGGCAGCAGCTCTGCGGGGCTCCTGGGACACCACAGCCCCATCGCTATTGCTGAGACCTGCTAAGAGCCCGGCAGCTGGGCTGTGTCTACAGAAACCTGCACGCCAGGGTCCGGTGCCCCCTTTCGGAGCTCAGGCATTTGCCACATTAGACTTCCAGGGGGCTGCTTCTTATGGCTGCTTCCACCATCCGTGCCCTTCAGTTGTGGAATCAGCTAGAGAGACTCACCTGGGCTCGTTTGAAGCAGGACTGATTC
>NW_017729009.1:20396157-20417387 GCF_001723915.1 Gavialis gangeticus
GGTGCCCCCTTTCGGAGCTCAGGCATTTGCCACATTAGACTTCCAGGGGGCTGCTTCTTATGGCTGCTTCCACCATCCGTGCCCTTCAGTTGTGGAATCAGCTAGAGAGACTCACCTGGGCTCGTTTGAAGCAGGACTGATTCCCTTAGGGAAAAAAATCCATCTGTGAGGAACGGACATGTTATCAGTACTGATGTTAGCCTGGATCGCTAGAACTGATGGTATCTCGACCACCTGCTTCTAAGCTGTTTCCCTGCATAATGTGACTGAGAGCACGTTTACACATTGCAAGATAGTGCAGGGAGACCTCGGAGCGCTAAACCAGCCGTCTAATTGCAGTAGCACAGAGCTCCGTGGGAGCCACTTTCCCTTGCTGCTCAGAGTTAGCCTGCTTTTTACTCAGAGGGCGTGTCTATACACTCATTAACGTGCCTTAGATACTGTGCATTTAGTTTAGTACTTACTTAATAAAGTACTAACTAATGCACAGTAACTCTAGTTACTGCCTAGTAGTGCCGGCCCACAGTTATTTTGTGAGGCTTATTGCGCATTAGCCTACCACCACTGCACATAGGCTAGTAGCAAGGTTTTTAACCACCTCACTACTGCACAGTGTTATTAGGCTAATGCGCAGTAAGCGTCTTGTATAGAAGTGCCCAGAGCCAATGTGCACATGAGGGCACAACCTTGTAATGTAGTCACAGCCTCAGAAAAGAGCCTGAAGAAAGAATCCCTTCTGCTCTGCCTGAAACAGTCTGTGAGAAAGTTGTTACAGGGGTGAAAGGGACATTATGTTGATAAAAAAAAATTTTCATCAAGATTTATTGAAGTGTTGCGTGACCTACGAAAATCTAAAAAACAAAAATTAATCGAAAGCAAAAATCTGAAGGACAAAATTGGCTGGTAAATGGCAGAAGTGCAGAGAGCATATTCCTGTGTAGATCAAGTGAGGCTGAAATATATAGTGTGCTCAAAATAAATGACAATTTATATTACTATTCTTTACTCTTCCATTGCACAGCTTTTGAAAGCTGCTGTGTAATCCATGCATTATGTTTCATGTTGGAACATTTCACTGATTCACACGAGTGAGTTTAATATACAAAAAACAAAGACAACTACCATATGAAATTACCTGCATTTTACTATGCAAATATAGTCCTGAAATATTTCTACATTTAACTAATATAAAATATATGTAACTTGGCGATTGTAATGAATACGCTAAAACTTCACGTGGAACTTTCTTTCAGAGGTATAAATGGTATATGCATTTTTTGCATCACAAATGAACTGCGTACTGCAAATAAGCGTTGCCTGACTCTCTGAAGCAACTAATGCAGACTCAAGTTTCACTTAGAAAAGAAAGGCAAGTTGTGAAACTTTAGATGTATTTAAAAAAATAAATTAAATGGGAAGAAAAATACAACACATGCACACACATATCCAAAACTATGCATCCAGGTGTGAGCATGGCCCCATCACTCTCATATATGAGTGGCAAACAAAGAAATCATTGGATTAAAGCAGATTCATTCTGCTCTCAAGTTTCCTGACATGCAGGAGAGGCCACAAAATAAACATGTAGGTACTCAGCAAGACTAGTACAGTATTATTGTGGCCAGCAGTGACACAACAAGCAGATGGTTTCTTAGTTAACTCCCAGCTTTTGCTGGGACAACTTCCCTGCATTTAGTGGCCATAAATCAGGGGTGGGCAAAATGCAGCCCACAGGCCAGATGCAGCCCACCAGACCATTCTATCCAGCCTGTGGGGCCCCTAAAAATATTTAAATTAATATTAATCTGCCTTAGGCTGCCTGTCATGTGGCCCTCGATGGCTTGTCAAAACTCAGTAAGCAGCCCTCCGCCCAAAATAATTGTCCGCCCCTGCCATAAACATATTAACTCTACTCTTAAACATGAAGTCCTTTTCTAGAATGCTTCTCTTTGGCACCAGTTGTAAAGAACCACATATGCAGCCTCTGTGGGTTTTGATGAGAGCTTGAACAGCGGAGAACAACTCTCTCTCTCTTCATGCTCAGATACTCAGCTTCGGTTTCTGATAATTGTACACACACATAGCGAGAGAGAGAGAGAGACTCTGCCAGGTCCTCTCTCTCTCTCTCTCTAAATTCTGCCAGGCCCCCCATCTCTCTCTCTATGTGTGTGTGTATGTGTGTGTACACACATACACACACTGCGCATCATTTAGTTTAGCACTTGCTTAATAAAGTACTAAGTGAATGCACAGTAACTAGAGTTACTGAGTAGTCGTGTCACAGTAGAACTAAATATATTCTCTCTCTCTCTATATATGGGGGGGAACCTGTCAGAATTTATCCCATGATGTTTATAACATTTGAATGTGAAACATCTGTAAAGGATTTTTTTATTGTAGTTTAAAACAAATACAGTAAACAGCCCCTTGTAAAGAGAAGCTGATTTACACACACTATTCGTGTACTGATGTGCCATTGGAAAAAACAGTAACAAAACCTTGTATTTCCAAATAGAAAAAAAATTAGAAAAATACAGTATATTTATGTGCCAAAACAGTGAAATTATATAATATGTTTGTACTTATACACTGAAAATTCTTGCCAAGCCAGTGTGAAAAATGGATTGGAAGGACTGGTTTAACGTCTTCCATGTATGACTGAACTCTCAAGTAGAAAGTGCACATTCTGGTCCCGGTCACAGCGTCACCTGTAGGCTGGATCTCTGGAGACTGAACACACTTCAGTACATGAGTTAACTCCTTTCTTTTCCCAAAAGGAATCCCTATGGTTGAGTTAAGACTGGCATCACTGAGATGCTCTGCACAGACAGTCCTGTCCTTAGACTGCAGGATGCCAAAGATGAGGAGGTCGAAACCCAGAAAGATGGAGACACTGTGAGGGTCTCCTTTGGGTCCTTCAAAGAATAGAAAGATTACATCACTCCATTGTGTCTTGAAACTGCTGTGTATACTTAGACAGCGTGTCAGCTTGACCCAGAAGTTCCTTCACTGCGTCTGTGTTTGGATATTGCACTGCAGCATTTTTGGTGGCAAGAGCCAAGTTCTTCAGCAGGCTGCAAAACTGGCTGCTGCTGTGGAGGATGTCATTCCTTGTATCCTTCTCTTGAGTTTCCTGGCAGAGAGAATCCACTAGCTTTTGTCCTATCATAATGATCAGCTTGCTGTGTCCTATGAAGACTTCAGGTGGTTGGTTATTGCTGAGACTATTGGTAAAAACACCGATGGCTTTTTGAAGTGCACCAAAACACAGCCTACAGTTTTCTGAGAAAATGGTTTTCTTTGATGAGTCTTGCTTGTTCTGAACAGGTTTTTCTGGAATAACCTAGGAAAGGGAAAAGAAAACAAAACGTACCTTCAGCTTAATGGCCTAAAAACTGTTTCCACTTTGTCCTTTTTTTGTGTAGTTTCTTCACTTCCCTGCACCTGATTAGCCAGTAACTCCAAAACTGGTGCAGCCTAGAGGCCTTTTGCAGTTATACAGCACTATTTCTCATTTTGCTTGGTTTGCAGAAAGGATAAAATCTCAATTACAATCTGGCTTTTGCGCAACAGACTTCAATGACATTATTTTTACTAGCTGATATCACAACAAATCTTGAAATCATACTGAAACATTAGTGCCTTAAATGGCCTGAACACATGGAATCTAGCTTTTAAACAGCATAAAGCCATTAAATCTGGTTTTAAAAGGTATTGGAGTCATGGAAGTTGTGGATGAACAAGACTTTGGTAAATCAAGGATTTCCTGTCTTGTTATAGCTTTTGAGATAAAGGCCAGTCATAGTTCCACTCAAAATGAAGTGAAAAAAGGCAAGCTGATCAATTATGCTATGATTTTAAGTTACAGTATCCCTTGACATAGGAAACAGAAAAGTTTTGGTGGACTACTACAAATGCTATCAGCGCTATTGCTAAAAAATGGTGTGGGGAATAAAAGATTAGAAACAGGACAGATAGATCCCTATAGCAGTTTCCTGTCAAATTCAAACTATTTTACATTTTAGCAAGGTATAGGTGCTTTATGCAGCTTGAGGGCTGGACAGTCTTAATTAGCAACATATTTTCAAGGTCAGAAATACCTTTTGTTTTGAATCGCCATTCTTCGTTGCTACCTCTTTAGGTGAAAGGTGTTTTGCTGCCTGTTCCAAACCTTGATATTTCTGAAAAATGAAAAGTTTACATAAAATGCTTCCATGTGGCTTTGGTTTTGTTCTTTGTGGTAGCATAAGCCTTCCATGCCATGTAATCTAGGTGTAATCACTGACTACACTGAACTTGTTATTAGGAGCATAACCCATTAGTCAGAGTTGTTTGAATTAAAGAACTTAGGGACTGATCCTGCAAAAGATAGCACTGGCTCCATTATTAATGAACCACATCCAAATCATAATTTAATAATTAATTATGCTATGTATTTAATGGTTTTTAATGTATTTAAACACTGGGATTTAAAGGCTAACTGTCTGATATGTGTTCTTTCTCCTCCATTCCCAAACTGATTTCCAACAGTAAGTCTAGCTGTTTCCTGGCATTTAGTATTAAATAGCTATCTGTATTAAAGCTTGATATTATCAACCATCACTGAGTATCTGAGATTTCTAACAAATCACAAAGAATGAAGCTGATGTTTCTTATGTCAAGGAATCGAAACAAGACATGTACCCCAAACCAAAATTGTATCAGAACAATTGAAGCTTAATATACTAGTAAGAATAAGAACATTACTGTAAAGAAACACATAGGAAACTACTGTTTGAAGCCCAGCTAAAAACTGAATCCAATGGTGGAGCTAACAAATTGGTTTCTATACTGCTTGCTGAATAAGCCTGGCTCCTCTTATAATTCTGCTGAATTCTGTGCTCCCTGCCATTCATGGCTATGGCAATAAAAGCTTAGCAGTCATATATGTGGGCTGGAAACTGCATATAAAGCAAAGCCAAGTTTGTATTAATGCAGAAATAATACAAATGAACTGCTATGTACAAACACCACAACACAGAACATAGGCAGGAAGTTAATATTATACAAACCTGCAGGTGATCATAATCACGGTCTTCACTGACATTTTTTCTTGATTTCTCAGAAGAGAGTTCACTTTTGTTTGGTTTATTTCTTTGAAGTGAATTAAATTCTCTTCTTCTGGGTGCCAGGACTGGTTTTGCCATCTTATGCTCTGTGTTCAGTTTTGGTTGCGTAGTCTTCTGTTCTTTGTCATTCTTCTTGAAGAGTAGCTTTCCATTAGCTATGATAATGGAGACAAACCTCCTGATATCATCTGGAATGGCACGGGCTACCATAACAAACCGATCAAGATCATCTGGGTTGTTCTGAGGTTTCTTAATGACCAGAACCTGCAGTGACCAGTTGCAGTTGTTCAGTGCTTCCCTTGTTTCTACTAATATGTGGAATGAGTCTACAAGAATTTGTAACTGCTTTTTAATTCTGGTCTGAAGGTTATTGTCACTGAGGCAAGAGGCATTTGCCTTAATACCTTGAGCAAAGTTCAAGAATTCTCCCAAAGAAACTTTTATGTGATCAACTGCTCTATGAATTTCCTCAATGTTTGCCTCCAGGTGTTCTTGGTATCTCCATTTACTACTCACAAATATCATTAGGCTCGCAACTGAACTGGATACGCTGTGCTGTAGCTTGGTCAGCATCTCTATGGCTACATCAAGGTCCAATTTAATTTCTTGAGCAGGTTCCTCTTCTGATGACAGAGAAAAGGACTCAACAGAAGTGCTTGAGGATGTAGATATGGTGCTGGTTCTACTGTCCACACTGTCAAATGATAATGTGTCCTGCTCTAATTTGGCATCTCTTGACAGTTGTAGAGGAACATTGTATGTATGGTCTTCAAAACTCCCATTGTTTTTTTCAGTCCCCTTCCTGTTCTGTAAAGCAGTAGGCAACACTTTTGGAATGTCATAAATGTTTTGTTCACAGTTCTGATTTTCAACCTTTGCGGTCAGAAAGCTCGGGGGAACATGATAGTTGCCATTTTTCCTCAAACGCAACATATCACGTGAAGATGGTACAGCATAAAGGGGTGCATCTGGAAAAGTTAATTTCTTCTGTATTGGTGGAACATCGTATTCTTGCGGGTTCACCAATTTGCCTTCAGTTGCTGTTGCTGGTATGGTGCTAGCTGCATTTTGCACCCCAGCACCATACCTGGCTGGTGGTACATCATACAATATCTGCTTCTCCAGGGAATGGTTAAGAGGGTACTGTTTCAAGCTTGGTTTTTCAGGTGAGACTGGAATATCATAAATCCATTCTGACTTCCGAGGATTTGGCAAGGTATTGCAATGACCCACATATTTTCTCTGAGATGTATTTTGGATGGGGATATCACGTTCTCTGGTAGGGGGGACATCATACATCTGGAAATCAAGGGAAATTAAGCTCATTTTAAGACACATAAGGCCAGATCTTCAGCACAAATCCATTGATGTCTATGGGATGACACTTATTTTACACCAGTTGAGGACCAGGCCCACCATTCTAATGCTAGCTGCCCTCTGAAATACAGTCAAACCCTGTATATGAAAGTACTATTGTCGTATCTACAGATATCAAAGTATCAGGCAATATCAGACAAACAGGTTTTCTATAACGAAGCAAATGAGATTTCATGAGTCCCTAAGAGAACTGATTCTAATCTCTTTCATTTCCAGTATTCATAGACACATATAGACACAGGCAAATTATGAGACTTCACAACTGACCACACTTAAATAATTGCCCAGTGTTCACATTTGCATTCTTCAAGAGGCTCTTGAGATGGTTAATGATCTTATTCAAAACCTTACAATAAGGTCTTGTGCATAGCTGGCATCTGCAGCTTGAAAAATGGTGTCTGATATGGCCAATAATAAGACTTCTAATGAAGCACTCTGGCCCAGACTGTGTCCAGCTGCTTCATAAGCCTGAGAGGGAAAGAGCTTAAAAAGCAATGGGAGTGCATAACTCCAGGACTTAACTGCAGTGGCTGCTGTTTGCTAAGGATCCCAGATAGAACCGGCGGTATGTCTGGTTTGTGGGACTCTTTTAATTCTGATGTTTGTCCAAATCAGATCAGACATAACATTTTCCAAAGTTTCTGTGATGGCCCAAAAACCTGAATTCTGGAAAGCTTAACATGAAGCCTGCTCCCAGGCAGCTGCTTACCTGACCTTGATAAAAGCAGTGGGGCTGAAGCTGGGACAGCAAAGTCTTTGGCTTTGATTAGAGCCCAGGCTGTCAGGGCCTTGCAGGCTCCCAGCTCCATGACAGATAACCTGGAATCCCTGGCATGGCTTGCTGCTCCAAAGTCAGAAATCCTGGAAAACTGGGACAGCCCAGCTGAGAATCCTCCCCAGAGCCAGAGTCCCTACAAGCTAGCAGCCCTGAGATAGTTTACCCTGTGGGTCTAGCCAGGGACCCTGCAAAGGATCATCAAACCCAAGATGTTTCAGATGAAACACATTAGGCTCTACAAATCAGCATTTTTCAAAAAAACACTGTGGGTCAGCATCTTTCCCACCAGCTCTAAAAAGGCTGGGTAGAAGTGGGGAGATCAGTCAGCTAGATAGGTGCCCATATCACTCTACTGCCAGATGTTCACGTACATAGGAATCCGCAGTCACTTCTACTTAACAGATTTTGAGTCTCCTTTTTAATGACAATGTTACTTTAACTCCAATAAGTAAATTTAAGTGCAGTGATGACTCCAGCCCTGGCAATTATGAAGCATGACCATGAGTTAAGCCTCTCTCATCACTTTATACATTCTTAATATTAAAATAATCTTAAAGCGATATCACATTTAAGATGGGCTGTTTTTATATCTATTCTTCTTGGCACATCTGTTAATCACAGGCAGTGCCCTGCCTGATATCAACACATTAGTACAACCCCAGGCTTCATGGTTTAATATGTTCAGTCACTTGTATTAGTTTAACAGCATTAATGAGAGACTGGTCTCTACCATTCAGGAGTAACACTTACAGAGCTTGCTAGAGAGTCTTGCTGGATGTGGTCTTTTGCCTTTTCTGGGCTGGATGAGATGTAAAGCTGTTTCTGTCCTTCGTGGAAATATTCAGTGGGGCAAAATTGCATGGAGACCTTTCTGGCTCTGGGTGGAGTGGCATAGCTCTAATCAAATACAAAAGTAAAGTTGGCTTAACTTTTGTTTAGTTTTATACAAACTGCTAAAGACTTAAAGTCTTAGATTGCCTTTGTAAAAAAGCCCTGGGCATCAAGAATCCCTCTGTGTAGATTTGGGTCAGGATATGGTTCCTACAAGAGTTGTGTAGGCAGGGGAGATAGACACTAGATGGCGCAGTGGGCTGTTGCACAAATTTCACAAATTTTACATCCAAGTAAGGATTCATGCACACAGGCACCAGGCTGGTTTAGAGAATAATGACATGTACCTGCACTCAGACACACCTACACACATGCGTGCACACATGTGCGCATAGGCCATGGAATAGGATGGGCCACCCAGGCCATGGCCCGACCAACTTTTAGCACGTTAATTTATATGACCAATGACAAATGCGGAATTGTCATCTTGGTTAAATCTGTATAGCTATTTTTTTTAACTGCATAGCTAGCTAAATTAACGTGCTAAAAGTTGGTCGGGCCATGGCCCGGCTGGCCCATCCCGTTCTGCAGCCTATGCATGCACACACATACACTGCACTGAGGGAACCTACTAAGATTTCAAAGCCAAGCCTTCCAAAGCTAGGGAATGCCAGAATTTTATGTGATATTTTCTGATACTACACCACCGCATACGATTATTCACACATGACCTCTACATCAATCAAGTTCTCGGGGCGAGTAGGGCAGCTGTTAAATGAGCAGCCAGTCAATATCTTGTTTCAAGCTCTTAATTAAAGTAATGCATATGCCCAAAGGGTGCCTCTTAACTGTGTATTAACAACCTTAATTCTGATATATCCTAACTCTTTTGAAGACTTGACTTTACAACTTTCATAATGCATCTTGAATGCAGATTTTTTTTAATTGTAATTTCTTAGGTGTTTACAAATAGCTACCTGAATACATAGAACTCCATCATTCTACATCTGCAGGCAACCTTTCGATCCACTGCACAGATCTCTGTTGTTTGAGCTAGTGAAAAAAACTCTGATATCAGTCCTCAGTGTAGCCCAGGAGCACAGAAGACTTCTATGTTGACAGTGGGTTTAATAGACATTTGCTGCCAGCAGGCAAAAGGTTCATGCTTGTTCTTATCCAGGCTCTGGAGGTGAATGCGCAGACTTCTCTATCCATTCCCTCCTTGGCAAGCTTGGCCTCTTGACCCCATGCACTCTGATGTGTCTTTCCCTTCCCTGGTTCTTTACCTTTGTCCCATTCTCATCCTCTGTTCAGTTCCAATCTCTCAACTCAGGCTTCTCATCCCTGTCCCTGGCACCTTCCAGCCAGTCCTCGTCTTCCCTCCAGGCTCTGGTTTCCTTGCTCAGCTATCCCCACTTCCCTTCCAACGCCCAGCCTCTTTCCTTGGGCAATTTGCCCACACAGTTCAAGTTCCCTTCTTCTGGTTCCTCATCTGATAAGCCTCTTTCTCTTCCCTTCCAGCCCCCTGCCCACACACATCCTTCCTCCCCACTGATTCCCAGGCCTGTGTGAGTCGGCAGTGATCCGATCTAGTTTCGGATCCGGCTGCTTTGGATGGCCGCAATCTGATCCAGAGCTCCGGACTGGGTTTCCACCTCAATCCAGCCGAAACGGCTCCGAAGCTTCGGAGCCGCCTTGGAGATCCGGACATAGGGTATAATGGGGAATCAATGAAATAGATATAACTTGTTGGTTTGTGTCCAATTTGGATGAAACATGCAGGGATGGCTGCCTCTGCTGAGAGCATGAAACCTGCCAAGTTTCAAGAAGTTCAGTGCAGGGGTTTGGGGAAAACTGTACCCCAAATTCTTGAAAGCCAAACTCATGTCAAGGCTGTGTGTTACAATGGGGAAGGGGGTCAAAACTGCAGGGGTGGTGGCTCTTACTGAGGCCACAAACCTGCCAAGTTTCAAGGAGATGGGTGCAGGGCTTTTGGGGGAACTGCACCACAAGCTGCGAACAAGCAAAACTTGTGTCATGGGTGACACTGCATGTTAAGGCGCAGCAGGGTGACAGCTGCAGGGGTGGTGGCCCCTGCAGAGGCCACAATGGCTGCCAGCTGTGGAGGAGATCGGTGCAGGGGGGTTCTGGGGCCCTGCACCCTGAGCTGCTGATGGACAAAACTCCTGCCAAGACTGTGTCTGTCTTGGGGCAGTTGATTGTCTGTATTGTCTTTCCCCTCCTTAGCCTGGTTTTGTAGGTGCTAATTGATGGTCCTTAAGTCATTATGTAATAGCTGGGTCCTGTGTATTGAGCTGGTCCCCAAGTCCCTGCTCCCTGAGTGAATCACGGTTGGTTGGTTGGTAACTGGGAACACAGTAGCATAGCAGCCAGGCCTCCTGGCTGTCTCCCCTCCTGCCCCAAGACAGACAGTCAGTCCCACAAGCACCCATGGCACCAGTTTTGCTTGTCTGCAGCTTGAGGGGAAGCTCCCTGCACCACTCTTCTTGAAACCTGGCAGGCTTTGTGGCCTCAGTAAGAGCTACCACCCCTGTAGTTTTCACCTCCCTGTGGTGTAACGCCCAGACATGACATGAGCTTTGCTTTCAAGAATTTGGGGTGCCGTTCCCCCCAAATCCCCCAAACCCTTGCACCAATCTTCTTGAAACCTGGCAGGCTTCATCCTCTCTGTCTACCACCCCTGAAAATTTCATCCAAATTGGACAAAAAACAACAAAGTTATAGATAATTTATTGTTTCCCCATTATACCCTATGGCCGGATCTCCAAGGCGGCTCCAAAGCTCTTTGGGAAGCCTAACGAGGCCAGCACTTTGACCTGGATGTGCTGCTTCGGACCCCGAAGCATCTCTGGCTTATGGTCCTAATATATTTGCCCAGCCTTTCCCTACTGTCCCACTCATTTCCCACTCCCTGTCTCCTTGCCCAGTCAGTCCAAGCTTCCTTTTTTCCACAACGGCTTGACAGTCACAGCCCCCACTAAAAGGTTGAAAGGTTTAGTTTATTTACCAGCGACTGAACTCAGAGGCCAGGTGATTTATCTAACATGATGAACCTCTCTATAGAACAATCATGTAGCATTGAACAGGGATTGGACCTGCAGGGATCTATAGAAATGTAACAGCTTTAACAAAGATCTTTGCTACAGGTTTTGAGCCTGACCATAGAATTTCCCAGAGATGATTTTTTATTAAGTTTCAGAGCAGAGTTCAAAAAGCCAAGATATAAATAAGTTTTCATTTACTTTCATGGTCTGTCCTGTAGGACTGTTCTACGTGGCCTGGGAGATGGGAGTGCTGGATGATAGCTGCAGTGGACACATGGCTTAGCAGGACTCACCTGAGCGAGCAAGGACTCCTGGCGCTGGGGAGATGGAACATCATATACGTAGCTTTGGATATTTGATGCTGAGGCCTGAGATACTCTGGGAAGAGTCAACAGGTGCTTGAGGGGAAAAAAGACAGTAATGCGAGAGCTGCAATGAGCTAAAGTGTAGGACAAGCCAAACAGACTATTGTTAGAATTACTTTGCTGATATTTATTTAACACCTTTTACTGCTCTATAAGGAAAAACCTTCTTCATTCACTGGTCCTAACAGACAGCTCACTGTCTGTCTGTTAAAAACCCGAGTATACTTACCTGTAACACCCTTTTACCAGCGTTTCTACCCTACTTATGGATTGTCACAAGAGTAGAGGTAAATTGCCACTCATTAAAGAAAATTTCTAGTGCATCCATCCCGCTCTAGGCACCCACTGCATCTTTTGGTTCTCAAAAAACAAAATGACTAAAAAGAGGTAAGAAAAAATTTTCCTGAAACATTATTTTAAGAGCCATGGGCCAAGGACTTCAGCCATGATTAGAGGATGAAAGATGTTTAGCTAAGATGCCACCAGAATACAAACTCTTGGAAAGAGCCTTTTGTTTTCAAAACCGCTCTAAATTGTGTCTGCTTAGCAGTGAAGTGAATATAGGTCTCCAGAGCTAGTCTTTAAACTGGTATTTTCAAAACCAAACATCTGACCTGAAAACACTTCCCCTGGGAGAGAATGCTTTCCACTACATTAGTAGGCCGAGCCACGGCATTCAGGGGAAGTGACTCATGTCAGAGCAGAGAAGCACAAGACTCTAAGCTGATCTCTGCCTGTTGAATTTTAAAGACCCGAAGAACTGAAACACTGGCCCCTTGTAAAGAAAGAAAATTAATAAATTCACTCTATTATTCTGAAGAAGGAATATTTCTCTTATCAAAGCATCTACAGAACGATGAGAATACAAGCTTTGTTTTTCTGCAGAGAGTAGATCAAATGTAAGTAGCAGCTGGATAAACAGATACCTGCTACAGAGGACAAACCTCTTTGTATATTTGTAGGGTCAGGTAGGCTATGAGAAATGCCTTAAATCTTTACTGGATACCCGGTAAGGTCCTTTAGAAAAGGCGTGAAAGGCCAGTAGGTTTTTTTGTTTTTATTTTTCAGATGGACTTAGTTTTCTTCAGTCAGGATCCCCCAAAGACTTGACAGTAGCTTCATCCAGTTGCTCACAGAACAGCTGAGTATGTCAGGGGCTTTCCCAGTTGTCTCATAGCAGCTACATGGAGTGATCTAAGACGCTGTCATGTGTATTCCTGCACTCAGATGGGCTGTTCACCTTCTATGCCCTGAAATGTGTCTGCATATGCCTGCCTGGCTGCTGACTGCTCAAGTACAGTTGTTTTTTGCAGTAACAACTGCTACCTTGTGCAAGATGCAGCTGAGACAAACCTGGAAGGCTAAAGATTAAAAAGATGTTAATTATTTTAAAGTATTGTTTCCTTCCCCATTGAAGAAAAGTTAAAGCTGCAAGGCAGAAACATTGCAAAAGATACTTAAACCTAGCAGGTATCTGCAGGGACCAGTATAAACTCAGAGACAGACACAGGCTAGGTCAGAGAAAGTGAGGGAGAGAAATACCAAAGCCTAAATTTTACTTTTCCTTCTAATTCAGTGAAGAATAAGCATGTGGCAGCTTCAGGGCTTGATTTCTTCAATGCTGGGGGCTTGATTTCACAGGCAAATGTTCATGTGATATCATGCTGAATGTCATTATGCATATTCTGTGATTAGGTGTGCAAATCAGATCATGGCAGATACCAAAAAAACCCTGATTGAATTCTTTGGCATGAGTAACCCAGTTTGATCTTGCAATCAAGATTATTATGCATAGACGTTAGCACCACAGTTGCAGTTTCCAAGTGTGGGCAGTTGTCTTCAGATACACTTCCAATATTTTGTTTTCCAGCATGTATTTACAAGCAGCACACATCAATATATCCTGCCTACTGATGCAAAAGTAGGAAAGATGGCTAAAAGAGGTGAGTAGAGAGAAAGTATTGCTCAGAGCAAAGGGTAAGTTGAATCTCTTTGGGACTGCCTTAATATTCTCTACTTCAAAGTCATTTAACATTTATAAGATAAACTTCCTTTGGAAAATGGTTTGTGTGGGAAATCCAATACCAGGTCCCAGAGACAAAACAAAGTAAAATAGAATGGCACAACTTGTTCCAATAAATCCCTATAATTAGTGCTCATTTTTAATTTTGAAGATTTCCCAGGTAATTATTTCTTGTAGGAGGCCCAATTTTCAAACTTACACTTAATACTTTGCCCTTATTTAGTCCATTTGGAAAACCAGGTGCTGCTGGGATTACCCAAATTGGAACTGGGCAATTAGGCACTGAAGCATGTTCACACAGGGACTAAGTAACGGAAGAGGAGATCCACTCTGCAAAAGAGGAAAGCTCTCTTAAAAACCAAGGAGAGCAATTTTGAAGTGAATCCTAAAATGAAGAGGGGATTAGTTAAGTTGTCATCTGAAGGTGCAGTGATGTGATGCCTTCTGAACCTGCTGGACAGGTGGGATGTGAAGAGTTGTATCTCCACACAAATCACAACTCACCTTCACCACTGCCCAAGCAGATGCCAAGGGTCCATGAACATGAAGGAGACTGTGTGCATAAACTACGGAAGGAGAGAACTGAGGATGTAACTATACTAACTTCAGAAATTCTTTGCACGTATTTATCAGGACTGGGCATCACTTGCATACTCTATTCAAAGCAGCTATTCTTCTGTTCCTGTCCTAAATGGTAAAGCTTCATACCATCACACAGAGATGGCTGCATTTCAGTAGTGTGTTAGGGGATAACCATAGGAATATTTTATAGGAATGTGTTTCAGATAACATTACTGAAGCTGACTAACCTCACCATCACTTGGTCAAGTGACTTGGTGGCAACTTCAGCTGCAGTGCTCAGGTCCCAAAGAGTTTGCTGAAAAATTAAAAGCCACCAGTATTTTCTCTCCTGAGTATTTTCAAACATTTGGCACCTGCTGATTAATGATTAATGCCTGCTGATATTCTTACCTGATTTGTTAAGATGTGGGTCTTTTCGTTGAATAATTGTGCAGACAAAGCTGGCACCTGATACACTTCTTGAGTGGGCAGAGGAAAAACAGTAGGAGATGGCTTTACCCAACCGTCCATCTGTTCGTACACGGACGATGACACAGTAGACTTGGGAGCTTTTGGAACCTGGTAGATGTTGGGCTGATTGGACGGCAATTCCTGAGAGTCATGTTGGCAGGGGGGAGACAGCATGCCTGCCTGTAAACCAGCAAGGAGCTGGAGGCGATTAGCAGGTGCCAGGCCCTGTCTTCCATGCAGGGAACATTTCCACCATCCCTCGCTCCCTATGACGTTCTGGTCAAGGACTGTCAGGATGTCTCCTTTGCGGAAGCCCAGTTCATCAGAACACTCTGCCTTGTTGTCATAGAGTGCTTTTGCCAGTGTGTTCTGGAGAAGGAAAAAAGAAAGGGCATATTGCACTGCTTGTATCATGTAGGATGTCATTTGGAGCTACCAGATTAGCATCCATCTCTGTCTTGCATGCCATACCTCTCAAGCCCGGAGTCATCCAGCTGCTTCTCATGGCACTGCTTTGCACAATAATAGGAGCTGCTGAAAGTCAGAACCTATTATTGCTTGCCTAACCCTACACTGAAGTAATTATGCTGCCCTGGGTTCGGGGGACAGCTTGTATAGGATAGGTGCAGTGTATTTCAATGCACCTCTTCTGGCGCTGCATCAGCGGGGTACAGACATACCTTATACAACTTGCCTGAAGTTACACAGGAAATGTATCACCGAGCCAAGCATAGCACCAGCGTATCTTGGCATATCTAGTATGTTTAGCACCTTTTAACCACACTCCTCACACCTGGTGTTGGAACACCTCTTCTCTTAGGGCAGGCTTTAACCACAAGGCCCTCTTCTCGTACCTCTTCGCAGATAAGAAACTGAGGAAAGACCTGACTTGCAGTCACACACAAAATACTTGATAGAGCAGAGGCTTCATGGAAGACAAGACAGAGGCCCCCAAGTCTCAGATATGCACCGTAACAGCTGGATGCTTTTTCTTCTGAGAGTGCAAAATCTACAGCTTGCTGTGAAAGTGGGTTTGCACCTAAACACACTTGATTTTTTAGAACTTTTAACTATTTCGCACCTGGCTGATTTTGCTAATGTTAAAAAAACCAACAATTAAAATGTGGCCTTGATCGGTTTGAGCATTTCTGTAAAATTTGCCAAAGGGCTAAAAAGAAGAAGTCTGTACATCTTATTTTCTAAACAAGTGCATGGGTTTTGCTTTCAGCTTTAAAAAATAAGATTGACGACTTCCCCATTGAGTATTTTTCAGTCTGAACATAGGAAGAAGAGTTTCTTATCCTACAGTGCAAGGAATCTCCAAAGAGATAATGAGTGACTGCACTGGAAATATGATGCTTTGTATTTTTATCCAGAGCATTTGCTGTAAAACAACAGCTGGTTTGAAGTATTAGGAGAAGAAAATCAATTTGTCAGCTGAGCTGATGAAAGTGGCCTGTTGTTGGTAGCATAAATTTCTTCCTAGGGATGGTCAGGAACAATAGCCTTTTCATTATATATGGATTTGTTCACACATACAGCACCAGCAGCTGTCAGAGACAGACAGCAACAGTCCCATCACCTTGCGTCATAGTTGGCTAAAATGATTTTTTTTTGCTTCCCAAACATCAGTTCCAGATCCAACTTTGACAATCCCAAATGCTTTGAACTGCTTGTGTTTAAGTGGAGGTATCTTATCCCACAGGACAATCCCTGGCAGGTGAGGGTCTTAGACATGGTCACAATTCTAAAGAAGAAAGGCCAAATTGTGCCAGTAGAAATTGTAGTGTTCCCCAAGCCTCTCTACATGCCAGCTGATTGTGGGCCTGCTTTGCATTACATGCTGTACAAATGCGTAGTAACGGTATCTATCCCTCAGAGCTTCTGATCTACATGGAAAGAAAAGCCCAAGGAAAACTATTATCTCTCTTTGCAGACGGGCAACAGAGAGATTAAGTGACTTATCCAAGGTCACTCAGGAAACCTGTAGCAAGAGGCCGGAAGTGAAGCCAGATGAACACTGTCCCAGTGCTGAGCCTTAACCACGGAAATATCCTTCCTAGTGACAACCATGAAAAAGAGAGGAGAATTTGTTTGAAGTGATGATTGTATAAGACATTTGGACATCAACATATTCCCAGAGAATTCTTTCGTAAGAGAAAATCATGTGAAGACTATTAGGCCTGCTTCAGCGGTTGTTATGCACTCCCACCCCCTCCCCACCCAGCGAATACTTGAGGACTTGGAGATTTCAGTGATTTCAAAAGAGCTGGACCGGAGTCTAAACTTAGCCCATGTACTTCAGTGGGACTTTATGCAAATGAGGACTGTAGGCTTTAGCCCAAGATATATAAAAGCATAAGGTACCCTGCACATTAGCCATGCTTCAGTGACATCCAAACATTGCAGCAACCATTCCTGGGGAAAAGTATTCCAAGTATTTCCTAATCTCCTTTCCTAGGGGTAGCCAGCTCTGCTTCTGCTGCAAATGAATAGGGAAGACAATCCCACTGTCTCAGTATTACCAGTACAGGGTTTATTCCTGCATTTTAAGGTCATTCTATAACAAAAGATGTTACAGGAAAATTCTCTTGGAGCTGGATCGGCAAACAGTACTTCTGGCAGATCATCACCAAAGTCCAGCAGTATTTAAGAGCACCCCTAATTGAATTTGAAGCTTAGTATAGGTGAGGTCTTGTGCTCTTAAATGTAGGAGCGAATTCTTTGTTTGATGCACAGGCATGCATTCCATTGGCTTTGTACATACAACCTATACAAAAACCCATGGGCCAAGAAGCTCAGAGTGTGAGACAAATTCACAGTAAGTTGTACTGGTCCAAATTTGCAAAAGTGGCCTCTAATTTGGAATGCTTCAGACCCATGCCAACTGGGCTTTAGGTAAATTCAGGGCCCCTTGCTGGAGGCACTTGACATATGAGCTTTCTGCCCCACTGTGTGGTACAAATCTGTTGTCCTTGTGTACTGACTAATATTCATAAAAATCTCAACCTCAGTGAATGCAGGTGGAAGGCCAGAAATCATTCCATTTGGCAAGGCAGAATAAGTACATTGATCCAGGTCCCTGAGTAGTTCTTGTTTAGTTGACTCATCTTGATGGCTTGAAAATTATATTTTTAGATTTAGATAGGCCTAGACTATGCCACCTTTGGTAATGCCAAATTAAACCCCATGCTTCCAGGCATGTGGTCAGTGGCACAGGAGTCAGGAGACTATTCTTACTACCATCTGTCCCTTTATTCGGCATTCCACATCTGTCCAGGAGGATTACAGAACTTCATCATCTGTCTGTTTTTGGAGCATCAGGGCATTGGCCATGGCTGGAAATACAATTCCAGTCTAGAGAGAGATTCATATGGATAAGTATGATAAATTCTGTGTTCACAGATGTTGTTGCCTGCTCTTTCATTGCATGATATCGTATGGGTGATACTGGTTTATCATATATTAAAATGAGCTGGGAAACTGGCCTATTCATGAGGATTGTATACTTATTTGCACTGGCAGTCATATCTGAAGAGATTTGAGCAGCAAGAAGAAACACCCAGGACCCAGAACACACTAAATATTTGCACATACTAAATTACACACACAAAATTACTATGCAATAATTGTACGTCTGAAGTGGTATTGCTTTATGGTAAAATAAATTATAACAGCTACAGCACTTGTATGTGCTAGCAGGGGTAGAGTATTGCAGACGCAAAAATATACCTGTTAAAATACTGTTGTGGTCTTAACCACTTAACACCAGCGCCCAGGATAAATGATAAAGCTTTTTGCACTGTGCTGTTTTGTTTTTCTTCCATGACTTATGTTCTCCCTTGCCTATCTGTTAATAGTGTAAATACAGTAATTTTTTTCTTCTCATTTCCTTTCAGATTGTGGTTAGACAGCCTAACATTTGGGTGGTGAGTAAGAATAACTCTTTACACTTATGCAGCACCAAAACAGCTCAACAGATAATATTAATATTTATGTTGCAATTATACCTGGGAGCCTCAGATCGGGACCAGGAACCAAGTGTGCAACTGTATAATTGGTGCACACTTTGAAAATAATTTCTTAGTGTTAAAAAAAAGGAAGGGTTTGTCTATACCAGGGGTTCCCAAACTGTGGTACACACTCCCCTGGGGGTATGCAAGACATCTTGGGCTGGGGCAGGAAGCGGGGAAGGTACGTGAGAGAAATTGTGTAATGGTGGATTTAATTTTCATTACAATTAATAACTGGTATTTAAAGGGTTAAAATATAAAACGTATGCTGGTAGGGGTATGCTGGCGGGTGGTAAACCTGGAGGGAGGCCCTCGATAAAAGTTTGGGAATCTCTAGCCTATGCCATTGCTGTGACTGTGGTGTAGGGACATGCCGGGCTGCGGGTGGCCAGGTTGGGGGATTGCCTCAGGGTTGGGAGATGCAGCCAAGATTCGAGGGGAGTATGCCATGTCCAGATGTAGAGATGCCAGGAAGCCAGATCTTTTTTTGGGGAAACCTGTCAGAGATCCAGAGGGTCAGGCAAAGTGTGAGGTCAGGAGGCCAGCCAGGTCAGGTATTCAGATCAAATCAAAGTTGGGTCAGGTATGCAAAGGGTCAGACCAAATTTGGGGTCCACGGGCAAGCTAGATCCACTATTCAAAGAATCCGTCAGAGTCAGTGGCAGCACAGGCCAAGGGTGAGGAAGCCTAGGTACAAAGTTAAGCCACTTCCTCTGCTGAGTCAGGAGTTGGTAGTGGAAGGCATGAATGGTCAGCTAACCTTGTCTGGCTACTCTGGGAGCAGGAAGTGGGTGTGTGGCTAGACCTAGATGGAGGGTTCTGGCCTCCTGTGTCTTCCTAGTGCTCTGTGAGGAAGGAACAGGCTGGGATGAGCAGCCATGCTCGGCAGGCCAAGACCATGGCCTGACACTTAGAATATACATGCCTGAGATAACATTGATTCAGCTAGAGGAAAGTTACTGATAGCAAGCTGGCTGCAGTAGTTGGAGCTCAGTTTGGGCTAACAACCTGAGTAGTTACCCAGTGGGTGCATCTACACATTCATTAATGCACCGTAATTATGGGCGCATTAACTTTAGTACCTGTAATAACTGGTACTAAGTTAATGCACTATAATAGGTGCTACTGTGCAGTAGCGCCGTCACACACATTTTTTGCGATGCTAATATGCAGTAGACTAATTCTATTGTGCATTAACATGGTTTTTGCTTGCCGCGCTAATGCACAGTAGAATTCGTTTACTGCACATTTAGCATCTCGTGTAGACACAACACTAAACTTTGTGCTACCTCAGCCAGGTACCTGAACTACTTAATTTAAAGCTAGGTTGGATGTATCTATGCTGCATTGATGTTGTAACAGTGAATGCAGTGCAGACATACCTTTAAAAGCCTCACTAATTTAAATACTATTAATTTTCCAATAAGCAAAGTGAGGTGCAATGAAACTGAGTCACTGACAGATTGATGCACACATCCCACGGGGTTTCCCAGGCCCCACTCACTGGCCTTCTCACAGCAAAGAACTTTACATTTACACCCTCCCACCTCAGATTTAAGCTCATTTTGGGACACATAGTGAATTGCCAGTCAGCCACTGTTTGCTGAAGCCATTCCAGTTTAGATTATAAAAAATAATATTCCGTGTAAACTCTGACTGGTAATATTGCTTAGCTTGACACCAGGAAATGTGTGGGTAACGCTGTGGGTACAAATAACTAACTGCTTTCCGTGACATCAAGGCAGACAGCACAAAAGCCTGAGGCTGAATTGATGCAATCTTCACAGGTTAGTCTAAGCTGCATAGATTGAACTGATAAGCAAGAGAACAGACATTAACCTTTGATTCCAGAAATGCAGCCACGTGCCTGCAGTAGCCCAGGCCAGAAGCTGGGGAAAGCTAGAGCATACCTCCTTAATCAGCTGGAGCAGACAGTTTAGGCCAAGGCTAATCCCATCCACCCTGCAAGACAGGGTGTGTGGAGGAGATGCAAAGCATCCTGGGATGCTGGGGGAATGTGACTCAACTTGAATCTGGAGGGGATCTGGGACAGAAGTTCAATAAATGGATTTAACCTAAATCCAGGTATAATTGCAATAAAAATATTAATAGTATCTGTTGAGCTGTTTTGATGCAACGTCCACCCAGGTTTATCGTCAACCCATTTCAGCCATTTTGAAAGCAGTTTATGTGTACTAAATGTTTGTTGTATTACAGATTTGAACCGATTTCCAATCACTTATACCAGTTTGTGTAATTTCTGCCCCTAGCCTAAGAGTTTTGAGCGCTTGATCTGCCACTGCAATCAGGACGGTAGATAATGAAGTGTCAATTGCAGCCACAGCTATTTGCACTGGAGTTATTTGCAATACAAAAATCAGCAGCACCAAATTTGAGGACCTTTTTCAACATCAGGCCCTAAACATATGTAAAGGTGAGGATGCTTGTAAAAACTCATAATCACAGGCCCTTTCGTTATCTGAGCAGAAATGTCTCTGTAGCTTGTGTTTATGTTTATTAGCTAGTCATTCCCAGGACCACAGAGACCTCCCTGGAGTGGTGGGACCAAAGGAAATTCTGCTCTGAGGCCAAAGGGAACTGCATTTTTCCTTTGGTACCAGAGGAACGGAAGTTGTTT
>NW_017729009.1:20422387-20445147 GCF_001723915.1 Gavialis gangeticus
AGACCTCCCTGGAGTGGTGGGACCAAAGGAAATTCTGCTCTGAGGCCAAAGGGAACTGCATTTTTCCTTTGGTACCAGAGGAACGGAAGTTGCTTGTCTAATTTCATCATCCACAAAAATGCCAGCTAGGCGAACTGGACATGGCTTTTCAAATATTTTTATATGAAATCTAGACTTCTTTTTCATGTATACTTGTGATAATCACCCCAATGTCAATACTAAAGCAGAACAGAAGAGATCAAAGTGGCCTGTCTTTTTAATGCTTCTTAAAAAGTTGCATCTTCCAAACAGCTGCAATATAGCAACATTTCTCCATCAACCATATTGGTGCCATATAAAAATAAAATTAAATGCTTAAGAAGAAGAAGAACAAATGCTTGTTAGAAGCCAGTACCTTCATGGGAGCAGATGATTTGCTAATTGTAGCTCATGCTAGATTATCACTGAGTTTTAAGCCTGAAACATGACTATCATATACAACTTTTTTCTGAGAAAGTAGTTTTTTTCCCAAAATGATGTGTAGTCCTGTCTGCAGGAATACAGATATTCTGGCTTGATAAAAAGGCTAATAAAAGGAGATGATGTGGCAATGTAAGGAGCAGTCTGAGCTCCCTCGCAACACTAGTTCACGTCCTAATTGGATCAGCTCAACCCTTGACTCTTCAAGAAAACTAATTCTTCCTGAGCATGTGGAGCACTTTATTGAATGAGACCTGAAGTAGGTTTCTAAGGAGCCCAGGGTCTGTTTGGCTGCTGCCCTCTAGACTGAAATGATAAATAGTTGTGGTGTGCAGAATTAGGGAAGAACTCTTGGATTCCTCAGAAATAAAGTTTCAGTGGTAATTCAGGCTTATCAGTGAAAAGAAATAAGGAACACAGTTGTTAAAAAGTTGATAATATCATTATTTAACATTAGGTATCTTAGAACATCATATAGAATTAATATTCCTAAGCAGTATTTGATATGAGACAACTACATGAGGAAAAGTAAAATTTGGTGTAAGCACATGCTAATGTTGCAAGTAAGACCATGCATGTTAGTTATCGACAACGCTTTCCAGTCAGACTGATCAGTCAAAATCCTGGTACTTTGCTTACGGACCCCTCGTACATACATTTTAAAAACCTTATTATTGCTTGTATTAGACCAACTAGGTTTTTGCAAAAAATTCTTTAATTGCAAGCTTTTGGGCACAAAAACCTTGCAATTAAATATATTATGTGTATATATATTTTGCAAATATCTAATTGGTCTAATAAAAGATATCACCTTTCCCATGAGTGCTGATTGCTTTTTCCTCTATAGACCACTATGGCTACAACCTGAATACCTTATTATTGTTTATTATTTAATGGTATCCACAAGGAAGTTAGGCACCTCATAGGATCTTCATTTCTGAGGAAACCCAGCTTTAGTTTTAGTTTTCATCTTTTAAAATGCGATTAAAAAATCTAAATGCAAATTTCTTTATGCAGAGTAGTTTCAATAGTGGATTCAGATTTAATATTCTTAAAAGCTGTAGCCACACATTGCATCTCTTTGGAAATCTTTAAGAACCCTTTGTGCAGAGAAACGGAGTTCCAATATTTGAGGAGAAGAAGATACAATTGAAGCTGGGAACTGTGTTTGCAAAACAATTACATCCATGCATTAGTGACACCCTTCGACACGTTTACATAACCGCTTCCAGTTAATCTATTCACCTCCGAACAAAGCTGACCAAATAAACATCCTTGCACTGTCTTCTAAGTCTGGAATAAGATTCCTAGGCCCTTCTAAAATTAAGGTTCCTTTTTTAAACAGCAGTGTAGATTACACCAATTAGCTTGGCAAATTAAGTTAACTGTAGACAGGTAGTAGTTAGTACCTTTTAAAAACGCAGAGTAGAAGAAAATCCTTCAGTGCGTCTGAATTTTCCCTAAATGCACACAACTTCCTTCTATGGGTTCCTTCTTCCTGTCCATGGGTTCATTTTCAGGGGTTAGAGGGAGTTCCTTACAAGTGATTTAAGGGCCCTACAGTTTAACTACTATTCTGTTTGCACAACAGAAGGAAAACTGCTGTCGTCCCATGCGTTTTGTATATAGAAATTGTTTAAGGACTGGGTATCATCAAGTGTTGGATAATGAGGAATGGTGACAAACGCTCAGTTTTTATTTTCTGTGTGAAGAGTTGTCTCGCCTAAGGTAATTAATAAGAAGTTGTCTCGCCTCAAGTTTTAAATTCATAGAACCAAACCCAGCCTGGTAAACTCAGTATTTGACAAAAAGAGGGTCCAGCCAAGCTGGAAAAATTGGCTTTCCATCTGTATGTGTAACTCTTTTGGAGGCAACATTACCCAGAGAATCCTCTTCTCTCATGATTGCAGAGTGTGGATAGCTTTCATAGTTAGGCTTGAACTTATTTTCCTAAAATCAATTTTTCCAACCCCCTTCCATTTTTTTCTAGCCAAAAAAGTCCCATGTTGAGTTAAAATCTGGCTTCACTGGAGTCAAAATTCCCATTGACTACAGTAGGGCCAAGATTTCAGTCCTTCTGCATTTCACATCCAGCCTCTGAATTCTCCTGGGAAGTGAACAACAGCAGCGACAAAAAGCCCCTTCAAATAGGTTTTCAAATTGGGTTTAGAAAAAAAATTCTCTGCAGCTGTTTAACAAAAGGACAGGGTTTTTTTTTTTGGCTTATTCAGTCTTTGAATGGTCTTAGCCTACAAACTCCAGATTTGTTGGCCATACTGAGGACAGGTGCTTCTTATACTCCAGTAGAGACGGAGAGCGATTACCTGATGGACTTTAGGCACCTATGGCTGAAATAGGCAGGGCAGGGGTTGACCAGAGGCTCGTTGGAGCAGAGAGATGTTTCCTGGGTATCCCCCCGTAAGACCCAACTGGAGGCAGCAATAGGAATTAGAAAGCTGGAAATCTCTTCATACAAGAGATTGTTTTTGCCAGCTTTCCCTTGAGCAAACTATCCTCTCTGGTCCTAGGCACAATCTCTTTTAAAACTCCAGCTGTTAAAGAAATCAAGGATCGGTCAGGGGCCTCAATTCTATCTACTTCTTCAATGCCCTCCTGATTTTCCAGGAAAATAATTTTTAAGTGACACCATGTGGATCATAATGAGTTGTTCCTGTATTTTCTCTTTCATAATGATATAATGGTGACCTGACACCATGACACAAACTCGTGAGCGCTAGATAAAACATAAACAGCACAAATGTTGTTGAAAGTCATATTAGAATGGGGACAGAGGAGCCTGCTCTGAGTCACAGCAAGCAACTTCCATAGACAGGACTAAAAGCCGGATCTCTTAGCTACCCCACTGCTCTCTATTATGACAGAGCTGGTTTTATCCCCAAGGCAAAATTCAGTAAAAAGACTCAGTAAAAAAAAAAGTCTGATTTTTCATCTACCCCTCCCCCAAGATTTTGGATTCCTGCAGAAGGTTAGAAGTGTTTTGGAAAGCAGACATGTTCATGCTGATGAACACACACATTTCCATGGAAAAAGCAGCAGCTATATTTCTGAAGAACCCGAATCCCTCAACTATACTCCCTTCCATGTGCAGGAAGCAATGTCCACATCGTGAGGCTGTTGGCACGGGCAAATCTAGAAAGTCAAAAAATAGGTAAGGAGGGTGTGACTGAAACCCCCACGCCCTAGGCAAATAGCACTACAGCACCCGTCCCACGGGGCTTTTTTTTGCGTCCTTGAAGCAGGTATGACTCCCCACTTCATCCCCCACTCACCCTGGTCTGGGCACCACCCTTTCTCTCCCATGCCCTTCTCTCCAGCAGTTGTCGTCTCTGGGCCTATCCAGGGGTGACCCCTACCACTGCTGCTGTCCCCAGCTGATCCAGGCACAGGGGAAGCCTCAGGGCCATTAGCATCCCACTCCAGCCGGGGGCTGCAGTGTGTAGCAGCACAGGGGGCTGGGCTCAGCTAGGGAAAGTGGTGGCAGCGTGCAGGTCTCCCCTTCCAGCACTTGTTCCCTGCCTGTTCTCCCCAGGTGTCTCCCACTGGCTGGGAGCAGGGGCTGGAAGAGGGGACCCACCCACCTATGCTGCCTTCCCTGGTCCAGCCAAGCTGCTCCCAGCAGCTGCAGTCCCCCAGGCTGGTGGGGGAAATCCGGGGGAAGGGGCAGGAAGCCACTGCTGCCAAGCCCAACACCCAGTGCTGCTGCTTCTGGCTGGGGAGTAACAGGTGACCTTTGCTGTTGAAGTGGGGGGAAGCAACTATCTCACTGCAGCCCCCCGAATCTGCTCCTGACTCACAATATTATTAAATACGTGTCATCGCCACCTAAATGACAGTGGTCATTTGTCAGCTTTATGTGCTAGACTGAAAGAGAGTCATAAAAGTTTTCCAATGCATGCATTTTCCATCTGTCTGCATAAAGAAACCCACTGCTAGAAGGCTACAGGGAGAAGGTCATAAATACCCGGTATCATTTGGTTAATAAAAGAACATATTCTCCAGTGTGCATGTTCTTCAAGAAGGGGATTGGCACTTGCCTTCCCATGCCGGCATATTTGAACCTTGAGCAAGGCATTTCATTTTACTGTTCCCCCTTGTCAAATATTTGTCAAGAGTTTCAAGATAATCTGATGAAAGGAACCAGGGTAGAGAATGTTTACTACTAAGAGCCCTGGTTCACATTTCCAGACACACGCAACTGATTGGGGAACATAAAACTGGCAGGTTTGATAAATACATGGGAGAATTACAACCTACACTTCAAACTGGCCACTTCTTGTACTGCTGAGTGTGCCCAGTTCTGAAAATCTAGACCAAAATAATCACAAACAAGATGTGTATTTGATCACTCTGGTATGCAGCCGTTATCTTCCCCTGAAATCTGAGAGGATACAAAACTATTCTGAAGAAAAAAACCCCTGTTATCAGCCATTTGCTGTTTTTCAGTTTAGCCAGAGTAAACTTCAGTTCAGAAGAGTATTGCAGGCTATGTTCAATCATTGCTCTAAAATACACAGTCCTCCATGCACTCATGTAACTCTTGTTCACATTACCTGACATTTGTACACCAACAGAATAAGAGGGGTTTGTTGGCACAAATCAGACATGTTTCTTTTTGTAATATATAGCAAAACTGTGCTTGGATGATTCCTCTTTTCGATGAGATATAAAATCTTAAGATGAGGCTTAATCACTTTTGTGTATTTAAAAAAAAAAAAAAAAAAAATCACACTGTAATGAAGATGGCAAATGCCCAGTCTGACACTTAATACTCGGTCATTCTCATTAAACGTTGCTTGGTATAGAATAGGCGATGGTCTAGCTCCTTACTTACAGAATACAAAACTCACTCTTCTTCAGAAAGAGTGCTCCCCTTCGTCAAGCATAGTAGCACTCTTAAATTTGAGGAATTAAGATTATGTTGCAAATGATGTATTAGCAACTGGTGAATAGAAGTAGGGTATAATTAAAAACAAAAAAAAGATACTTATCAATTACAAAAATTCTTCATGACAGCCCCAATGAATAAAAAAGCATAAAATAATCTAGCTAGTATTTGAAATGACAGCCCCAATGAATGAAAAAGCATAACATAATCTAGTTAGTACTTACATTGACCCTCATATTCCTGTCTCCTCTCTTTCTCTGTCTTATTCCATCACCCAGAACGGTACAATCCAGTCTCCCCCCCTCCTCAAACTGAAGTTCTTCAGTTTAAAAGCACTTAAGGGTTTGGCTCGAAGCCTAATCCCCAGACCTATTGCTCCCAGGGCCGGATTTGCTGCCAGCTCTAGAGTAAAACAAGCAGCTATTGGGAATGAATGGAGCCAATTACACCGGGACTGTTCCCTAACATTGCAATTGGTCTGCAGCGAAGGAGGGAGTGGCACAGATGCTCAGGAAGCCTCTGGTTCCAAGAAGAGAGGCAGAGAAAGAGGACGGCAGGGCTCAGGCAGAAAGCAATTTTGAAGCTCATCAGCCAGAAGCATTTCTTCTTTTTGACTGGTTTTTATCCAGAAACCATTTGATTTTGTTCTTGGTTTGGATTTTTCATGTTCAGTTTGCCAGAAGTGTCAGTGGCTCAGGGATGCCACTGCAGCTGCACAAATCATACCATGTAACCACATATCTTTACAGGCAGAGAAACAGAGAGCAAAATTAAACCATCCAAGTGAACCAAGTATTTTTATGGAGTACTAACTGCTCCATGTGGCGCCTGCCTGGCCTGCTCAGTGTAATCACACGCCACATCTTTGGTTCTGCACAATCCTCTCTGATTCCTTTATACCAGTGATTCTCAACGAGGTGACGTGACATGCTGGGATGCCTTAAGATCCTTTCAAGGCTGCCACACAAGGTCAATGCTGTTCGGTGTGCAAGCATCATTCACAAGATTAACACTATGAATTCCTATTTGAAATCTGTGGATATAACATTTCCTGACCTGTTATGTTATAAAGAATTCAGAAGTGACCACAATTGCTCTATTATTTTTCTGTAATCAAAAAATGAGTAGAAAGCATAAGCTGGCATTTTCCACAGGATGTCTTGAGTCTAACAAGCGAGGCCTTGAGTGTTAAAAGGTTGAGAACCACTGTGTTACTCAGAGCTAATCATTTGCCTTTTTGATGGCTAGACTTTTTCATTCCTCTTTCCCTAGTAATTACAAGGGAAAAAACCCCTCGCAAGCACTTTTAACATGAAAGGTTCTCTTTAAAATGAGGAAATTTACATTAAAAGTGCTGTTTTCTAAATATAGATCTCATACAATTTGACAAGACCAGGCAGTGGAGAAGCAATGAATCAACCTTGCACGAAAGCTAAGTGTCTGGCATGAGGAAGCTCATGCAGAAGCCGCAGCAAGAGGCATTATCAGTCAGCGACCCGGCACAAAAGAAGTATTCAGCTCAGAGACCCCGCACAAATTTGCTAGGGAAAGTGAGTGTTACAATGATGCAATCTGCAGATAAAACATTGCCCTGGAGTGGCACCCATGGCATGACTGGTGTAAAGGGATGACCCCAGAGAGAAACCTCCAGTGGCTCAAAGCCAGAATAACTGCGACACTACTCCAGAGCTTCCTGTTAACACCGCTAAGCTGTGGCTCAGAGAGAAGCAAGCAGTGGGGATTCCCTGCCCTGTATCTGCTCCCAGCTGCTGCAATGGCTTCTGCGTTCACTGGGTAGCTGGTATAAAAATAGGCTGCTCTAAGTTGCTCCTGATGGTAGACTGAGCACAGCTAACTTGAGCTGAAAGCAGCATACACATAGCTTGAAGTCTTTGCACAGTGCATAGCAGCCGGCCCCTGTGAACGTACTGCCCTCCAGTTTAGTTGCAGGACGAGACTGTAGACATGCAGGTTGAAGCATTCAGGCCCAGGTCCACAGGCAGATTTTGGTACCCAAAGCAGAACCTACATTCTGCTGAAGTCTAATCACATGATCCTAGAATCTCACCTGAGCCCTTAGTCACCCAAGACAACTGTACAAAGTGAGCTTGCAGCGCTTGTGTGCCCCTCAGACAGCTGCCTCCCAACTAGAACAATGCAGCTGAAACCATCTTGTGCTCCAGCTGGGCTAATTAACACCACTGAGTGATGATATCAGCTAATCAGGCTCAGTACCATAGCAAGGAAGTTTGGCACCTGGGGCAAGCCTGCAGTGGCAGCCTGCCCTTGCCCCATGCACAGATCTGAGGGGGCACCTTCCCCCCCGCCCCCATGCTTGCCTGGGAGTGCATGCAGTGGCGGGAACTGCCCTTCCCATTCCTCTCCTCCCCCAAAATGAGCTTCTTGTGGCTCCATCCTGCGCTCCGCTCCAGCTGGACAGCACCTGTTGGTTCCCCTTTGTTTCAGCGCCCCGGGCAGTTGCCCCACTCACCCCCTCCTTGCTACAGTACTGATCAAGCTCCATGTTATAGCCAGTCTGCAGCACAAGGTGGGCATTGCTTCCAATTTAGGAGGCAGACCACCATGTTGTGAGGGGCCAAGTAAGGTTAATGCTGAACTTATGGAGAGAGACCCTAAATTTCCACTAAGAAAGTCCTCTGGTCACCTGAAGTCCTGCTTCTGTGCATGACAGAACTGCTGTCATGTTGGTGGGGCTAAGTACTTAAGCAGATCAGCAGGGATCCTGGTTTTCTCCAATTTAAAAATAATCCCCAATTTTCAGTTTTAAAAAAAAAGTTACGCCAAATCCATATTTTCCATGATTTAAATGAAACACCACTAATATATGGATATAGATATATATAGTGGTGTTTCTTTTTAATCATGGAAAAATATGGATTTGGGTTTTCTTAAAAAAAATCCCCAATTTTTGGTTAAATAAACCAGAGAAAACTAGGATCCCTGCTGATCAGGGTCCCACCTGCATCCTACAAAGAAGCCAATGTGTCGTGGTGCTCTGAACACACATAATATAGAAAGGGAGAGAGGAGGGTTGTTGGACTTCGCCAGCTGAAGCAGAGCCGCTTGGCAAAATATTTTAAGAGTCATACAGCTATGGAGAAGAAACACAACTCCAGACCTGTAAGCAGTCTTTGGATGAGGAGTTGGACTCTGGTCTCCCCTCACTCAAGAGTGTGTCCCAGTCACTGGGTTTTCAGCATCATTCTCCCTGTCTCGGGCCCAACATATCTCAAGTTCCTGGGTTTCTGCACAAGGACCTAGCTTTAACAAGATGGTGGGAAAGTTAGCTGACCTCTGAACAGCTTATAGGCATGTGGTTAGGGCATTCTGGTCAGGGAGGTCTCCCACATCCCGAGTGCTCTGAGCGACTTGACCAATGCCACAACACTGAGCTATTTTCATATAGGAAGGGCAACACCAGCCCTTTCCTCTGTAGCGTAGTAAAACAAAGAAGTGCCTCCTGTGGAAAGGGAGGACTTAGAGCCAAAAGGTTTTGAACTGTGAATCCTGATCCAGGCATTTCACTAGCATAGAACTAAATATTTGAGTCCCAGATAACTGAGTACCTAAGCCTCCATTTTTCTTATTGTCTAGCTTATGGACCTCTGTGCTCAGTGTGCTGCATTTTGGGAGTCTCACCAGGGACATCTAAGTCCCTACCCAATGCATGGAGAGGACTGGACACCAAACTCAGAGCTCTAGCTTCTGCTTTGGGAGCCAGGTGCCTAAATGTTTCAGTCAATTTAACTGTAGCTGTATCCCTCTAAACCAGTCAGCCCCAACGTTTTTGCCCCACAGGCTGGATGGGTGGTGCCAGGTCCATTCATGGGCCGGATCCCATTAGTGGGCCCAGTCCAGTGTATGGGGTGGGTGCAGTGCGGGCTGATTCAGCTGTGGGACTTGGAAATTTGGTAGTGGGGGAAGAATTTACATGTTAGTTTGTTATTGATCAATACAATTGCCTGTTGGTGACATGGCACAAGTTGTCCGTTTGGACAATTATGAAAATATTTTTTTAAATTCACAAATGTCTTAAAGCAAAAACTGGGTTAAACATTCATTAATACAAGAAAAATATGTCCTATTATCTCCTGATGAATTTAATAGGAACACATTATCCTCTTATTTCTACAATCTTTGGCAGGAAAACAAATGGTCTGCATATCTTCCCTTCGGAGGTTTAAGGAGGAAAAAGGGAATGCCAAAGCCCACTTGGCAAAATAGACTCCATATTTATTGATATTAACCATCAAGATCAATGACTCTGAGTAAAGATAAATACCCTAGCTGCTTGATCTACAACTGTATGTAGTAAGGTATGCAATACACACAAGCAGGTTTTCTACCCTAAAATACTTATACATTTCATTCATTAATATATAGCATTTTAACCTTTTTACTTGTTGAAGCTTGCCTATAAAAAAGAGAAGTGACTTGCCTACCTTACACATTATGCTGACAATTTAGTTAACAGCCATTAAAGTTCATTGGGACATTAATAATGTATCAAGTATGATTAAGAACTGGTAAAGAGATAGATACCTTGAAGGTAAAAGTATGAGTTAATTCCTTTTTGTCAGTGTCATTACTACTTAAAAGAATCTTCAGGTTTCCTTCTATTTACAAGTCTGTCCAAGTAGAAATTTCTTCAGACCCCTTTAACCCAGGGACAACCATCTCTTCAAACAGCAGAAATCCAGACCCCCTTCAGACATCCAAGTATCCTAAACAAGAAATCTTCTTCTACAACTTATAGGTAAAAATACAAAACACACCCTTATAACAAGGGTAATTCTGAGCTTAGAAAATAATCACACGTACTCCAGCCCCTAACATTGTTTTGTGTCCTCAAACAAATGGACCTACCTTTGCAGCTGTGTTGATTCGGGTATTTTTATCCATAGTTGTCAGCAGCTAATACCATCACTTGGAGTATTTATTAACTACCACAGTGTCATAGACACTTCAAGTTTTGCAGAGTCACAGTGCACCAGGAACTATTTCTCAAGTGTCTGACAACTGTTCTCTCAGAAGTATTTAGAAAGTCATACAAAACGTTCCAATGAACGACAGTTCCTGCGACAACAGATAAGATTAAAAAGGGGGCAAAAAAGGGAGGAAAAACGCCAAACCGTAATAAGCTTTGAAGACTGAGAAAAGCCTGCAGGACTAGCTGTTTCCTTAATCTGTTTGTCATCGAAGGGGGGCAAATAACCACACTCAGTAAACCACCTTCCTGCTTTGTTCCTGTAGTTCCTATTTTAGCAGCTTTGATATACGAGTAACAGAGCTAAAATTGCTAGAATTTATCTAGTACCACAAGAGCTTGCATGGCACTTCAGGGATGTCAGCCAAACATGCCAAATTTTATCATGATTTGATACAAAGCATTTGTTCTAAAATTCTTTGCTGCATCAGACTTTAAGCTCCACTGGGTAGCAGACTTGGATTCTTGCATGCCTAAAGCTCCTAGCAAATGCATACAAGTGTATACATCCAGCCAGCAAATGCATACAAGTGGCTCATCCAGCCAGCAAAATTAAAGGTAACAAAATTATAGCAAGGAACCTGCTGTTCTGTATTAGCTGAGCAGAGTTAGTGAGATGTGTAAGAGGTCTGTCAAAATGCTGTCACATTACAGAGCCATAAGAAGCAGTTATCGATCTCTTCTGCCTCCTATCTTGTTTTCAGGGCCTCAGTATCATGTTCCTTAATGAATGGGCAATCTGACATCGAAGGGTGGGAAAAAAGGAACCTGGAGCTTACACCACCACTGAAGCAAAATGTCTGATACTGTTGCTTTGGTCTGTGGCAAAACAGGTGTATTTCTGGCAGTCCCCACTGGTGAGAAAAAAGTTCTGTATAACTCTGTGTTGCTGTAGATTACTCCTGAGTGTTGAAGTACTACCTGCTGAGTTGATCTACCATGTTGTTTTGAAGGCCAAAAACTTGCAGAGCCAACAGCCCAATTTGGTTTTGAAACACCAATTCCAAAATGCTATATAGCCTCTTCAAGATCCAACCTCCATCCCTCTTGCCTGTTGACATAACCCATAGCTGTGGTGTTGACTATCAACATATGAATTATGGATCCTTGGAATAAGACCATAAAGCCTCATTCCGAAGGTGACTTGGACATGTTTTCCACATGTGAGTGCACCCCTGAACATGCCCTGCCCACTTGCTCCCCAGTACAGTAGGTGAAGCTGATCCAGGGCTCACCAGCAGCCTCTCCCAAGCTCAAAGACCAAATTCTTGAAAATAGCTGCAGGAGTATGCTCCTCAGGGGTCTTAACAGTGTATTTCTAAGATTGGGAGAGTACCAACATGAGTGGGTATGTGGGGCATGATTAGCTGTAGAATGCTGCTGATTCAATGTACACAAGATCTTAATATCCTTCTGATTTCCTAGAAGATGCCATTAGCACTTTAAAAACAGTATTTTCCACCTCCTGCACTCCAATGTTTACTTCTTTTTGCAAATGGAAGTGGGTTTTTCTCCCTAATTAAGTCCAGAGATTCCATTTGAGGGGCTGTCAAGAAGCTAGCCTCAAGATAGGCACTTACCAGCTAATTTGTCTTACTAGTTCTCACTCCAAACTTGCTTTCCTCAGCAGCTATCTAGATCTCTTACAGCAGCTCTCAGCATGTCTCCTTGGCCTGGAGACTCTTATGGTGTCACATATCCCTAAGTATTCTCTCCATTCCACAACCACTGTAAACCAGGCCTTGAATTTCACTGTAGAGGGACGCTTAGCCACAGCTGTAGATGATGCAATGATACTAGGACTTCCTTCAGTCTGCCTAATCTAAATTATGGCTTGTATGACACCAAGTATCTTTTGCACATGTTGCAAATTAGGATACAGGCATACTGTCTTATTCGCTGCTGGATTTAGAAATTTATATTTACAAGAAATGCTTTTTGAGTGACTCTACATTTTATATACATTCATGTATATGCATATACACATACACACAGTAATACTGCCCCACCAGTCCTGATGATTACTTTGTCAAGTTGGTATTCTGCATGTCTGCAAATAAGTATTGTTTTTCTCACCTTCATTTGCTTTGGCAGTCACACTGCTTTCCCAGGGCATACTTACATAAAAATGTTTATGGGTAAAAGGGCTATAAAACACTTTTCAGTGGTCTAAAGGTCTCATTAAGAAATTCAGATGAAAGACAAAGATTTCAAGTCTGAGCTTTAATATCAGAACTAAAAAAAAAAAGTACATTTTGTTGAATTCAACTAAAATGATTTAAAAATGAAAGTCAAGTTCTTATGGCACAGGATTCTGGCTCAGAGCTGGAAGGTCATTCGACCTTTTAAAAAAAAAAATCATAATAAAAAGGATATAAAACAGACCTCTGCCTGTCCAAAGCATGAATCAGAACTGAAAGATGGTTTCAGAACTCATTAAAATATTTGGCCAAATTCTGCTGAATTCTAGTGCAATCCATTCTAAACGATGGACTTCTGCAGGATTGCACAAGCCCAATCCAGAGCAAAACTGGCTCATTCTACCCAGACTGAACAGGATTCGCTCACGCCTGTTCCCCCAACCCCCCAAAATTTAGACATAAAAAATTTTTTAAAAGTGTCCTTGGAGAATTAATTTTATTGAGAAAAAATGGTAAAGATGACTTAAAATCAGTGTGGCATCACTTCTGTAAAAATCCCACAAAAAACAGCAGGCACGGGAAAACTAAGCCTGAGCATTTTCATCTTTTTCCATCACATGTGAGACGTGAAGCACAGAACCAGCTCCAATTTTTTGGCAGTACAATCAGTACAAGATGGTATAACGAATCTGGATGAGAACCGTTTTATGAAACATTGTCTTTAATCTGTGGTTGATCTTCGATACCAAAATCGAGCTCTGTAGTCATCACTGCATGTCATGAAACCAGGATTGGTAGGAGAATGAACAATACAGCGAACAATGCTGTTATGACCCAATGAAAGAAGGTTCCTTCGTTCAGCAGTTCTTGAGTCCCAGCAGCAGAGACTTATGGTCCTTTCATCAGGAAGTAAAACATAGTCTTCCGTGTGGTTGAAAACTGCTTGCGTTCTATGCACCTGTCGTCCACTCAAACCAGCTCCTGGTAAAAGCAGTGAAAGTGTTCATTGAAAGGTTTAACTGAAACGTCAACGTAAATAGTTTCACTTTGAGGGAAGGTTTTCAGAGGTTCAGAAAGTACATCTCTTCAAATATTAATGACTAAGATTCACCTACAAGGAGCATTAATTTTGAGGATGACTTGAAAAACGGGGCTATTGAAGTTCTCCACCCACCATCAGGTTTCTGTTCTACTGCCTATTTACCATTTTTTCAGTAAGGGAAACAATACATCTCACAGTCTTAAAAATGATTCTTTTACTAAGGCAAAAAAACTTTAAAGTTGTGTAGACTCTTAAATATAAAAAAAAAAAAAAAAAATCAACACAAAGAAGGAAGGGGAGCTGCTTGCCTGTATAACCAAAGCCAATGAACTTTGATGCTCAAACACAATAGTGAAGTCCAAGTAAAGAATTGGATCACTGAAACTAGCACTGAACAGAGATCAGCAGACTACAGACAAATCTGAAGTGGAGGTAATCCTCAATATCATTTTGTACATTTCTTCTCAGAAGCTACATAATTATGTTTCTGGAGATCATCATTCCAATCCTCTCACTTACAAAGAGATATGAATTTGGAAATCAAAGTGAAGCCATTTATATTATTAGACACAGCTGGCAGTCTCTACTCAAGAGGCACAGAGGCCTATTACCAGGGTACCAAACTTCCTGCTTGATGTGAATGATCTTGAATACTAGCCACCCTAGCTATTAACAGCAGTACTAACCATTACCACTACATTCCAAACAGTTGCTTCTTTGGAAAATATCTTGGAAAAAAGTTTCAGGAATGTAATCCTACAAAAGAAAACTCCTTTATGTACTTTGTGGAAGGGTCTGTATAAGAGGGAAGGGCTTAAAAACTAGTCACTAATTGTGTCACTCAGCCAAGCCAGAATGTTCATAAGCAGATTGCTCACAACAAATGCACTTTTATTTAGTACTCTGAAGTACTAGTAGAAAAACCCTTTAAGAATGCATCATTGATAAATAGATTCTGAAAGAGGAAAAACAACAAAGAAACCTCACAACACCCTAGATATGCCATTACTCACAAATGACAAAACAAGTTTAGCTTTCTTGTAGAAAGTTTCTAATCATTACTACTTTAAATCAACAATAGCAGCAACATTTTCTGAACATTTGTAGCTCTTTACTTTGGTTTTTGCCGCACCCTGCTGGTTGAAGAACAGCACTACATTTCTACCTTGAATAAGACTGCAACACAAACATTCACTTAATTTACATGATGGGGTGTTTTTTTTGTAGACTGAATGTGTCACTTTGTTAACAGACTGGATTGCCTTAATATTTCTCCTTAATATTACACAGCTGCAGCAAAATCTACTTGTGCATGTTTCAAAGTTCTAGCCAACTAGAGAATGATATTTGAAGCTGCTTTTCTTGCTATGGAAAGCAGAGTAAAAAGACATTTGTACCATAAAACAGGTCTGATAGGAAGGTCTCTAATTTCACCAGGTAAAGGATGTTGACCAGGATTCTAAAAGAGAAGTAATCGATTTCTTTCTAGTGTTGTGCCTTACGTTACTAGTGATAGAAAAACAGCAAACACTTCAGGGAACATCAGTATTTCAACTTCACAGAATGTTTCTCACTAACTTTAGCAATTACTGTTTCAAGGGGCTGGACTCGAAGATCTTCCAAGGTCCCTTCCAGCCCTAATGTCTAAAATGTCTATGAAATAAAATGTGGGTATCCCAAGATTTTAAGGAAAGTAAGCCTACCAGCATTCTGACTACATATTAACAAGTTTTGTACCTCAACAAGAATTACTTGTCATCATGAGTTGATGGCCAAGGAAACAATTTTTTGCTAGATAGGTCACATACCTGTATATTTGACCAGCGTTCGACCTGTCGATATTTCCCATAGTTTAGCTACAGAGTCTTTTCCACTTGACAGGATGTACTTTGAATTTTTGGAAAAAATTGCAGAACATACTTCAGCTCCATCATGTGCTTTCTCAAAAGTAGTGATACATCGATTTGAAACGCCATCCCATAATTTGATGCAACCATCCTTGCTGCCTGTCACATACATATTAGCACTTGCATTGTAGTTAACTGAGCATATAGCATCAGTATGCTGATCTTGAGGATTACATGACACAAAACACTGAAATGTATTGATATCATAGAGCCGTAACGTAGGGTGCTGGGTACCAACAAGTATGAAGTCTCCAGAAGGATGAAAAGAGATTGAGCGTAACATTTCTGCTTCCTGTTTGATCAGAAATACGTAATTAATATAAATACTAAAACTTCCAGGGAAAAGAAGTGCTGTTAGATAGTCAATTTAGAATTCAACACATATTTTTAATAGCAAAACATAATTCAGATTTGTCAGCGTTCAATAATTAGGCCAGAAAAAATGAAGACCAATCTCTTCCCCCACCCCCCTCCCTATTTAGGCTGCTTGCAGATGTTAAAATAAATAAATAAAAAAAGTGGTGCTTTAAACTCAGTGTGCTCCCATGAGAAGCCCAGCACAGGCCCAGAAGGGGCTTCACGTTAGCTGGGCCAGCTTGCCCAACATCTGTATAGTTTGGGCACTTCAGCGGAGCTTTTTTGGTGCTTTTATCTAATAGCTGATTGAATCAGCTTTAGATACAAGTGCCAAAAAACCTTGCTGAAGCATCTGATCTATACAGAGCCAGGTCAAAGTAACATGCTGCTTCTTCTGGTAAATCAAGTTTTTTGGTTTTCTTAACATCTGCAAGCAGCCAGTAATACCAGAACTTTACTTGCAGCCCTACATCAATTTTCAAATCTCATTTGCATGGGCAGTGTGTGGAAGATTTCAAAGCTTATTTGAAGGGGAAGCCAGGGAATCTCTACTCTCAGCCAAACAAACAATAAAACTTTAATTGTTCCAGAAAATGTGTGCTAGAAACTCAGGAACTAACAATTACAGATTCTGAAAACTGACTATTTTTTAAAAAGCAGGCAGGAAAGCATTAGACTTTCAGACCATAATCGTAAAGAAGTTAGGGTTGGAAGGGATCTTGTGTAGTGTTACTCAAAGCAGGACCAATCCCAACTATTATCATCCCAAGCCAGGTCTTGTGCAAAAGTTCTTCTTAACATCTAACCTAAACTTCTCTTGCTGCAACTTGAGACTATTGCTCCATGTTCTGTCACCTGCCATGACTGAGAATAGTCCGGCTCCATCTTCCTTAGGTAGATGAAGGCTGCTATTAAATAGGGGTGTGTGAAGCAGACCCTATTTGATTTGGATTTGGCCCGAGCTGGAGACAGCGATTCGATTCATTGATTCGGATCACTGTCCCCGATTTGATTCGGCCAAATTGGAAGATCTGATGCTGATTCGCAGAATCAGTGATTCAGACAGACAGCTTTATATGTTTTTTCTACATACCTCAAAGTACCAGCGCAGCTTATAAACTCTGCGATGCTGGGGTAGATGGAGCATCCCACAGGGGGGTGTGTGTGTGTGTGGGGGGGGCCCTCCACATGCTTGATGGCGAGCCCAGAAGTGGACCAGAAGTACCACCCTAGACTCGGGAGGCACCTGTCACGGAGCTGGGGGGAGTGCGGCGGAGCCCCCCCTGCATGCTCCCTGGCAGACCCGGAAGTGGACCAGAAGTGGTTCTGGTCCACTTCCAGGTCTGATGCCGAGTGCACTGGGGAGCCCCCCACACTCCTGTGGGACACTCTATGTGCTTCAGCATCGCAGTGTTCACGAGCTGCCTGTTACCTAGAGGTATGTAGAAAAAGCATTTAAAGCTGTGTCTATGTCTGAATTGCTGAATCTGTTCGAATCAATTTGGAGGGTTCTGATTCAACTCGGGAAGATTAAAGGGTCCTCTGATTTGATTCGGAGATTCAGCCACTGAATTGAATCAGGGACCAAAGCTTACACAGCCCTACTAATATATCCCTTCTCAGTCTTCTCTTCTCCAAACTAAATGGGCCCAGTTCCCTCAGCCTCTCCTCAGAAGTCATGTGCTCCAGCCCCCTCACCATTTTCACTGTCCTCTGCTGGATTCTCTCCAATTTGCCCACATCCTTTCTGTAGTGGGGGGCCAGAGGGAGCGGGGCAGGCTGTGCAAAACTGGACAGAGTACTCCAGATGTGGCCCTGCCAGTGTCAAATAAGAGGGGAAATCGCTTCCCTCAATCTGCTGGCAATACTTCTGCTAATGCTGCCCAATATACAAGGGCATGCTGTTGGCTGATATACAGCTTATTGTCCACTGTATCCCCCAGGACCTTTTCTGCAGAGCAGCTGCTTAGTCAGTCGGTCCCCAGCCTGTACCAGTACATGGGATTGTTCTAAGTGAAGGACTGCAGTTGTCCTTAATAAGCCTCATGAGATTTCTTTTGTTCCAATCCTCCAATCTGTCAATGTCTCTCCAAATCCTACCTCTACCCTCCAGCACATCTACTACTTTCCCCAGCTTGGTGCCATCCACAGACTTGCTGAGGGTGTGATCCATCCCATCTTCCAGATTGTTGATGACGATATTGAATAAAACCAACCCCAGGACTGACCCCTGGGGCACTCCACTTGATACTGGCTGATAACTACGCAATGAGCCATTTATTATTATCCTCTGAGCCCAACAATCCAGACAGTTTTTTTATCCACCTTACAGTCCATTTTTTCTACCTACCAGTACAGTCCAGTACTCCCTTAGCTTGCTTGCAAGAATGTAGTGGGAGACTGTATCAAAAGCCTTGCTAAAGTCAAGGCACATCACATCCACTGCTCTCCCCACATCCACAGAGCCAGTCATCTCAAAGAAGGCAATCAAGTTGGTCAGGCAAAAACACGTTATTTACCCAGTTTACCTTATCACAGGAGTCTGTCTGGAAGTTACACACACAAACACATATTAAATTAACTGGTATTGTGAATTTGGTTTGTTTGTCTGAAAGATTTCAACCTCCTTTTTTGATTTATGTTTTCGGGCTATAACATCTTACCTGGATATATTTGAAAGCTCTTTTTGCAGAAGGTTTTGAATAGTCAAACAATTTGAGCGTGTAGTCCCTTGAACCAGAGGCTAGGATTTGTTCTGTTGGGTGAAAAGCCAGACAGGTAACCTCATCCACATGATCATAAAGAGTTCGAATAACAGGATGATTCTCCATGTTCTGCTGAGCTGTCTCGTTCATCATGACCTATGAAGAACACTGAAATGAGTTAGATGCCTAGAAGACGGCATGATTCTGACAATGAAAGAAATCACTGTCAAATATTTAATTTAAAGCTATGGGTATATTATAAAAAAAACCTTCTTTTATAGAGGATAAATTGCCTGATTTGCCAAAAAAAAGTTAAGCACGTGGGGGGTTTTTTTGTCAAAAGGCAGTCACTAATCATTCTTTTACTTGACGAATATTTTTTTTTCAGAGAAGCAACCAGACCCATATAAGAGTAAACAACTTGTTCAAGATCAAATGTAAAAGCCAATTCAATACAATTCAAAGGGTCAGTTTGTCATTATGTCGCTCTGAATTATGGTACTGCACCATCTCCAATAAAAAAAAAAAAAAATCACAGAGTTGCATTAATTTTGATCAGGGTAACATTAAGAATGTGTACTACAACTAGTTCTCACAGACTCTATTCAACAAAAATATACTGTTCCCAGTACTGGCATCCCAGGTTGATGAAACAGTTTAATAAGGAAGTAGCATTTTAAACATTCATTGATCATTTATGATTCAAATAATACATTACCTCAATGGGCATGGCACTTTTTGCCAACATTCTCTCTGTATCAAGAATTTTTATTGATGCATCAGCAGATCCTGTAGCTATTAACTGACCATCCCTGCTGTAGGTCGCTACACGACACGGCCCTTTATGAGATGTGACGTAACAGGTCTCATATTCAGAAGCCTCAGGGGACATAGTCTGTACATCTGCATCAAATTCCAAGTCAATTCCTGTGCCTGGTGCTACTGTATCTGAGCGCCCAATAGCATACTGAACTGCACTGTCATCATTCTCCATCCCTGAAAGAAGAGAAATTAAACATATCAGGTATCCTTGCAAAAGTTTTTACCACAGCCAGGACAAAATATAGACTTTTGCCAACAAAGTGATGCTGGACAAAAGTATGCAAAGATGTAATCCCTATTCAAGACAGTTAGCAGAAGCTCCTAATACAGATGCAGTTACATCAGCAAATCTGAGATAAAAAGAGTTTGTTATGACCACTGGGGTAGTTTTAAAATACCTATAAAATGTAAAGCACATCTCTGCCACTTCTAGCAACATCCCCATTACTTATAATGGGATGTATGCTAGAAAAACCACACCTCCTAACATGAGCTAAAAAAAAAATCTTTAGTATTCACAATGCAATGAAGAAGCCAAGATTACATCTATAGTCACCTTTTCAAACAAAAAAAATTGCTTCCATATAAGTTGATGTTTGAAGAGACTGAAGAAGAGATATTTATAGAACTGTTGTTTGGGGCTCAGCAAAGAGAACCAAGATTCACCCACAATAAAGCAGTACCACTGATAAGAATGGCTAATCCTCTTCATGCATGACATACATTTTTCAGATTCTTTTCCTGCAGGATGCATCTATACTGGCAAGGCAAGAGTCAACTCAGCACTGAAAAGGACAGCTAACACTCCTTCTAATTGGAAGCAACTAGAACTGTATGGTCTAGTGGTCAAAATAGTAGATTGAGACTCAGACTTGAATTTTTATTTCTGGTTCTGCTACTGATTTGGTTTGAAATCAGGATACATCAGTTACTCTCTCTTTCCTAGTTTTTTCCACCTCTGACCTTTCTGCTTAGCTTATTTAAATGGTAGTCTTCCAGATCAAAGCTATTTTTAAAATATGGTCACTGTCTTATTGAGACTTCTAGATGCTACTGCTACTAGAGCACAATCTCTGTAAGAAATTTTCTGTTCTGCTGCATACTCCAATGCAGATATTACTTAGTGCCTGCTGCCAAACATGAAGTTTATGCTGTACACTGTCACGTTGTGTCTTGTCCAGTCAAACAGGCTGTACCATAGCAGATTCGAATGCTAATCTGATAAGCAACATTAGGGTATGCAATGCCCCTATTCCAGCAGACCTTAAGTGACTTAAGACCTACCTGCCCTTCCTCAAGCCATACTTCCTGTGACATATAGCACAAGGTATACAAGATGAAGTTCAATCCGTTAATAAGGGGTGCACCAAAAAGAGATTTTTTGGGCCGATACCAGCAGCCAATATTAAGGAGGCGTATTGGCTGATACCAATCCAATTTCCGATACAGCTGGTAAACCCGTTGTGGTAGAGGGGAAGAAAGGGGTGTGGGGCAGATCAACACCCCCCATGGTGAGAGAGGGGCAAGCGCTGCCCAGTCAGGGCAGAGCATGGGATGCTACCTTCCTCCAGCTCACGTGGAGAAGAGCCTGCAGCTGCAGCTCACCTACCCTGCATAGATCTGGGGGCACATGCCCTCCTGGGGTGCAAGCAGTGGCAGGAGCCATCCCCGCTTGCCCCCCCCCACCATGAGGAGCTGTGGCTGTCCTGTGCCCTGCCCACCCCCTCCCTCACCATTGGGGGGGGGGGGGCACTGATCTGCCCCCTCCCTCCCCAAGCCCCTTCCACCACATTAGACTTACCAGCTGCGAGCAGCTCTGCTCCTCGCTGCCTGAGTGCTGCGCTGCGGCTACGCGCATACACGAGCACTTATCGGCCAAATTACTGGCCACAGTGAGCCAATTTCCAATACAGCCAGTTTTCTTTATATCAATACTAATCCGATATCGGACTGATGTAATGGTGCATCTCTCCAGTTAACCATTCTGCAGTAAATTAACTAATGTAGAACTCCATGCTGCTATGGCTAAACTGCTTTTGGGATGTGAATAGTTCAGCTGTTTTGATGCCATGCTATAGTCTAGGTGCAGGTATGTCATTAGAGGCAGGGCTGCCTCTTTTGGGGCCTTGGACCTTTGGATTCCATTGCCTCCCAAATTCTTTAAAGCAGTTTACATTTAGAGCCTTCAAAACACAGCAGGACACACGGTTTGTCCACTCTCTGCAAGGAGAGGTGGGCTGAGTATAGCTTATGTTGCTCATATGGAACTGATTATATCAATTTCTATGACCTTTATTACCACATGATCTGCTTTGATCTAGTACATCCAATGGACCCATGTACTGTGATCCTGAAGGCTTTCAAAACATTCAGGGTACTGGATAAGCATTCTTGTATGTGGCAAAAGCCCAAACTGCTTTTGAAAGCCCTACATTTAATATTTTCTATCCACAACAGAACCAGAGAAATGTAAGAATAGAAGGACACTGGAAAATCATCCAATCTAAACCCTAAACCAAAGCAGGATCAACACCATCCATGACACTAACAACAGAACATCAAGAGTGATTTTTGCATGAGAGATTGAGATCACTGTATACCTGCACTGTAAGCAAATTGAATTTCAGAATTCCTCATTTATTGACATTGTAATTTACAGCTTACCTAGTTTAATTAAGTGCAGCAGCTGCTCAGAGGGTGCACAGACTGACTGTGGTTTTATCTCATTTATCAGGCCATTGGCAATGTTTATGTATCCATCATACAGCAGCTGACTAATAATCAGTTTATACAATTGCTGACGATCTTTCAAGCTCACTTTTGTTCTATACATTGCGAGCAAGGACTGCCTTGCAGGCGCCTGAAACAAAGATAAAAAAAAAAAAAAAAAATCACAAAATAAAGTTGGACCAAACCAGTGTTGCTTTGTATAGAAAGGTGAACCAAATGTCATTTTTCAAAGTTCTTTAATGCAGATAAAGTCAATTAAAAAAACATATTGTATAGGGGCTGGATTTTCAGCTTGCAATTAAAAGTAGAGGGCAAAAAAGGTATTATATATACTGGGGGAGGTGGGGGGAAAAGAGATGCTCAGCTTGCAACCAGAAGTAGAGGCTAAAAACCAAGGTGCCAGAAGAGATGACAAAAAGTCGTTCCCGAGGGCAGTGACAGCGGAGAAGCGTGCTGGGCCACTAGCAAGCGTGGGGCTGCGATGCCAGGCTGACAAAGGCCGCCAAGGGCCAGGAGAGGGGCAGCGGCGCCGCCTGCAGACGCGGTGCTGGCAGGACCTCGCTCCGCGGACGGGGCGGACGCGGGGCCAGGAGCGGAGGGGGAAGCCGGCCGCGGCCCCGTGGCCCGCGCGGGCGGGAAGGGGGCGTGGGAGACTCGCGGCACAGGAGGGCGGGGAAAGAAAA
>NW_017729009.1:20450147-20451669 GCF_001723915.1 Gavialis gangeticus
CGCGCAGCCCCGCCCGCCCCCCGGTACCTACCGACCCTTCCTTCGGCCTCCCTCGCTCTCCGCCTAAAATGGCGCCCGGAGCCCTGAGCGCATCGATGGGAGGCGCCGGCGGGGGGGGCGGCGGCGGCGGCGGCAGCAGCAGCCGAGAGCGCAGGAGGCTCCGCCGCGAAGGCAGCTGCATCGAGCGCCCGCACATCGATGGGAGCCGGCCCTGGAGGGAGGGGAGGGACGACCGCGTCAACGCGCATGCGCGCGGGCCGCCACGCCCGGCAGCCACGTGACCCGTACATGGGCTCCCCCAGCACGCGGGCCCGATCCTGGGGGGTTGGGGCAGCTTGGGCAGGGGGGTCTCATGATCCCTGCGGGTGAAGGGAATCTGATGGAGATGGATGAAGGACAGCAGAGGCTGCTGTGGCTCCAGGGGAGAGAGCAAGTGGGGGACTGGGCAGCCCAGGCCTGAAGAGGGTGGGTTCAGATCCCTGCTGCAGGCAGGTGGGGTCTCAGGGAGCTGCCTGGGTGCAGTGGTGGCTTTAGGGGTGTTGGGGCCCCGGGCCAGAGGGTCCTTTGGGGCCCCTTAGAGGCTTAAATTTGGATGACCTGTAAGCACAGACATTGGTTGCAAAATGTTGGGGGTCCCCTAAAGTGCGGTTGCCCCTTTTGCCCTCCCCTAGGGCCATCACTGCCCGGTGCTCCTGTACGGGGTCTGCCCTGCCATGCATCCATGCAAAGCAGTGGCGTAGCACGTCTCCAGCACCCAGGGGCCAATGGTTACATTTGCGCCTGCCCGTCCATGGGCAATCGCTGAGCCCAGAAAAAACGGTGGCGAAACCGGAAGCGCCGCCAGGGGACCGAATACCCATGGAGGGCCCAGCCGGTGCCCAAGGGCATGCCCCCTGCCCCCTCGGTGCTATGCCACTGACGCAGCAGGCCACCACGGGCAAACGTGGGCTCCTGCTGAGTTTCATGGCAGCGCCAGTTGACTCCCCACGTCAACCAGGCAGCAAAGTCTCAGGCACGGCAGGCTCTTCCTGGGCGCCCCCCCGCCCGCCCCAAGGGACAGCCGTACTCACGTCAGCCTCGAGGAAGGGCAGGCGCAGGGCCCGCGGGTCGATGGGGGGGGAGCCCATGTTCCCCAGGCCCCGTGGCAGCGGGCGTCTGTCGCAGGCTGGGACGAGGCGGCGGCCCGACATCCTGGTGCTCGCTGCCAGCACCGGGTCGCTTTCCTGTGCTCCGTCGGCCGCCCGGTGCTGTCAGCCGCCACCTACCTCTGCGGCTGCTCTCACCCCGGGTCGGCTCACCGTTGAGCGACGGCGGCCGGCGGGACCCAGCGCCACTCGCAGGTCCCCGCAGGCAGGAGACGTCGAGCGGGCGACGCTGTGGCTGGGCCTCTGGACGTCCTCGTGGCGCTCGTATCACGGCTGCGCACAAGTGCTCGACGCCAGCCTGCAGCAGAGCTACCCAGTGTGGCCTGCAGATCCCGGGCCCGGTGCCCTCCTGCCTCCCCTGAGGGGGTAGTGTAGCC
>NW_017729009.1:20456669-20456946 GCF_001723915.1 Gavialis gangeticus
TCTCCCCCTGAGGGGGTAGTGTAGCCCCCCCCACCCCCCCGCTGCCAGGAACCGGGGGCTGCCGCCTCCCAGCCAGGGGGCAGGACTGACCTGAGGCACTTCCTCCCCCGCTAACTGGCCGCCCCGCGGCCTCACGGGGCGGCGGGCGGCGGGGATGGCACTTCCATCGCTGCCACGGGTGGGTGGTCTGGGCTTACGCGACTTGCGTAAGGAGAGACCAACCGAGGCCGAGAACTGGCGGAAAAGCCGACGTAACTGTCTCACCGATCTACGCAGT
>NW_017729009.1:20456995-20457243 GCF_001723915.1 Gavialis gangeticus
GGGGGGGGGGGGGGGGAGAAGCGGCCGATGGGCGGTACGTCACCTACGTACGTCGCGTCAGCACAACCCTAGGGGTGGGGAGCTGCTCGCGCAGGCGCCCTGGAGACGTACGGCCCGAGAGCAACGGGAGGGGGCGGGAGCAGTCGAGAGCCAATGGGCGGGTGGTGAGGGTGGAGCAGGGGCCAATCAGAGTGCCGGCGCTGTGGGAAGCGGACCAATAGGGAGCAGCGGCGGTTTTAAAGGCTGTT
>NW_017729009.1:20462487-20476889 GCF_001723915.1 Gavialis gangeticus
GGGGGCAGATGGGCCTGCTGGAGAGGTTGCTCTGGGCCTCCAGGCCAGGCTGGTCTGTATTTGAGCTCTCTCTCTTTTCAGGTAGCATGGACAGAACCCGGAAAGAGAACCGCCCCGGCCTGCCCACACATGGCGCCAAGGTAAAAGGCCTTGTTCTTTGCTCTACCAGTTTATCCTGGTCCCTGTTTGCGATAACCCTTTCTGGTCATCTCCACAGAAGGCCCCCTGTCTTCTCTAAGTGGTTCACCCTGCCTGTGTATGAGGCTGGGCAGCATAATGTATGTAATGCATAACAGAGGAGTTAATAGGTCTATTATGGAGGCCAGTGTTGTTCTTAAAACAGTCTGAGAATGTGATACTGTCCCCACTTCAGATTGCTTTAAGTTTTTACCTTCCATGGGTAGACTAATGGGGAGAAATGCAGCTAAATTAGGTTGTGCAAGGGTGGAAAATGAACTACATGAGTTACAGTACAATAATTGGTGCTTCTGTCTTGTCTTGTATGTCTGTTTAGATTCCAGCCCATATTGGGGATGGCCCAAAACGAGTCCCCATCTCTCAGCTTCCTCAGAGTCGAGTCCCTGGAGGTGCAGCCCAAGCACAACGTGTCTTGTGTCCTTCAAACTTGGCTCAGCGAGTTCCTGTACCATCACAAGCTCCAAAGGCTGCAGTGTCTAATCAGAAATCATCTCATAATCAGCGGATACAGCAGCCTCAGCCAACATGTGTAGTTCAGTCATCTTCTAGGCCTCAGGCTCCAAATAATAATGAAAAGCCTCATCATGTCCCGGTATCTGGTAAATAGATTCATTTACACATCTATCTCATCTTGATGTGACACCCAGGCTTTCAAAGGTTGATCACTAAACTGATTGACTGCAGCAAATTAACAGACCTGACACTTACTTTCTATAGATGAGGTTTGTTTAACTTATGTTAAACCCTGACTCTTCTATATAAGAGGATCACATTCACATAGGAAGATGGTTGAAATGGGTAGTATGAACCTACATAGGATTATTTCTGGAATAAAAACATTGGCCAACTAGCAGGGTGCTTACTACCTGCTTGTCCACATAGCAGAATAGTGACTAAAATTTAACAGCCACAGATGGTAAGGTATCTTGCTGATGGATATAATATTATAATAGTAGAAGTATTATTCTACCCAAAACGTGGAAACTGGAAAAGGCATGGTAAAAGCTGACAGTTCTGGCAGTTGTATTTTATGGGTTTGATTAATCAAGGTGTTAAAACTCTCTTTGTATGCAGTAAGCCAACCTGAAAAAGAAGGCGGTACTTCTAAACCAAAAAATCAAGAGACTAAAAAGTAAGTTGCATTCCTAGTATTTTTGTGTGTTAAGTGGGAACCTAGACCCAGAAGTCTAAAATGCTTGTCAGTGATATCAACTGGATTAGAATTTCACTCTTAGCATTTAAAGATAAATGTAGAAAAATTGTTTTTTAGTTTAACTATATTGGATTTGGAGGCCAGATCTTGATCTTGGTTAAATTGATACAAATCTTAACCCAGAATAACTCCATGGATGTTTTTACCAAAAAAAAAAAAAAAGAGTTCCAGGCCTTTTGTATTCTAGTAGTTTAACTATATTTATTTTTTCCTCTCCTAGAAGGCAGTGGTCTCTTGATGACTTTGAAATCGGCCGTCCTCTGGGAAAAGGGAAGTTTGGAAATGTATATTTGGCTCGTGAAAAACAAAGCAAATTTATTCTGGCACTGAAGGTGCTGTTTAAATCTCAGCTGGAGGAAGCTGGAGTAGAGCATCAGCTGAGGAGAGAAGTAGAAATACAGTCTCATCTTAGGTAAAAAAACAAACAAACCAACAAACCCCAACTTATTAGAATTGTAGTTAAAGATATGCTGTTTCAAGCAAGATAAGCAGCTGAACTTATTGCCTCCTGAATTCTATCAACTTAAAACAAAGTTTGAACTCATCTACATATAACAGAAGTCTTTATGCTTTTATACTCTGCCATGGCAATCCCTTAAAATTGTATCTGTTTTTAACTTACAGTGGACTTTACACAAAACATGTTTAAGGAAGTAATTTAAAAGAACTATGGTCTGGGGAGGAAGTCTTTATATCCTGTTGTATAAAGGATACAATAGAGAGGATGCAAATCCAACTTTCTTTTAAACTAACCTTACTGGATTCTGGCCTCTGACTTGCTAGGCAAAGTGAGATAATGGGTGGCATAATGCAGTGAATTATTTTGTACTTGAAAATGCTTCAATTCTATACATGCTGAGGAAGAGAAGACTTTCTCATTGCCAGTGTTGTTTCCAAATGGCATCTCTCCTGTTGAATAAATCTGGATATAAGGAAGAACACCAAATTACAAAAAGAAAAGTGTCTTTAACAATAACATCCTAAGACCCTCTACAACCCCCAGCATGCATGCCAGAGTATGGCTTGCATGGCATGTCACAGCTGGCCCCAGGCTCTGGGCACCTGCCATGGGCCACTCGAAGCAGACAGCTGGGAAGCTGCAAGCCATGTTGCAAGCAGCCTTGGCTCCATGGCTGGTAGCAGCTGCCTGAAACCCAAGCTGGCTGTGGCAGGCAGCTGGGGGGCAGGACTTTAGACAGCTCCATAAGGCTCCAGAGCCCTTGGCTGCTCCTGTGCCTCTGGGCATATGGCAGGGGAGGAGCTGGGGTTGTCGTGCCCCAGACCCCTCCCCCACCATCTGCCCAGAGACGCACATGCAGCTCCTGTCAGCAGAGGATCGGCTCCCCTGTGGTCTGCCCCTAGCATGCCAAGTAGGGTGTGTGGGGTCCGGGTTGGGGTGTTTTTGCCACTCCAGCCAAAAATGGTGTCAACCCCTGCTCTACAGCTTGGAGGGTGGGTAGGGGTCCTGCCTTCTTTATGCATGGGGACCCCCCCCCCAAGAAAATAACAACACCCACACCCTAGAGAAAATACTGAAGCTGGCCAGGCAAAAATGCACTCAAATGTCTCACTGGAGAATTTTAAAGAATCTTTTTAAAGGTAGCAGGTAAAACCTCTTTATCTAGATGAGCATGTTGTAAGCTGATGTCTTGTGTAAGCCTGAGGCCTGGGTGGGGGATATGAAATGACAAACACATTCAAGTTCATCAGCCCTTCATATTAAAGCTAGCTTGTACCTACATGATATCAACTGTTGCTGACTCAAGTCAACATTGGAGAAGGTGGAAACTCAGTGAAGTGCTAACATGCATAGCCTGTGTATGGATGCAAAAGCTTTGCTTCTGTTAAGATTTTTTTTGTTTTGAAAAGACATTCAAACTTTCTTGCAGACATCCCAACATCCTCAGACTGTATGGGTATTTTCATGATGCCACAAGAGTATACCTTATTCTAGAGTATGCACCTCGTGGAGAAGTCTACAAAGAGCTACAGAAGCTTACGAAGTTTGATGAGCAAAGAACTGCTAATGTAAGTTGCTCTAGTTTGCATGTACATGCACTCTTTTTCTATACCCTTTTAACTTTTTTCTTTCTTTACCTGTGCTGCAAATATATCAAATAATTGAAATACTAAGTTTGATCTTGAAACCAAATTTTTATCAGCAAGCCCCTGCTGAAGTAAACACATTTTTTAAATTTGGATTTATATCCAAAACTTGGAGCTCTGGGAGGCTTGTCAATATTGCATAATGACATACCTTTCATTGCTTCTTGGTACTTTAAAGTGTCTGCTGTAGAGATACAACAACCTCCTTCTTCTGCTTTAAGTGACTACCAAATAACAGGAGCTTAAGATGACAAAATGACTCAGTCAGAAATTAGCATTGTAAGCTTAGATGTAATACCTAGAAAATGCTTTATAGAAGCTATCCGATTCTTCTAAAATCATCCTGAAGGAGTTGCTACCACTAATTTACTTTCTTATTTAAACAGTACATCACAGAGTTAGCAGATGCTCTGTCATACTGTCATTCAAAACGTGTGATTCATAGAGATATCAAACCAGAAAACTTGCTTCTTGGTTCAAATGGAGAGCTGAAGATGGCAGATTTTGGATGGTCTGTGCATGCTCCATCATCTAGGTAAGAACTTGCATACCGCTCACCTAATCTCACGATGAAGTACAAAATTTCTGTGGTTCTGAATTAAGGAACTGTTATTGTTTATTTACTACTGTTACAATTCTTTTCATGGGAGAACATAACTTGATTGGAAATATGCAAGGACCACCAAACTGGCTTCTTAGTGGACCCAACTACTGGCCCAACTATTTAAGTCCTTGAGTCCTGGAGTGAGGTTCTAATGCATCATAAGCAGGGATCCTGGTTTTCCCCCATATAAATGAATAAATGCATGAATGCAAATTCTCTGCTTAAAAAAAATCACAAATTCTGATTAGAAACACCAAAATCTGTGATTTAAAATTAAAGCCCTCCCACAGCTCTCTCCGGCCTTGTTTGTGCCTCTTGCACTCTTTTTTTTCCTCCCCCCCACCAGCTTTGCGGGGGCCCCAGCTGCCAGGGCTACAGGGCCAGGGATCTGGGTCCACAGTCCCCTGCCACTGTTAGGAGGTGGTGGCTGCTGCAACAGAGCAGAGACTGGCTGTTCCCTGGTGCAGGCTTGGTTTGGGAGTGGGGCTGACTCCCTGCCATGGGGTGTGCTCCCTGGGGGGTAGAGGGGACCCACATCCCCCACATCTATGCACAGGGCAGGGTTGGGGGTAGGCATCAGTTGTGGGCTCAGATTCCCACCCTGCTGCCCTTTCCCAGGGCCTGTGCACCCCAGTGGGCACATCCCACAGTGGCAGGGAACAGCGGAGCTGAGCAGAAAAGCTGCCTGCCACTGGGTGCTCTGTGCTGCTCTGGTGATGCGCAACTGCAGTGAGGGTAGCAGGGGGTGGGTTGGGTTGTGCCCCTCAAAGCTGCGGTGCAGGCAGGGGGCGCATCACCGGGGCAGTGTGGAGAAAGCTGCCTGCGGCTGCGAGCCTGCATGAGTGGGCTTCTCTGCTAAAATGAGAAATCTGTGTTTCCCTTCAGTAAGATGGGAAAATCCATGTTCTACTTCGTGTTTCTGTGGGGAAATGGAAAACCCAGATCCCTGATCATAAACCATGAGTGACACCTTGCTGGATGGCAGCACTACAGAGAAGGATCTAGGAACTAGATCATAGATACAGTACGAGTCTGCAGTGTGGTGCAGCTGACGGAGAATGCAGTTTTTGTATGCATCAATAGAAGAATTGGGCACAAGACACGGGCATTAATAGCGCTTCTTTATGCAGTACTGGTTAGGCCTCATCTAGAGTATTGTGTGCAGTTTTGAGGTCTACATTTTAAAAAAGGATATGGAGAAGTTGGTGAGGCTCCAGAGGTAAGCAACAGAAACACTGGGTGTTGGCTGCAGCCAAGGCTGGGGATTTCAACCTACAAGTTTCTAGCTGGAGGGGCAAGCTCAGGATCAGACTAAATGCCATATTTGGGGTCAGGAAGGAATTTTGCCAGGGTTGTCTGATTGGTACAAGCAGTCTCTAGCAGGGGGTGTGGCCATCTTCCTTGGATCTCTCAAGCAAATCTTAACCCTTGCTACAGCAGGATGTTGACCCCCTGCTTTTACATGTGACAGGTTAGGGTTCTGTCTTGTGGTTGTGTTGACTAGTTTGTCTAATAGGTTAGACAATAAGTTTGCATAGGGTAGTTTAGATGGAGATGGTCCTGCTTCAGGCAGGGGGGGTTGGACTAGATGCGACTTTCCAGCCCTGCTTTTATATTATTCTAAGAAAGCACTTTATGATTTTTAGATTTTCTGTTGAAGCTGTGGCACTGTATGAGAGAGAATTCCAGTTCATTAGGCCAGAGTACAAGATTGCACATGGCTTAAATTTTTCACAGAATAATTTAAAATATTGCTGTGGCAGAAAAGTTTACCATGCTCACCTGAAAGGTGGGAGACCACTGTTCCACTTTAGTATTTCAGTGGGTTTCCTCCCACTTCCTTCCCACCCCAGAAGTGTCTCCTAGAAAATAAGGGTTTGAGTTCTCCCACCTGAGGAACCTAACCCAGGATTCCCACATGATGAGCATGAGTTCCAACCTCTCAGCAATGGGGAACCAACACTATTCTGCTACCCAGAGTAAAGTATCTAGGTCCCACTGCTTTGGATTTCGTCTCCCCATACTGTTGTTCTCTAAACAGGATCCTGAGCAGGAGTTGTTTATAGAGGCATCTAACTCTCCATGCATTGTATAAGAAGCCTCTCTACCCAAGTCAGGGCTGTGAATTGTGCTATAATTCATAAGTCCTTTTATATTTCCCTGAAACTTGCTCACAGGGAGTCACTTTCACAATAAGGGGCTAAAATTAACCTTGGGAAGCTCGTGCATTCCTAAGCAAAACTGGACATGGGTAGAAGCTGATGCTAAGAAACAACTTGCAGTAGTCTTTAGAAGCTGACAGCGCTACCCCACAAACACCAAACTACAGACTTTCTGAAACCATTATGTTTTCATTTTTAGGAGGACCACTCTTTGTGGAACACTTGACTACTTGCCTCCTGAGATGATTGAAGGAAGAACACATGATGAAAAGGTGGATATCTGGAGCCTGGGGGTTCTGTGCTATGAGTTCCTCGTGGGAAAACCTCCTTTTGAGGCAGAGACATATCAGGAAACTTACCGATGCATTTCAAAAGTAAGTAGTAAATAATCTCTTCCTACTTATCTTGCTTTCATGAACTAGACTGACTTCATGCCTTTTAATACTTTTTTTTTTTTTTTCAAGCATTTCTACCTAACAGGATACTTGCTTTATCTGTAGTAACGTTTCTCTCTCTTGGTGGGGGAGGAGCCTGCAGTCTTTTAGTTGTGTTTTAGGGGGGGGTTGCAGCTTCCTGTATGTAGTAACTACAATCCATAGCTACACTGTCAGTGGGACATTTAGTTGTATATTTTCTGCCTTCAGGGACCCTCTGAGGTGGCTGAGGTATGTAGTCATACTTTTAGGATTGTCACTATTTGCCTTATTTCATCTGACGCTTAGTATTTTTTTAAGTCTGGCTTATCACTGAAAATTAACATTTTTTCCCTCCCCCTCAGGTTGAATTCAGATTTCCTCCTTTTTTATCAGAAGGAGCTAAAGATCTAATTTCAAAGCTTCTAAAACATAATCCATACCACAGACTACCACTTAAAGATGTTCTTGAACATCCATGGATTAGAGAGAACTCTACAAAATTACCAGCTAGCAGAGCGACTGAGGCTGCGGGCAGTCGAAAGAGCGAAGCTAACAACAGAACGTAGTCTTAGCCAGGTGGCGATCCTTTTGTAAAAGGATTGAACAAAATGAGAGCCTTGTAACTGTGCTCATCATGCAACGAAGTCCAAGTCATGGCTTAATGAACAGTGCAATAACACATCCCAGAGATGCCTGTGGTCTTTGTTTTTTAATTTATTGGGCTGCTATGGGTGTCTGAAATGTGCAGTGATCCGAAGCTGAATGAAACACGAATGCACTGTGATCTGAAGCTGAATGAAACATGAACATGCTTCCTAGCAATTGTCGTAACAATTATGTTTGAATTTCTTTTTCTTGTTTTTAACTGTCAGTCCTGTTAACTGTGGTGAGGTAATTGAAATTTTAAATAAATAAACTCTGGTTACATGCTGGTAGCAGTTCTTTTGTGTGGGCGCATGTATGTGTGAAAGGGGATGGGGTGTTCAAATTATTCTGCACCAGTGAAGATGCAACAACTAGTTAAAGCTAACAGCTAAAGTTCAACCCCTTCTATATTTGAACATGTTGAGGCAGAGTTGCCTTGCTTTCACTATTCTTTAAACTGCATTTAAAACAGTGTCTTGTGCAATGAAGACAAAACTTTAGCCTGTAGCCCATGGGCCAAGTAACAGTACAGGCAATATACTTGGTTGTTCCTGTTGACTTTATTTTTAAAGCTTCCTAAATTCCTGTGTCTACACCCTGGGTTGGAGGGGTCCTTTGGGCAACATGTTTCCTATAGACCAGGTAGGGAACCATACCTTGGATATCCAGGGGCCAAAACAGAGTGGCACATGTGGGGACACTGCATGCTGCTCAAAACTGGAACTTGGCCCCCATAGCTATGCTACAGTTGCCAGCCAGGCTCCAAGCAGCAGGATCACTACTGTTACAGCCCAGGAAGCCCCCAGGTAAGGCTGCTGGCCCCAGCCTCCCCTACCCAACCAAGGGTAACCTGCCATGTGCCATGGGAGGAGAGTGCATAGCACAAGCATTACCCAGGGCCAACTAGTGGCATAAGTTGTCCTGTTAGCTGTCTCTGGAACCAAAAGTTAACACTTGTGTGGAGGTGGCCACTGTGTCCAAAAAACCTTTTAGTAAGCACTTCAGATGCAGGATGTGATAGGAATAATTTAAGTAAACTAGTGATGGTCTAAGGCCTGACTACAGAAGACAGACCCCAGCTGTGCCCTCATCAATTTTAGTGGAGCCTTATGCAGGCACTAGTATCTGCTACAATTCTATCTATAGTGTCAGCTTTCACTTTTCTAAAGTGCAATAGTGGAAGTTCACTGTTAAGCTACTGCTGTATGGCATACTATGGAATTTCTTACATGTAAGACTATTAATTTGAGACATTTGATTTCTGAAAGTGTTAAGTGAAAAAATTTTATTCTTATTTAAAAAACTTTCTACTGGAAAATGCCAAAGAAACCACCAGAAAACCCCCCAACCCATTTATTATATTTCTTCTAAAATTGGTATGAAAAAGCTTATTTTAATTATTGTTATGCTTACAGGTAAAGATGCATATTTGAACATATAGTCAAGCTAATCCAAAATATACTTTGTATATGATTATGAAGTAAACATTATTTCATTCTGAGCAAAAAGGGGAACACAGTTTAATTTCACTTGGAGAAATAACTACATTTAAAATTTCATCATACAATGTCTGTTTTCTGTTGGTGACTTTCCAGATGGATACTGTTTTTCTAAAGAAACCACTAAATCATGACTGCTTTTATAAGAAGTAACTTTGATAGACTTGAATGTCACTTGATTTCTTATTAGTGGTAATACACAACATACTGAATCAGAAGCAACAGTTCAGTCCATCATGACCATCTTAATCTGTATGTCTTAACATGCAGGAGTGTGGAAGACTCTCAATCAAGTACCCAGACGAATAATTTTCTTAAAAATTATGCCGAAAAAAGGTTTGTTTCTCTTTTAATTGAACTAACTACTGGATTTCTCTCAAAGTACAGTCACCCCTACAACTGCAGTGGTTATAAATTCCACCTCTCCCAATATCAAAGTAAAAACTTAAAAAGCTGCCAAACAATTAAAATGCTTGTGATAATGATGAAATTAGCCTACTATCCAAAGAACAATTTTTCCAACTATTTAGTTGGTCTAATAAAAGAAATCGCATTTACCCAAAGAACCTTGTCTGCCTATGTCCTTAGAGGAACACGCCTACAACCAACAGCCCTACTGTCCAGTTATACTCCAGTTTACACATCTGTGCTTGGCTACAAGGTGTTTCTTTAGGGCCATTCACAAGTTGCTTATAGCAGAGGTTATGATGGAGAGAAAGTTAGCACCAAGTGGCAGCTTCTCCCCACTCCACACAGTTGTACAGGCTTCCAATCCCTAAGAACCAGCCAAGCAAGCAAGGAGCATAACAACACTTCACGTGCATCAGATAAGGGAGAAGCAGGTACCATACTACAATCATCACATTATAGTTCCTTCCTTACTGCTAGAGTAATGCAACTACATGCTCTCTCCCAAGGTGCCCTAAGTATATGTGGTAGAACAGCTTATTCAGAATGCATTCTTAGGGTTTGTGGGTCCTGTCTGGCTGTATGATAGGAACATTATCATACAGAAAAAGATTTTTAAGCAGCATTTCTAATGCATTATAAACAGAAATACATATTTATAGACTATTAATTTGTAGTGCTCTCTCACTGGGGCATGGGGTGCCACTGGTTTTACTAAACTGCTAAAGAACATCCAGATAAAGCAATTGGGAGTGGGGGAAGGAGTCAATTATTAGATTTAGTAGGAAAAAAAGTTCTACATTTGGTGCCTAAATTGCTCCTAAATGTTCATTTGGGACAAATGCCACCGATTTCACAATAATGCTTCCTAGTGTGGAAATGTCACTATTTGATCAGTCTTTGGAATTTAAGGATCTGAACTAAACATTTTTTATTTACTATTCAAGTTGTTAATATGGCATTAGATGTCATGGAGATCTAGAAATTGTGGCTTGATGAACTTATAGCCATTGTAATTTTTGTACAGAATCACATTGACCTATAAGAGCAGTAAACAGTAAGCCAGATGGACAATCAAAATATTAATGGTTAAACTGAGTTTTTATGAATTCATTAGAAGTGACCAATGAAATATTAAAGGGCATTTCCACAGCAAGTATTTATGAAAGTTTAATATAAGAACCAAGTGACTAGCAGATGCATTCAGCAGGCAGCCACATTTTTAATGCATAGACTTAGGAAATGTATCTGAGGTTTCTTTCTTTGGGACCTACTGCTAATTTTCACTTGTGTGTATGTCATTTCCTACAGAGCCTGAGCCTAGCACAAAGGAAGTCTGTCACTAATTTCAATAGACACTGGAAGATGAGAGAGACAAAGTTACAGTCTGAAGTCAAGCAGAAGGCAGGATGGGTGCAAATCTGCCATGACTTTCACTGAATGATGCCCATACAGGATCAAATAGTGGTTCCATGGCTTCAGTGGACTCAGGGCTCCTCTCCCCAGAGTCTATAGAGCTCTAGCATAAAGGGAAAGATTTCTTTAAGGCCAATTGTTAATCAACAAGGGCAATAAATTTAACTGATGCTCAGAGTCCATGCTCAGATCAGAAACATGGGAGTACAGCACAAGTCAATGGTCTTTTTAGAATGAGTCAATATATTAAAATAAGAAAAGTTCCAGATATACAAACTGGGTTCCTTATATTTATATTTTTCAAAAGGGGAACTGACATGGTAATTTAGTATCTCCTTCAGGTAATAGCAAAGGAGAGGGAAAAAATGATGATAATTATAGCAATAAGAAAAAAAAAAATCAATCTTCATTTAGTCCTTCATATACATTATATATAAATAGTGAACTGTAGCAACTGCATTTCACCAAGAGAAGACTAAGGCCTAAAGGGTGAGCTGTAAGGATACTTAAATATATATTCCGAGTCTGCTCTAGACAGCTCGTTCATTGTCAAGCGCTTATTCTTAGCAGGAGTTTCCAGATACCATTTTACCAGAGTTCTCAAAGGAGAGGTAAGGAAGGGGATGAAAGATGGATGTCAACATTTTTCCAGAAAAGACAAAGTCAAAAATGCAAGCCCAGGTCAGTATGAACCTGGGTCCAAAGAGGTTTTTTGCAGTAGCACAGCAATTTTAAAAGCTATGTGAGTATGAAGCATTTCTAACATCAGGATAGCATCATGGGGATGGAGGCTTGAAGTAGCCAATTTTTCGGCAATACTGGACAATAAATGGTACAGAAATTAAGGTAATGCTGATCCGAACTGGAGCAAGCAATTTGTGAATAGCGTAGGCCAGCACAAATGTGCTTGCACCAGCAGCCAGTTTGGACTGCAGCACTGCTTCACTGAATCCAAGTTTGAAGAGAACTGCAGTCATGTCCACACCACTGGGGAAAGAAAGAGAAAAGGATTATTTTTAATAGATAAAAAGCAAAGTTGTGCCATTTTCCTCAGGTTTAAAAAAAAAAATAGTTCACTATTTGCATCCTCTCATAGTCTCTAATGGATTTGTACATTATCTGTAGAATAACAGTGTTAACATTCATCAGATCATTTTTAAAGACTCAGTTACACTGCATGCCCAATTCTGATCTTGCACTATGGATAAATTTTAAATGGAGCAATGTAAATGTGGGGTGGCCCTCACTGATCAACACTTGGTCCTGAAATCTTTTCCCACACCTAGAAGGAATATTGACGTTTTCCTTCTCTGTGTAAATCATAAAACCCTAAGACACTGCCCCTTGTCCTGCCCTTAATGACGTGGGACAAGAGGCAATGTGAATTTCACCCACAGAAGTAGATTGACTGTGTGATGACATCGCAGCACAGCTGAACTGCATCATTCAATGACATCCATTTCTAAATGGTGAAAGGTCCATGTAACATATAACAGATACTAACTATTCACTAAATACATAATGCAGTATTTTTTCTGTAAACCCATAACAGCCTTTGGTTACACTTGAAAAAAGAGCAGGTAACTTATTTCCAGTAAGTGTCCACTGTCCTTTTTAAAGTTAATGTAAAAAGTCAAATACTCTCTCCCTTACCCCCACTTCAGAAATAAACAGCCCTAGCTTCAGCCCCATACTCAGATCCCCCTGTGCACCTGGACAGAGGGAAGGTATTTAATGAATGCACATCCTCATTTTTCCTGTTGTCAGAGATTAGCTTCAAATACTTAGCTGCTCCATACATGCAATTCCAGCTGGAGTCCACGAGACTTTTGCATACAGAACAGACACAGCATTAGACCCCAAGCCAGTTCCAGAAGTAAAATACTACCCCAAATCCACACTTGCTGAACACTTTTCTTAGTAGACACCTAACATTACCAATACGCAGAGAGGGTACAAAGATGAGAGTACCTTGAAACAACCACGTAGAATATTCCCAGAGATACTAATGAAATTCCAATGTGGAATGAAACCCCAACAGTTCCATATTCCTTAAAAACTTTTTTCAGGTGCTGGGATTTGTCATATTTCTTGTTTTTGTCACCGGGGTCTATGGATTCAGGGGATCCTCTTGGGTCCTACATAGAGAGAAAATGACAATTCAGAACAAATACTCATATTGCACACAGCTTCCCAGTTAGCTGTCTTCAGCTATAGGTCAAGAAACCAAAAAAACTGTCTGCAATGTTATTGTTAGGCACTTTGGACAGTATGGAAAAATAACATACGTATATTAAGATGAAATCTGCCCATATCGGAATTAACATAATACAAATGAGTTTATCTGCCTCAAGCTTAATGCTCTGTATGGGCTTCTGCACTGGGCTGAGTTTCACTGTTAATTAACTGGGCCTCAGTTCTGCCCCTAACCCAATGCATGTCTATAGTTCGCTCCCACAGTGACTGCAGGGCCAGTCCCCAAGTTTGCATATGGGAATGATTTTGCTATGCATCTCAGCATTCATCCTCACGCATGAGGATGATTCTCAACCAGGGTGCCTTGAGATCTTTTCAGTGGTTGCAGGGTGCAACACAATGTTAGCACTGTTTTTACAAACATGATTCACAAGATGAACCCAGAGATTTCAGACAGATCCACAGTTAATTGTGATCTTTCTGACTTCTTTGCAACAGAAGAACTAGTCTATTATTTTTTCTTTTTTTATTATAAAGTTGCAACTAAAAGCTGGCATTTTCCAAACAGCGCCTTGAGTCTAAGAAGGGGGAAAACCCCTGCTACAGGATCCTGAGAAGCACAGTAATAAAGGAAGCACATTTGACACCTCAGAAGCAGAGATGTAGGCTGAAAATAACTTACTGCTGGAAAAGGACCAACAGCTTAAGCTCCTATAAACCACGTGTTGTGCAACGGGTACAAACAGGCAGAATCTGGGAATTGCTACCAAGCTACAGCAGTAGTCTGAGCAGTACTTTTCCTGCTGTAAAATGCTGCAAAAGCAAAACATAAGCACCCGTTTAGCAGCCTAATCTCTCCAGTAAGCTTCTGTCAAAGCATGCAGGAAATCCACTGCATTTCTCCTTGTGCTGGGCCTACAGAATAATGAATTTAAAGTAAAACTGAATGCTGAAAAAACAAAATTTCAGTATAAGCTGAAACCAACTGTACAGATAAACAGAGCAGCTAGCATGTCTTCAATACTGGCCCTTACTCCACCTTGACTGGTGTCCTGTATTAGATAAAGTACACGTTGCCCAAGACATAGGAAAAGAAAAAAAGACAACTTCCCCCTGACTTGCAGAGACCTTGCAACCTTTCACTAGTTACTAGGCAGTCACTGAGGATGCATAGGAGGAGGACTCTCATTTCTGGCATTAATTTAATAGTATTTGTGCTTGCCTGACAGTCAAGGAGACTCCTGCTAGAGCACAGGTATAGCCACATCCCACCTTTTCTGTGTTGACACTTAATTAAAAAATTTGCTAGTTGAACTTGAGGCACCTTCTCCTATTATTTTTGGTAGGACGACTGGAGACCCTCTGGGTTAAAATCCGTGGGGAACACGGCACAGGGGACACAATGGTGGGAGTCTACTACAGACCTCCCACCCAAAGTCCTGAGCTTGACCAGGAGTTCACCCAGGAACTGGCTGAGGCCGCATGCTCCAGGACCATGGTTGTCATGGGTGACTTCAATTACCCGGACATCTCATGGGA
>NW_017729009.1:20481889-20482602 GCF_001723915.1 Gavialis gangeticus
AGAAAGTCAGAAATGGTTAGGGGAAGGGGAGGAAATGTATTTCAAAGAGAAAAAGAAAACCTGGGGGTTTTGCTACAAAAGAATGATACAGAGCAGATGTGTATGCCTGTGTGTTGCAAAGTAATGATACAGACCCAAAGTGTGTGTGTCTGCTACAGAGTAATCACACAAAGCAGAAACGTGTCTGTATGCTGCAGAATAATGATACAGAGCACAAGTGTGTGTGTGTGTGTGTGTGTGTGTGTTACACAATAATATGGAACAGAAGTGTGTTTGCGTGTGTGTCTTGCAGAATCATGATGCATAGCAGAAGTGTGTGTGTCTGATGGAATAATGCTCTGGACAAGAAGTGTGTTCGTGTGTGTCACAGAATAATAATACAGAGCATGAGTGTGTTTGCATTTGTTACAGAACAATGATACAGAGCAGCAGGGTGTGTGTGTGTGAGAGAGAGATTCAATATTTATAAAGAGCAAAATTTGTGTGTTACAAACAAATGATACAGAGCAGATGTGTGTGTGTGTGACAGAATGATGATATGGAACTGAAGTGTGCGTGTTTGTGTGTGTGTGTGTGTGTGTGCGTGTGTGTGTGTCCAAATGATACAGAGTGGACATGTGTGTCTGTGTTGCAGCGCAGAAGTGTGTGTGCGTGTTTAGGTGTGTATTACACAAAAATGATATGGAGCAGAGCAGGGTATGTGTGTGTATATC
>NW_017729009.1:20487602-20488489 GCF_001723915.1 Gavialis gangeticus
TCTCCCCCTGTACTTGGCCTTGGTGAGGCTGCAGCTGGAGTACTGCAGCCAGATTTGGGCTCCACAATTCAAAAAGGACGTGGAGAAGCTTGAGAGAGTCCAGACAAGAGCCACGTGCATGATCAGAGGTCAGGAAAGCAGACCTTATGACAACAGGCTGAGAGCCATGGGGCTCTTTAGCCTGGAAAAGCGCAGGCTCAGGGGTGATCTGATGGCCACCTATAAGTTTATCAGGGTGACCACCAGTATCTGGGGGAACGTTGTTCACAAGAGCGCCCCAAGGGATGACGAGGTTGAACAGTCATAAACTACTGCGAGATTGTTTCAGGCTGGACATTAAGGAAGAATTTCTTTACTAATCGAGCCCCCGAATGCCTGTGAAATCTATGAGTACAAAATTCTGGGGTATTTTTGGCGAAATTAGGGTACTGGGTCTTGGTTCAGGAGCCAATCCCCCATTTATAACGTTGTTTCTTATGAGAAAAAAATCAGCTCTGAGTTGCAACGCTTCGACTTAAGCCCCAGCTTTCAGGAACCAATCGTGGTGCAAGTCCGAGGACCGCCTGCACAAAACAAAACCCTCCAAAACAACAGAAACATCAAGAAAACAGAGCTCCTGCCATCCCTTTCCTCCACTTGTGGGCACACCCACGCCCACCCTTATCTCTGCGGCCCTCCTGTGTGCCGCAGGCCCGCACGGCTCCTATTTAAGGGCAAGGAGGAGGAATATTGTTGTTCCCCGGAGAACGGCTCTGTTGGGCTTTCAAATATAGATACACGCACAGCGTGAAGTGTGCGTGCACAAACACGCACACACTGAGCAACTATACATTAGTTGGGAGGGAGGGAAGAGCTCTGCAAAGCGCACGCCCGAGTGTGCCGAAGAA
>NW_017729009.1:20488826-20521554 GCF_001723915.1 Gavialis gangeticus
CCGCGGAGACACCCGCCCGTCCCGTCCCGCCCCGCCCTGCCTGGGTGTGCGCGCGCATGTGTGACTCCGTGGGTGGGGGTGGGGGTGTGTGTGTGAGACTTCATGGGGGTTGACTTAATGGGGTATGTGTGTCTGTGAGACTTGATGGGGGGGGTGTGCATGTGTGCGTGTGACTTCATGGGTGTGTGTCTGAGACCTCGAGTGTGTGTGCATGTGACTTCATGGGTGTGTGCGTGCGTGTATGTGACTTCGCATGTGTGTGTGACTTGATGGATGTGTGTGTGCACGTGACTTCATGGGTGTGTGTGTGATTTCATGGTTGTGTGTGTGTGACTTCATGGGTGTGCATGTGTGTGTGTGTGGCTTCATGGGTGTGTCTGAGACCTCATGAGTGTGTGTGTGCATGTGGCTTCATGGGTGTGTGTGTGTATGTGTGACTTCACGTGTGTGCATGTGACTTGATGGATGTGTGATTTCATGGTTGTGTGTGTGACCTTATGGGTGCATGTGTGTGTGGCTTCGTGGTGTGTGTGACTTTGTGGTGTGTGTGCGTGTGTGTGTGTGACCCCCTACTTCATGGAGCTCCTGGTGCATGCCCCAGCGTGGAGGTGACTGTCCTGGCAGGGACCGGGCCCTGGGCCTTTCCCCTCTTCTTTCGGCAGTACAAGGAGGGCCTGGCAGGCCGGGTTCTCAGCGGAGCAGTGCGGGGGCTCCTCTCTGGATCAGGTCATGGGATCCTAGAGGAGTGGGGCTGGGAGGGACCTGCAGGGGTCACGTCTAGCCCTGGGGCAGGAGCATCCTTGTCCAGACCGCCCTGTGCACACCCACACTCTAATCTCTACATGTGACGACCGGCAGCCCTGACACAAGGCACACCACCCTCACACCTGAACTTGCCGCGGGGAAAGCATGGGGACCCCAGCAGCCAGCGTCCTGCTTCTATGACATGTTGTCAATCTACGCTCAAGAGATCCCGGAGAGAAGGCCATCCCCCCTGCTACAGAGGAAGGCGAAACCCCCCACAGTCTGCACTGATCTGACCACGGGGTAAAATTCCTTCCTGACCCCGTATATGGTGATCAGTCTGACCCTGAGGACCATCGGGGCAGGACCATCTAGCCAGGAGCCTCCAGCTTTGGTCCCAGCAGGAGCACTGGCACAGCCCAGCCAAAGTCTCCAGCCTTTACTGCAGCCAACACCCAGAGCCTCTGAGGGAGGCTTAAAAACATCATGTCGCCTCCAAGAGTCACCAGCAGCTGGAAATCCAGTGGAGTTCTGCTGTTTCAAGAGACTGATATGCAGGTCCTCGCCAGCGACAAGGTTTCTGCTGCCAGAGTGGCTGAACAAGATGGTGCAACGGCTCCCACGGGACCTTGTGCTCTCTGAAGTAAGGCCCGAGGGCGGCAGTAACACCTCTTCGAGTTGCATGTTGTGCCCGTGCAGGTGATGTTACAGTCTAATGCAGGCATGGCACATCCAGCTGAGCTGCAAAAAGAAACGTGTATTAAGCCTCCTTCCATCTAACCAGTTATGTTTCTTATGAGCTAGGAAAGCAACCAAAAGGGACATATGCTTGCTGCCCTTTCTGGGGTGACATAGCTGTGATGTGCTCAGGGCTCAACATATGTACCCCACATCAAACATGTTGAATGCACCAAGGCTTTCAGTTCTGAGAAGGCACACCGCATTTGATTACCCGTATTGTTGTGTGTCTGGTCTGTGGCCCTCTTAGAGGCTTCAGGTATGGTTTGGGACCCCCTTGTATCAGGCACTGGACAAGCAGAGCAAAACCCCACAGTTTCCTTTCTCTCAGAAGAACTTACCACGTCCCTGACATTTTTAAAGACTGGCCAGCAAAGTCAGGTAAACAATCCTGTTCTTTATACATTAAGCTACAAACATAATAAGAAAAAAAGGAAACAAAAACAGCATCTCCTCATATAGTTGAATGCACTTTCGGGCTCGGTGCAGCAATTTGTTATATGTAGGTGATTCCCAAAATATCGTTGACTTTTACAGATAACTGCAGCAGGGAGGTGAAGGGCCTACTAGGGAGTATTGCAGGATTCATGCCTGACTTCAGCCATTTCCAGACCTTTTGTGATCTCACACAGTATTTCTCAGGAGTGGGAGAGAGGGTAAATTTTGCATATCGCACAGCCCAAACTGTAAGCTGTATATGAACATTTAACTTATCTGAATGTTAAGCTCTGGATGCAAATGTTTTCCTCCTCATTCCTTACTTAGCCATCCTTCCTCTCATTCCTATGGTGGTATGTTTGTAATGCTGTGTGCATACACTGCCCTATACAATAGGAGAACTGTCTCTAGCAAACAGGAGGTTTCCTGCCGGGAAGGGCTTCTAGTACAAGCCGCACATGCCGGAACCACACAGGACTACCCAGAATGAAACAATACTGAAATGGCGTGATGGGCGGTGCAGGATGCACCGCAGAACAGATGGGTTTCAAGGAGTCTCTTGAAGGAAGAGTCAGGGAGCTCTGCATACATTAAAGGAGCATTTGCTCCAGGCATAATGGGCAGGGCACACACTGCCAGGGTTTCATTCTTTATGTAGTCCTTGCTCCATAAATCTGTCTCTTTCTGAGAACCTAGAATATAAACAGTTTTCAGGAGCTCTACTGCATATCTTTACCAGCTCTTCTGGTACTGCTACAGAACATCTGGCAGAGGAAATAGTTCTTTGTCTATCTACACAGAAGCATTTACCATGCTAGAAGACAGAATTATTAACAGGATTGCGCTCTACAATTTGGCTGACTTTATGGGTGTGGCACCAAACTGCATTATTATCGTGTCATTAAACTTTGCTACAGCCATGCAAACGCACAGGCCCTGATCCTGATCTGGCTGTGTTCAGTTATGCTTCTGAACACCAGGTTCTCAGTAACATCTCATTCATATTTAATCCTGGTTTAACTTTTGCTTTTGTCCTGTACATTGAAAGACCTTCCTTGAACTTGTCAAGCATTTACTAGCTGTTAGCAGTACAGGTACCAAGCGGGGAAGCTTGAAATTGTATTCACTGCAGTGAGTGAAATATCTACTGAATGTAAATAAGACAGACTCGTTTCTCTGGTTTCTCTTAGGCATGATCGTCTTCCCTGTGAATATAAGTCAGTTCCTACATCTCTGTTGGCTTTGTAACACTTTATGTAGACAGTTCCAAGGTTAGGCAGTAATTTCTGTTTCTCTGAGATTTACAAAAAGACCTCAGATTTGACTTGCTGCTTTGATGTAATATGAATGTTGGCATTTCCACACGTGTCCCCTATAATCATGCATCTCTCTAACTTCCTCCTAAACACACAAATGAGACCAAGATGTTATTAGATCCATACCAAACATGTGATCACTTGATGTAGTCGCTACATAATTGCAGCTAAATGTTTATATTCATAGTTTTTCTGATAAAGATATTGGCAATGCCTTAAAATGATCTATTTAATTCTGATTAAAATTCACAGAATTTATGGACTATTTTAATGGGCTAATTTTCCTTTTTCAGACCAATTTTTTTCTTTTTAATTACAGACATCTCTAGAACTAAATATTCCTCTGGGTTTTATAGGAAGATTGTGCTTTGTGATGAGTGATACTTCAATAATATTATATGTACTCCATAATAACAAATAAGTGCTATGCTTTTGAAAAAGGTCTGTGATTTACTGCCCTGACATTTCTATGAGTGTTGTCTACCTCTGGCACAGATTTGGTCATATGTCGATACAGATGATTTATAGATATTAATTTAACAGCTAGATTAAGTCACTCTTGTCATCTCTGTAGGGTGATATAATTAACAGAATTTTCTAGAGGGCAAAAAGGTATACAGTCCTATAACGGTGTTCCCTTTTTTTTAAATCAAAGAAACGCGGTCACATAGACAATGTAAAGAATATCAAATGGCTTTAAAGTTAAGATCTCACATCTGATGCTATGTACGTTTATGCTGTCTTGAGGAATGTAGCAGGGCTATGGAGATCACAGACCTGCGTCTACATGTGGTGCTGTAGCAACAGCTCTTGACTACTGCACGGTAGCTTCACATGGCAGGAAGCATGATATAATGCTACTGTGCAGTAGTCACGAGTTACTGCACAGTAGGGCTGTGCGAAACGGCAGCATTATGTTTCGACCGGCGTTTCGACGGAGCAGTGTTCCATTCCAAATTTTGTTTCGATTTGAAAAAGCTCTGTTCCATCAAAACTGGAGATCGGTGCAGGGCTTCGGGGTTCTGGGGCCCTGCACCTCTAGCTGCTGACAGGCAAAACTTGTGTCATGGGTGTTTGTGGGACTATGTCTGTCTTGGGACATGGAGGGGGGAACTACTGCAGGCCTAGGGGTGGGCTACATGGATTTTTGTCATTAAACTATCAGGGATCATTATTTAACTTAAGTAAAAATAAAGGAAGTCGTTGAGAGAGAGCTGGATACATTGAAAACCAAGCGTGAAATTCTGGATTCATTATGTAAAATTCAGTTTCCATGGGGTCAGATTTCTTCATATGATTGTTCTTTTTTAATTTGATTTAGAAATAGTCTTCCTCTTTGTACTGGAGAAATACATTTATAATCAAGTGCTTCATCAAGCAACATAAGAATATCTTTAATAAGATCTATTTTTTAAATTCTTTCTGGGAACCTTAATAACAATAACAACCACAATAATATTACCTAGTTGTTATATAGGATTCTTCTTCCATAATTTTCCAAGAGAGTCAAGGACATTATTTCTGTTTTACAGAGAAGTGCAAAGTGACCAGAGATTGTGCCAGAAATAGAATATAGGTATTGTAAGTCCCAGGCCACTTCTTCAGCCACAATGCCAAACTGCCATCTCACTCGTTTCCCGAGCAAGAGTTGCTTTCATCTACTTTTTTTGGATCAATGGACTCGAAATAACTTTCACACAGTGTTTTCCTCAGTTTCACAGTGTTTCTTGTCTTTTAACTAGTGCTTATCTTTTAACTTGAACATTTTCAACCTGTTCCTCAGTTTGAATGATTTTGTGAGGATGGATACATAGTTAATCCACATTTATTTTGATAGTCCATAATCATCGTTAACCATGTTCCCAGTCAAATTAGAATGATGTTTTCAGAATGAGGAAAGCCCAGAGGTCTTTTTTTTCTTTGTTTCACGTAAATGCGTGGCAGCAAATTGATTTTGCATTTTATAAAACTTTTCATTTGCTAATAATTTAGGAATTGAGAATCTGATCAGTCCAACATATAATGCCTTATAATGAACAAGTAATAGTTCCTGCAAATAAGTGGGATATGATTACATATGCATGATGTAGGCTGTATCTTTTATTACCATTACAGATGTTAAACTATGTGTGATGAATATAATGAGAAAAACTGGGAACTGATCATGAGCCTCATTCAAAAAAGAAGGCAGGACAGAGTCTCTGTAGCATAATAAATTAGGAGCGTGGGTATTTTTTAAGAGGGTTAAGTGCCCCTGTTTTTCACATTAGAGTGTGCAGGTTCCAATATGACTTAGGTTATGAAGAAAGCGAGGGAAAAAAGAGCAGTGGGGGTGGTGTAATTAGGATAGTGGGAGAGTTACACAGTGCCCGTTGCTAAGGAAATATTCACCAATTCACTGAGGGTGAAATTTGTCTTTGTACAGCAGATGATGCAAGGCCTGTGTAATGAATGGGGGAAATCTGGCTGTGTACAATTTATGAATTCTGGTTAATGTTATGAACTGCCATATCAGTCCGTGGCCCTGTGTGTGTGGAATCTAGCAATTGCTGTCAGGGCTGTATCACATATCTCCCAGACTAGGAACAGTGGAAGGGTGTTCGAGCTCGATGGTTTCCATTCAAGTGGAATTGGAAACACCTTGGCTTGGGAGGATGTGATGGCTGAAACCCAGGGAATCCAGTTCAGTCAAATTTGCCTTCAGGAGCAGGGATTTGGAGAATGGAAAATACTCAAACAGAGTAGCAAAACAATTGCATCTAAAAATATTTTTGCTTCTCTTGGTCCCAAGCAGGTACCTGGCTGGAGGGTTTTGGAGTCAAGAAGGAATCCCCCACTCAGTCAGGAACACTGTTGGTAGCCTTCCTCTGTAGCAGAGGGGGTTACCTACCTTTTAGGTAAAATATGCTCAATTTCCAGCTATCATAGTGGCAAAGACAGGGGCTGGATTAAGGTTGGGGGGTTCCTCTACTCTGCTTTCTCCCTGTGGATTATTGTAGATTTTATTGTATTATTAGGTGCTTGGTGATGTGTAGCACAGGCCTTGTGGACCATTCTGGACAGGTATGTGTTGGATGGTTGCTTGCAGTTGCAGGAGACTGGACTTAGTGACCCTGGAAAGGTGCAGAGCAAATCATAGATACAGAAAGGTTAAGCAAGAAAGAAACATCCCTATAAAAGAAGTGACTCAAGGACGTTTGTCCCAGGACCTTAATAAATGAATTACTCCTGCCACAGGTGTGCTGCTAGACTGGCAGGTACAGACTATATTGTGAAGACAAAATAAAAGTGTACATGCATTGACATCAGCAGATTTAACAGAAAATAACTTTAGATTCACAGTGGGGTCCCAACTAACCATGGGACCAAGCTGAGGAAATAGAAAACTAACTGAGCAGGAGAGTCTGTGTGCTTTGGAGAAGCCAGGCATGGGAGCTAAAGTGCCTTGTATTTCGGTAAAGATTCTGAGAGCAGCCCAAAGGTATTCAAAGAGTGGTAGACCAGAAAATGTGTTGGTGATTTGACAAAATCATTTTATTTGGATATGCCTGACCCTTTTCAAATAGGAACCCATTCTATATGCTTGTTTCCTCCAATTACCAGCCTTCACTGAACCATAAACCTAGAAAGCCCATAAGATCGGAGCTGCAGGAAACAGCGTGCTTAAGCAACGGAGAGTCTGGTACCTGAGGGCAGCTGGGCTGTAGGGTCCATTTCAGTGAAGGGGAAATGAGTATGTACTCTGAAAGGCTGCCGCAGAGGCACACTGAGCCTGAAAAAACAGCAGCCTAGAGAGTGCCAAAGCAGCAGAACCTCTACTAGAGCTGTGGCCATAAATACTCCTATGGATGACGCATGGATGGGCCTTCTTGCTGGTCCATTGCAGGGGGGTGAATTTCTCTCTGAGCAGAGTTTTCATCGATCCCATGTAGTTAAAATTAAGGAAAAAGCACCAGTGTGTTGTACCAGTTGCAAATTATGCAAGTAGGTGGGACAAAGTGCCAGCTTTATTGAGTAGGAAGTCATTTGTACTGGGGAGGAAATCTAGTCCCTGCTGCTGTCTTCTTTCTGCTTTATTGGTGTGATAGGGGAGAAGGTTTAGGTTCCCTTGGTGTGTGAAGATCCCCTGTAGCATTTTAATGATGAGTAGCTCTTTCATTTGGAGGGTGTGATGATATATAGTCATTTTGCGTATATGTGAGTGAGAATCACTTTTAGGGGCTCTGGCTATGTGTGGAATTGACAACCCTAGCAAAGGAAATGATTTCTTTATCCACAGAACAGAACAAGCATAGGCAATGCCAGTGCAAATTTCCTCCCACTCTATCTCACCTCAGACCTGGAGGGGAGTTCAGGCTCCACATCCAGTCCAATCTTCATTTCTCCAATGTTGGCCAGTGCGTTAAGCATTATTGTCAGCTGTGGAATTGCTTGATGATCCAGATAATTTATCAAGACCCATTTCATGTAAGACAGAAGGCAGGCTAATTTAATCAGAGATGCATAAGCTTTCATAAGCAGCAGACTTCTACCTGACTTGAGACTAATGTGGCTAACTCCTTCCCATTTTGTGTAAGCCAACAAGGAGCCACCTACTGATATCTTTCAGTCCCTGTTAATATGGGCTACTTTGAAGCAACAGCCATGAAGTGGCTCTAAATCCCTCTTTTTGACGCCCAGAAGCATCTAGTCATCTACACCAGGAGCAGGTTTTTAGAGTTAATTTTAATGACCTTTCTTGGTAGCCACCATGACATCCATGAAGAAATTTCCATTTTCCACCTGTGGCTTAAGCTAATTTGCTGTGATTTGCAGAAAGTTTTATTCAAATCTAATTTGGCCTTTTAGCTAAGATTTCAACTTCCTATTTTGCTGTTTGGTTCTACCACATCTTCAGACAGAAAAGTCAAATATGATCTTTAGATCTTTGACTCAGGAGAAAAGCAAACAACTGTATTCAGTGTTTCTGAAGGGAGGAAGTTATTCAACCCAACAAAACTTAGATGTTCTTGGTTCACATGTATAACACATGAAAGTGATGCAAAGTAATACTGCTCCATGAAACTTTTTGAGTATCCATTGCTGTTGCAGCCCAGAGCTGTTCCGATCCAGCTCAAAGTGCTGCGGAGGGGCTGGCTGGGGCATGAGGGTGTTTCAGTGTGGGACTAGGTGGCAGGCAGCCCCTACACTGAAGCACCCTCGTATCCCAGTCGGCCCCATCGGTGTCAACATGCGTATTGCTGCAGAGTAAAAAACTCCGCTCTAGCTTAGTACTTGTGTTTACAAGTATTAACCTATGGTGGAGGTAATTAGTTTACTCCATCCTAATAGCACTGCACATGCAGATCCTGAGATGATTACTGCAGAGCTAATTAGGCAACTGCATTAAATGCCTCGTGTAGACATGCCCACCGTGTGACAACCTAATGAGGTTGTGGTCAAACTGTTCAGCACCATACAACATGACAGGCTTAGAAAATGGGCGGACGAAAACCTGATGGCCTTCAACACTGAAAAATGCAAGGTACTCCACCTTGGGAAGAAAAACCCGCGGCATGCTTACAGGCTCTGCAATGCTACGCTTGCCTAGCGCCATGGCCAAAAGGGACTTGGGGGGTCATGATTGACCACAAAATGAATATGAGCCACCAATGTGATGTTGCAGCTGGCAAAGTGAAGCAAAACTCTGGCTTGCATCCATAGATGCTTCCCTAGCAAATCCTAGGATGTCATCCTCCCGCTGTACGTGGCCTTGGTGAGGCCGCAGCTGGAGTAGTGTCCAGTTCTGGTCTCCACAATTTAAAAAGGATGTGGAGAAGCTTGAGAGAGTCCAGAGGAGAGCCACGTGCATGATTGGAGGGCAGGAAAACAGACCTTATGATGAAAGGCTGAGAGCCATGGGACTTTTCAGCCTGGAAAAGCGCAGGCTCGGGGGACCTGGTGGCTGCCTATAAGTATATAAGGGGTGTCCACCAGTATCTGGGGAATGCCTGTTCACCACAGCACCCCAGGGGATGACAAAGTCGAACGGTCACAAACTCCACCAAGATCATTTCAGACGGGACATAAGGAAGAACTTCTTTATTGTCCGAGCCCCCAAGGCCTGGAAGAGACAGCCACCAGAGGTGGTGCAGGCACTTACTCCGGACTCCTTTCAGACTCAGTTGGATGTTTATCTTGCTGGGAACCTATGACCCCAGCTGACTTCCTGCCCCCAGGGCAGGGCCTGGACTCGATGTTCTTCCGAGGTCCCTTCCAGCCCTAATGTCTATGAAATGTACATGCTGTCTTCCCCCTGAAGTGGGTTAAGAGTATCTGACATGTGTGGCTAAATATTATCAACAGTCAGTGTGTTAGCTCACATTTTTCTGAGGTCAGTGGACATTGCTCCTATGGCTTTAAGTTGGCAACATTGCAACTGTGGAAGATATTATTTAAAACTGTGCCAAAGGTAAATAATACTGCCAACCTGTATTCTCTTGTACATGCCTTGATTAACGAGCTTTTGTATATCCACTTGGGGTGTAGCCCTGTAAGTTATGATGTTATAGGCCATCGAGAAATAATCCTACCATGACCTTCATCCTAGCTCTAAAGGATTTGATTCTGAGAAATCACCACAAAAATTAAGACCGATAAAACCACTTCCTACATTTTTTCCTATTCTCTTACAAGTGCAGGATTTTACCTAGTCAATATAAGTAATTGATGATAAAATGGTTATTATTGCCTTTCTTCAGAGGGTACCATAAAAGCTCACAAATATTATTTAGGTGGCACAAAACTGCTGTGAGGTAGATGTGGTAGATATTATTACAAATGGTGAGACTGAGGCAGGGAGGAGGCAATAACTCGGGCATGCTCGTGAAAACCAGGAGTCCTCACTTCCATCCTCATGTTCTGTTCCTACATTAAACTAACTACAAGAATTTCCATTTCCGGATCATGTCATTTGTATTCTTACAAGTAACAGTGTTATACTTAGCTAGGAAACATTTCAGGACCAAATCTCGGTTTGCCTGAATGTTTATAAACAATGTCAGCTTTCGTTAGCACTGACCTAGTTTGCTAATGATATTTTTGGAGTTCGAGACACACACCAGCATACAATGGCTCACTACAAAACCAGTCGCAAGAACCTGATTTCATTGGATGCTCCTGTTGACTAGAGGCTGTAGTACAGATACCAGTCCTACAAGACAGGGTGGTCCCTTCTGCCTCTGTAGAATAATGGCAACCCGATTCACCTGCTTCACCCCTTGTGTTGTCATTTGCATCTGCAGAAAGGGAGTGCAAAGCGACGATTGTGTAACACTTTCTATGCTCTCCTTGTCACAGGAGTAAATACGGGGCATTTAGCCTGCGTGATTTTAAGGCTCGCTAATTGTAGAAAATATGATTCCATTACTGTTGGGTTATGAATGAAAGTTAGAAATAAGAGAAGCCCATGGTTCTCAATGGGCACGTCTACATGAGACATTTACTCTGGAGTTGCATATTTAGCTGTGCAGTAAACGTCTCACTATCTACATGTACAGTGCTATTAGGATGGGGCAAACTAATTAACTCTGCTGCAGGTTAGTACTTGTAAACTCAAGTACTACCCTACGGTGGGTTTTTTTACTCCACAGCAACACACGTGTAGACACTGACTGGGTGGCTGGGGCATGAGGGTACTTCAGTGCAGGGACTGCCTGCCAGCTAGCCCCATACTGAAGCCCCTTTGTGCCCCAGCCAGCCCCTCCACAGCACAATGAACCAGGACAGAGCAGCCTCAGGCTGGCAGGCTGATGCCCCAGGCCCCCTGTCAGCTAGGGAGGCTCCAACCTGGCCCAACATGCTGCAGTGGTCCCAGGCACATATTCAAACACAGTTCCCCAGAGGAATAAATTCAGGTGTGTATGAGCTGGAGTTTATTGCTGCGTGTTAATTGTATGTGTAGATGTGCCCAGTGTGTTTCACACCAGGGCCTCATTTCCACATGTGGGAGCCCTTGGTCCAGTCTAACACAGGAAACAATGGAGGTTGGTACAGCCTTTAGGGCCTTGACTCCACGATGGCTTTTTATGTCTCCAAAATGTGGTTTCCATCACTGTCTTCAAAAGACCATTCCACAAGCAAATAAATATCATGTGTGGACTTGCCTCCTTTTTTATAGGTCCAAACAGAGAGGAGGGATCATTCAAATGAAATGAAGAAACACTGTAATGAAGATTAGTAACTGAGGTACGATTCATCCATTTGCTTAACATGTGCATCTTTAAAAATTGTCTGAACCATAATTAGTTCTGACAGTCAGACCTTTCAAAAGGTCCAGGAAAACTATAGAGAAATATTTAAGAGAATCAGTCTCTGAGATAATTTTACTTATTTAAAAAGCTGCAGGAAATATTGAGTTTGAGAGGAAATTGTTCCTATAAAATGTTCTAAAATGTCAGCACTAAACGGTGTAATTTAAAAAAAATTAGGAAGTAAAGGATGGGGGGGGAAAAACCCTGCTGGCTTTAGAGAACATTTAGGAGGCTGTTGCATATCTGTTAGCAAAGAGAGGGGCCTGGTAATGCGATTCTATGAAAAAGAATTTGTAACAAGAACTCAAGTGCATCAATTAGCTGAAATCTGTGACGTCCATCTGGGACTTCACTGTAAGCACATCTGGCCTGTAAACTGTGGAAAAGCAATAAAGATTTGTAGGACACATCATTTAGCCCTCTTCAAGACTTGGCTGACAGAACTACAGATGATCAAGAGTTGCAAATCTTTGTCTCTAACCTCTGCCTGTTGCTGCACAGACGGTGTGTGGAGTGTGGACCAACTGTCTTGACTCAGAGCTCAGTCCTAGTCTATGTTCACCATAGGAGAGGAGAGCTGGGATGCGAGGAAGGTGGATTCAGCCAAAGCAGGCACTGGCATGTTTTAGAATGTCTCAAGAGCTGCCGTACCTCGCTGTCTACAAAGGGCCTAGTAAGGACTGCAGTATCACCTTAGGCTTGGACAGAGACCCTGCCCGTCCATAGCACCTTTCTTGAGTCCACTGAGTAGAGCAGACTGGGTAGAGTACTTTGGAAAATAGGTGAAAAAGAGCATTCAGCATCCTTCTTGGATCATCTTTGTTGCAGGACCCCTCAGATTGATGGTGCTGGCCTTGCCCTGCCACAGACCAGGTCAGAATTTTACCCCCTAAAGTGCGCAGAGATCTCTGCAATTCGACAAGAGGTCAGAACTTGCGTGGAGTCCCTGTACCCTCATGCTGCACGGTGTGCGTCTCCTCTCCAGCAGAGCTGTGCTAGCAAGGCTCCCACGGCTGATTTTTTGCTGTGCAGACCCATTTGAAGGAAGAGCTGCAGAATGAAGATCTTTCCTAATTTAGATCTGAGCATTGGTGCCATCTGCATCTTTTTATTTATCCAAAAGTGAAACGGACACTAACTTGCAATAGGTCTTAATAGTCACTTTTTAAAATTTAACTGGTATAAGCATACAACAGACAGCAGCCATGTGGTAAAAGCCCTTTGGTAGAAAGTGTTATAGGTAGTTTTAAGCAGCCTATTGATCTGATGGACACTCTAATGATCTATAACAATTGATTTATCATTTATTAGAGCATCTTCTCTTCTTGTTAACCATTTACACCCTGCCAAAGGAATTTTAATGGGAGTTTGGATAATAATTAATAATTAATAATGCCATGTTAACTGTACCTGGCTCTGTTATGCGTTTTGGTGCTGTCATCTCTCAAGAGGGAGAAAATAAGGAGCCCATTCTTTTGCCGTAGGCATGTGATAACCCTCTAGTTGTCATGTTCCTTGTGTCACTAATTAGCTGGTACAAACACTCTTTCTAATAGTCACATGAGTGAACATGTGAGGATGGCGATGTTTTGCCTGTGGGAGCAGTGCTTTGTAACACAGCTGACAGCTGCTGGCTAAGAACAGGGATCGCTGTCCTACTAGAAGTGAGGTTTGTGACTCTTCATTTTGGTATGTTATCTGCAATAATCAGAAAAAAAGAGGAAAATAGCATCTGCCCCCAACAGGTACGTCTCCCTGTCTGCATCACTAAGGAGCACATGCCGTACAACACACAGTCAATGGATGGCACTGCTGGATCTTCTACAGCTCAGCTGGCTTCAGGGATCTGCCTGCCTAGTGTGCAGCTGCTGTAGCTCTTTGCTTAGTTTAAAACATGCCCAGGAACATTTTGCTGTAAAATGCTTTTACTTCAGTGGGAATTAAGCAGCCACCTTGTCATTCACCTCTGTAGCAAGGAGGGAAGAGACACTGCAGATGATAGAAGAAATGCATTAGGGAAGCATAAATGAGCGTTCAGCAATTCTCCAGTCTCTTCTCTACTTCTGGTTAAGAAAAAGAGATGGCAGAACCAGATCCTTTGTGGACTAGTGAAAACTAAATAAAGTTACTTTAAATTGCCATAGGCTTTGTCCTGTTGTGGGAATAACCATGACCCTATTTTTTGGACTGTCACCTGCTTTCCGGTACTCATCTTTAAAACCCAGGGTGGAAAACCAGATTGAATCCCCTGCAGCATCCAAGAAAATCCATGACCACTCATGGAAAACCATTTTTAAAAACAATTTGCTCTCTTAATTATTGTTTTCCCCCTTTTTATTACTAGAACTATGTCTCATGCTTCTGGGCTTTGCTGGTTGCCACATGGGGCTGGGAAGGATTTTTTTCATTTCTTGCTGCTACATGGGTTGGGGAGCAGGGGGTTGCCTTCCCCAGAAACATTGGGTGTTGGCTGCAGACAAGGCTGGGGATTTTAACTGGGGTGTGCTGGTGATCCTAATGGGATTTAAACTTGGATATTCCTGGGTAGAGGGTCTTGTTCTTCTGCTCAGGGTCAGACCAATCACCATATTTGGGGTCAGGAAGGAATTTTACCCCATGGGCAGATTGGTGTAGACTGTGGAGGTTTTTGCCTTCCTCTGTAGCTGGGGGTATGTCCTTCTTCCTAGGATCTCCTAAATATCTCTGCAACAGCAGGATGTTAGCCACCATGATCCCCCTGCTGTACCTGTGTTATGCCTTATGGCTGTATCAGGGCTGACTGTAATTTGTCTACTATAGCCAAGAGATTTATACAGGATGATCTGGATAGGGTGTCCCTCCCTCCTCCCCTGGCATCCCCCACTGCTGCAGCTGTGCACCCCCACCTCCCACTAGTGCTGCCGTGTTGGCAGAGACGTCACTGGGCCTCTCACCATGCCTTCCTGTCCGTCCCACAAACCGCAGCTACTGTTGATGGAGCAGCAGCTACACTGGTAGCAGGGGGCTGTACATTAACCAGTTGCAGGCCAGATCCTCCCATGGCCCTAGGTTAGGTAAACCCTTGTCTAGGATGAGCAGGGGTTTAAACTAGAGACCTCCCAAGGACCCTTCCAATCCTACTTTTCTATGGTTAGGGTATCAAAGATGGTTGCACAAGCACTTGAGCCATTGCTAATAAAATATTGTCAGCCACAATTCAAGGTTCAGAGTGTCCCAGCTATTCGCTAACTAAAGCTTACCTCCTGTCTGGGAAGCTGTTACTAGATCAATTATATTTGGGAAACTAAGGCACAGAAACCTGCTTCAAATTTTTGGCAGTTTTAGGGGGGGGCAGTTGTGCTCTTAATTCATGCTTGGCCCAGGGATACGTTCATATCAGGCAAATGCATTTGTATATTTTTGTTCTCACAACTTATTGATTTGTATGCCAAGCTGTGAAAAGAATAAAAGCAAAATTTTCATGCACAACTGCATGCTGAACTGCCTGAAAGTCCAGTGCCAAAAGATGTTAACAAAGCTGCACAAAGTAAAGCAGAACATCTAGTAAAAGCACCTACTGCTCTTGTCTGCCTAGTTCTCACCTCAACAGTAGGACATCGCCATCCGCTTTATATCTTGTTTGATTTACAGCAATATTATGTTACCAGCAGCATTTAGATGTTCTCTTTGTTATACCTGACTTCCGGATTTTGTGCAACAAAGCAAGCAGGAGATGCTAATGTTTAGATTTAAATAAAGCAACTGCTAAAACTGACTATTGGCTGCGGAAATCTGACTCTCAGCCCCACCAAGACTAGAGGTCACAGGCAGGAAGACACTAGGAAGAGAAACATCTGTCTGAAATGTATTCAGATGGCTATACTGGGTTTCCCCCCTGCCCCGGTATGTGTTTAGTCAGTGGGCACAATGCCATTTTTTGCTTTATTTGCCCTTTCTGCCTATTTTTAGTCTCTGTGAAACTAAGAGAGCAGAAACATCTGAGTTACCGTGTACACGTGACACAGTAATGGTGGCACCATTCCAAGTGGCATCATCACAAACTAAGCTACATCAGGATGGGGATTAGTTTATGACAACGCAACTCATTTAAATCACAAAATACTCACGTATGTGTAAAGTGTGACGCCAATAAGCCACACAAAAAGGGCAATTTTCATCACGTGTACAAGCACCTCCTCAGGGTGTTGCTGCTGTACTTGGTTGGTTTATGTTGGTATATCCACTTCCTGGAATTTTGTAAACTTTCTCCCTTTAGCTACTTCATTTCGTAGCTGGATGGGGCAGGTGACATACAGATCGTCTCGGGGTACCTGGCAAGCCCAGCATTTCAGTACCCATTGATTATGCCTTTCCTTTAGCAGGGTGAAAGCAGAAAATGGGAAAAGCCCAATGAACTCTGGACAGGCTCTACCCTCAGTTTCAGGAACTTGAATTGTGGTTTATTCTGGGTTGCAATTGCAGTTCAAGAGCAACCAGCTCCTCTTTGGCTGCAGGTTCCATTAATACACAGTGGGGTTAGTGGGTAACTTTGTTTCCACAGACAAAGCTTCTATAAGAGGGAGGCTAATGAGGGAGTAATTGCAACTAATTTCTTGATCTGCACCTGAACTTTTGCTGGGAATGGGAATCACAAATCTCAGGCTACTGCCTGGTGTAGCAGGAGCTCTTATACTTTTCCCACTGACGGAAACAGTGGAATTCCCTCCTAGTGCCGGGTTAGTGGCTATGTCTCTTCTGCTGAGGCATTGTGTTGGAATAGCTCGTCCGCTGTTTGGTGAGTTTGAAATGATTATGTATGAGCTGACAAGACGGCAGGTATCTTGAGAGTTATCATTCAAGTGAACAAACCTGCCAGATGTCTGCTTCTAAATGTGCACTCACAACTGAAATATCTGCCTAAGACATTTCTGCACCATGGAGAAACATTCCTGGGGTTTGTGCACTGACCTCTCGAACATATTTTCCAAGTAGAGAGTGAGTCTCACTATTCTGTGACACAACAGCACTGCCCCTCAGGCTGTGTTACATGACAAAGCAACCATATGCCAAAGTTCATTGTTTTTCACTTAGCTCATCAGGAAAGTGGATGTTTTTCTAAAGGACTTAGCAGGGAATATATTTTTGTTGGTGTAAACTTTCCTGCAATACTCAGTTCTGTGGAATGTGGCTCCCAATCAGCAAATGCAAATGTCTTTATTTAAATTCATGTGAATTCTGCTTTTCAATGTAGCCTCTCTTGGTTTTCAAGATGTTGCTCCATAGTGCTTAATCTCATGTATGTGACCGTAGGCACAATTCACTGAGCAAGTCTATTAAATAATATTTAAGGGAAGACAGGAAGAAAAATAAAAATCCATGTCGCTTTTAGGATATATAAGCTAAATGACATTAATCTAAGTAGCTGGGAAAAAGCAATTTATCTCTTGATACAGTAAGGCACAGCCCTGATTACTTCTGGTTCTTAATAAGGTTACAAGTTTAGTAATAATATGCTAATGCTGTGCAGATTCAGTTTAGATCGCAGCGAGGGAACTTGTATTCTACATACAGTCTTGTGTCTGCATTTCCTTCTCATTATATTGGCTGTGGACAGTGAATTGGACAGGGAAAACACTGAAATCCCTCCTGAAGCAGCATCTAGGAGTTGATCCAGCTCCTACTAAGGGGAAAAATCTCTCATGAATCACAGTGGGTATTGGCTGAGGTACCTTATCTCCAAAAGATCACTCCTTTCACAGTAAAACACTGGAGAATGATTGATTAAAAAACCTGTGTTTTACACCAAGGTGTAAACCAAGGTGTACAGAAATTCATAAAGGGGGTGTTTTTTCTCCTTCTCTTTCATATGCTTATCTTGGCCAGTCCATGCTGAAGCTGGAGGCTCTAAAGGAATGTCAAATGTGGTCCCTACCAGTGCTAACAAACCTTGTTTTCAATTTTACTCTTAATGAGAGATCTTGGATTGGCTCTTTTCCTGTAAAAGGTAGACACGGGGAAACTAATTTGAGCAAGAGCTTTAGAAACACCCTGACTCTGAAAAGGACTTAATCCTATTTCCAGTGTGGTTAATGGCAAAACTCCCATTAAAATCCCTGGGAGCAGCAAAGTAACATTTTTGGATTAAGTCTTGGCCTGTTTTTCTAATAGTCCTCCCTGAAGTCTGCAGCTCATTTAGAAGAGAATGACTGTTAACATATTCAAATGCTATTTGGTCTGGATTATCAATACCCTGTTCCCCTGAGAAAGTTAGTTATGGTGAGAGAGCCCATTCAGCAGGGTCCTGTGGACCCAAATGTCAGCAGGTTACCAGAGTCATGATAATTTCCTGAACTACCTACAAATAATTTCACACATGCACCATGAGAAAGGACTGGTTCTTGAACTGCAATCATCCCACAGAGCTGTTTCCTGAATACCAGGATCCTTGCTATAAGCATCAAAGAATGCTTCTCAATGGGTAAGTGTCTTTTTTAAAGGTGTACTTTTGTTTGCATGTGGCTTGCATAGATCTAGCCATTGATTAGGTACAATTCTGCTTTTGCTTATATTAACTGTGACTTGCTTCTGTGCACTGAAGTTCAAAGGGCTGGCTGTTGGAGCAGTGAAGAATATCTTCTTCCAGAAGCTTGATCCACATGGGGATTAATATTGATCCTCATCCTATCCACAGTTCCCATTGAAGTTGAGTGTTTTTAAGGACAGGTCACAGGATTGAGGCTTTGAGGTATGCTTTTTATGGTAAACTGAACGTGAAGATGCACAGAGCCCTACACTGTCCGCTGGAGTTGTAGGATGTGCTTGGAAAATCTCAGAACTTTGCTTATTTTGCAAAGACTCAGACTGCTATTAATGGAAGATAATCAGTTCATTAAAATGTTCTTTAGTGGACTGTATGGATCAAATTGAAATTCTTTGCCATAAAGTCATGCCTTGCAATAATACTTTAAGATGATGGAAAATGATAGCTGGAGATACATTTTCTGTCTAGAACTAATAATAGGTGCTCTACCCTGAAATGTTAGAGCTTGAAAACTGCATAAAATTGCTTCCTGAAATCTTCTAAATGGAACCAACTAAAGATAAAAATTGGAGTAATTTTTTCTCAAACATCTACTACATATTTAATTTATTATTCACATCTGAATTGCATTTTAGAGACAATCACCACAGGCACTCACAAATTAGAACCCATATTATATACTTTTATTGCTATGGTTAAAAATGCTCCCAAGTGGAGCAAAATACTGTTATTTACTGTTATGAAAAAAGTCCTTTTAATAATTAAAAAAGGAACATCACACATACTACTTGCTGTTAAGTAAGAAATGTAAGGTTCAATTTAAAACTTCCTTTGCAGGCAGGAGCCTTTGCAGTTTGGATTCTGTCAAAATAGAATTTAAAATTTGTTGCACAGAAGAAAAACTATTTTGAATTTTGCTGAAGGTCATGAGACAGTTGCTGTTAAGTATGGTCCTGTCCTAGTTCATGAAGTGTACTTATGGTGAATGCTCTAGCTGTACAATTCTGTAAATACAGCTTTACTCTGCTTCCTCCCACCCCGAAAAAAGAAAAAAACAGTTTGAAAATGTATCACTTGGGATACTCCAGAATTAAGTTTGCACATGTACCCTTTAGTTTGCATAACGTTTGTGTGCATGTGGGTCCTGTCTTTAATTACATGATCACTTGGTATTTTTTCCATAGGACTCTTGTTTCATTTGTGGACATTCAGCATTTTGTCCTTCTTTTTTTTAGCATTTGGGGTATGATAGGTGAACAGTTAAGGAATCTTACTCTAGAGGCCCATATCTAACCTTCACTCTGAGCTTGCACCGATGTTGTTGACCCAGCTGTAGATAGGTTCTTACTCCTTTGAGCTGATGGCTGTTGTATGTGAAACTAGACATGCCAATCCTTTATGTAGTGTTGGCTCTAGGGCTGATGTGCCTTAATCATATTTAGTTGCAGGCTGTTAAGCTTGAGTGAATTTTGACCTCTTGGTGTGCGGCCATAGAGGTAACTTAGCATATACTCTAAGAACCCTGTTTGGAGATGAAAAGATTAATTTCCCTGTGGATTTTTCTATGGTGGTATCAGCATAGCACCAAACAAGTAATGTACTTTGTAGATGGATTGTTAAGTAGGACAATCCTGTGGCTGGTTGTTGGTTGTATGGATCTGAAGGGCCACGCACAGCTACGTGAGCTTTAGATTATTGAGAGTATCTTGCAACGTAGAAAAGCTACACTTCATAAACTGAGCATGACGAGCCAAGCAACAGACCAGGTAATCCCTGTTGTACCTGAATTGAAAGGTCAAAATCCATTCCCTTCTCTTGATAGACACTCCTTCCTTCTGTACCTTTCTTGGTCCTTTTGCAGCTCAAACCACCTTTTGCATCACTGCAAAACTACAGTGTGGGGACCATAGGCTGAAGGCACCTCAGGAAGGACACCAAAATTGGAGTCTGCTTTGGCAAATTTTGGCTTTAATTTCTCTCGTCTTAGTTCCTAGTCTGTAAAATGAGAATTGTTGCTGGTGTTCATTGGTACTGCAGGAGCACGTAGGAGCTTCAGCTGTGGACCAAGACCCAATTGTGCAAGGTAGTGTACAAAAGGGGGAAGTGTGTCCAGTTCTATCTCATGGGAGAGTGATCTATTCACAATCACAGTGGTCATGTCTATATGAGACACTTATTGTGAAGTAGCTTGTCACTACTGGGCAGTAGTGTCACAGGGCATGAGCCATGACGTGACACTGCTGCACAGTACTAAGGAGCTACTGTACAGTCTGCATCACCTGGAAGTCGTGCGGGGATGCTACTGCGCAGTAATACCAGTTACTGCATAGCCGTTTAGTACTTGGTTATGCAATGACTAAGTGACTGCACAGTAACAACTTTGCAGTCAGCATCTCGTGTAGATGCAGCCAGAGAGACTTACAAAGACCTTTATACTTTCTTCAAAAAAACCCAAACCCCACACTTCTGCACAGCATACTGGAGATGTCAGAGGCACAATAACATACAAAGACATGGTACCCGAGAGGCATCCTTTGGAGATGACATCTTTGTTTCCATTTTGCTGCTTTCTTGCAAGAGCAATATCAAGGTCTTTTCCAGAAGTTTCTGCAGTAGTAGGAAGGAGATACTGAGACAGCAATCTGCAGTGTGCAAGAGCTTGACTTTTCCATAAACCGTGTTGCTAAGAATATTTTGCAAAGTAGATGGTGTGAACCTTTAATGTGTCCTTCAATTCTTGCAGTTTCATGGTTTGTATAAGCCCAAACACATTCATGTGATGAGAAACTTTGCATAGAATTTACCCTATGAAAATATTGGGCCAGATTTGCTGGTAGTGAACTCCCGAGATTTAAAAAATTTTTTTTGGCGGGGGGGGGCTGCTATGCCCAAAGCATGTGGAAACCTGCCTTCCTTGAGCAGATGAAATAAGTTGGTATGTCTGGTGCCTGGCTGCACTAGTACATCTTGCCCATTAATTTTTATAAGAGGTTCCCTATCTTCCCTTCTCTCCCACAAAAAGCAAAAAATTAAGAAGAATATTAGTCTTGCCATAGCAGAGTATGGAATCATTTGGACTTTTTAGATGCGCTTAAAATCGGATTCTCAGCTAGTGTGAACTGATGGCTAAGGATTTTATAACTCACGTTAAAAATTCTGTTACATGTGTCTTCTGATACAAATGATGAAACAAGGTATGTTGAATAGACAGAAATGTGAAAAGCAGCTGGTATTTCTGAGTTATCTTTAGAAGGATAGATTGGAATTTATGATCCAAAATCTGCCTCTGGTTTTAAAATTAAACAAATCATGAAGATCTTGGCATCTTGGACAGCAAGAAGTAAAAGCTATGGATTGGTAGTTCTATAATCAGTTTAATTTTGAAATAACTGTCATTTTTTAATGGTTTGTGACCCTGGAGATTGGTTCCAAGGCTTTCTTACTTTCCCTTTTTTGTTCTAGACAGGAATGTTTTATTTAACAGCAGTGTCAACCTTTATTTTTCATCAGACAAATCCATTCATTTACAATGAGATCTGCAAAGTGAAGCAGTACTTAATGGTTTCATATGCTGCACATCTAACTTGACTTGAAAGAGGAACCAGTTCAGGACCTAAGGAAGCAGTCCTCTTCTTAGGATGACTCTTTGTCAGGCCCAAGGCTCTCTATGAAGATGACACCACCTTGAAGATTATTAATAAATAAATGATCTCCTCGCATGCGGACACTATCAATAATAAAAGACAGTATTTGATGTGCAGGTAGGTGGGAGCTTTGCCTGAGAAGGGCTCTTACAGAGAGGCTTGTGTTTCTGAGACTTTGGTATCACATTGTTGTTAAAGTAGCAGTGTTAAGATTTCATTGTATTGATGAATGAACAGACCATAAGAAACTTTTTAAATGCTTAAGAAAGAGTCAACAAGCACACCTCATTAATTTTTAATGTGTTCTTTTTCTCTGTGTGTGTTTATATATAGCTTATAACTTCTGGTTTACTTTCACTCTAGGTTTACCTTGATCTTCAGTAGTATTGAATTTGGCCTTCTGTTTTACATTAGTTATTCGTCCTTTGTAAAGGACCATATTCCTTTCATGCTTCTGTAAATCAGGATTACCTCCTTTGCAGTGGTGTTCAGCTGATATAAAAATGAAGAAAGAGGAGAATGAAGTCCACTGCTTTACCTGTATACCACTGTTTTTTAAGTAACCTTTTCATTGTTGGACAAATGTGATGCGCAAGAATAAGCATGGCTGCTGTAACCTAGTGGAATATTTCCATATCAAATTATGGCTTCTACTTTGTGCCCTGTCTTCCATTTGGTTTCCTGACTACCATGGTATGCCACATATTGGAAAACCAATCTGACATGGGCAATGTAAGTGTGATTTATATTGGATTCTAGACCCAAATTCAGAAGGGTGCTCAAAACATGGTTGAATTGCTACAATTGAGAAATTGTTCTCCAGCAATCTGGTGCCATTGACTATTCCTCAACAATTGGCCCATTCACAGGGAACAAAAAGCTCATCAAGGAGATGGGCTAGAGTTTCTCTGCCCGGACCATCACGTAAAGGGTCACAAAGCACTTGAAGAGTGGTTCTTTCTGTAGCAATGGGCCAATCTGTCACCACCGGGGTAAGACAGCAGTGGAAGGAGAGGAGGCAAGAAGCTAACCTGAAATGCTGACACGTGAAGACTGGGTGAGATTGGGATACGCAGGGGTACATCTCGGCACTGCTTGATATTTTGCAAAGATGACTTTACACATAATTTCTTCCTGGCGGTGCTTTTTGTTATACTAAGTATATTGTCTTTGCTTTCCTTCCACGTTGTCCCACTAACCGTGAAGCCAGAACCCTTCAGGCTCGTAACTCTCTAGGAAGTTCTATGAGCAGGTAGGGGCATGGGATGTCTGAATATTTTGTTTCTGGGGTTATTCTGTATGACTTGTGGAGCTGCCAAGCCCAAGGAAGAGGTCTGTATGCGTGCTCTGTGATGAGACCCAGACTGCTTCTAAGAATGAAGAATACAGGATCAAGCCCATTTGCAAAAGGCTTGTGACTCTCCAGAAGAAGAAACAGAGCCTAGAGTGTAATACATGAACCACATTGATCAGGATAAAGCCATTAAATTAGTGACTTTCTTCAAAATTGCATAGCATCAACTTTTCTCTGAGAGTTATTCCATGACATATTAGTCATAAAAACATATCAAGTATCACAGCATTTTGCATAGTACAAATAACAATGTAATTCTGTAATGACATGGTATATTGCTGCCTAATTGCGTGGTTGTTTTGACAGCCAGACTAAATTGTTACCCTGAGGTGGGAAGGGTGCAAGTTACATGATTAGTCATAGGTTAATGTGGTGGGTAGGTGGGTGGGTGTGTGCATGCATGTGTCCTTCCTCCCTCCTCCCCCTTTCTACTTCTTCCTTTTCTTCCTCCCTCAGTAATCTGCCAGGCAACCTAGTAACCAACTCTGTTAATACTGGCTTTTTGTTATTATTATTGTCTGGAATATCACAAAAATAAAAAAGAAAAGAAAATATCAGCCTGTACCGCACTACAGGGAGCAATGCTGTTAGGCATTTTCCTGTCTAACCACCAGGTGGAGAAGCACACCGGAGTCTTACCAACAGATGTCTGGAAACAGAAAATGGAAAGCTACTCTAAACCAAAAGTTTCCCTAGTTTATTATGCGTTTAAATTGTATCCATTTTCATAGAAAACCTTGCATAACATCAATCTTTTCAAGTAAAAAATAAAGCGGGGAGGGGGATGGAGGGGAGAGCAGCATTTTTCCAAGCAAAGAGGATGGCTTTTGCATCCAAAATGAGCATAATTTGCACATGAAATAATAACATTACATACAGCTTTTTTTTTTTCCCCTGGGTATATCTCAAAGCAGTTGGCAGAAATGAGAAAAATCATCTTCCCTTTCCTTTAGATGGAGAAACTAAGTCACAGGTGGTGGTAAAGTGATGTGTGCAAGTTTATTGCAGCAAATCGGTGGCAAAGCTGGGAACAAGTACAGATCCTCTGACTTGTAGTCCATTGCCTTCACTACTGGACTACAATACCCACTGGGTGAATACCCTATGGTATAAGACAACCCTAAGGAAAAGATCCTGCCAAAAACAGAATCACAACTTAAAAACCGAGTCAGAGTTCGTAGTTTGGATCACCTCAACCTGTAGTTGGAGACCTCTGTTTGTGTTCGCGGTTTGTTATGGCCAAAACAATACTTGCCAAAAGTGACTGTTGGTTTGAAAACTTAACCTTGTGGCCCGATGGTTCTGCAGTTTTCTCTGTTTCATTCAGGTGCAAATTAATCCTATACAGATGACCTGCTTGATTTGAAGCACATTTAACTTGAGGGAAACGGAATATTTGGGTTGACCTCTGTAAATAAGATTTGCACCTTGCCTTTTACTGTTTTATTGTGCTGGGGTTTTTTTGTCTTGTCCCATTTTCTATGTCAACAAAGAGAAATTTTCTCATCTCCTGAAGGAGAATTATTCCTAAGGTGAAGAGACTGAGGGACCTGAACCTATTCAGCCTCAGCAAGAGGAGGCTGAGGGGGGACCTGGTGGCTGCCTACAAACTCATCAGGGGAGATCAACAGCAAATAGGTAGAGCCCTTTTCTCCCCAGCACCACCTGGGGTGATGAGGAACAATGGTAATAAGCTGATGGAGAATAGGTTTAGGTTAGAGATCAGGAGGCAGTATTTTACAGTTAGGGTGACCAGAATCTGGAACCAACTTCCCAGGGAAGCGGTCCTCGCCTCTGCCTTGGGCAAATTCAAAAAGAGGTGAGATGATCACCTGTCTGGGGTCTTGTGAACCCAGCATTCATTCCTGCCTGTGGCAGGGGGTCAGGCTAGATGATCTGTTCAGGTCCCTCCTGACCCTAGCTGCTATGAAACTGTGGTCTGTCATTTACTTGTAAGAGTTAATGACAGCTAGGGAAAGCGTCTTTACCTCCCTTTCCCACCACTTACTTGTGGTTCAGTTTTGTAGTTTAAATGCAAGTAATATTGCCCCTGAAGTTAAATGTTTTCTGAATAAGTACTGCGTGATTAAATGCCTTGGAAGTCTTAACTGGGATGGCAAGATTTTTTCTTTTTACTCCCATTGATTTTTATTGGGATTGGGATTTTATCAATAATCTCTGTGGGCCCCCATGGAAGTGGTTCTATGATGGGTGGATCCCTGTGTTCATATGGAGCCCTTTGACCTCACTGGCTATACCACCTATTTGGAACACTTTTTGGGATTGGGGCCTATGGAGACATTGAAGCTGGAGGGTTTGAGGAGGAGGAGCTGCACAGAAAGACCCTTTGTAGTGTTCTTCAGGAGCTACATGTTGCACCATATTATTTGGGCTTGGTTTCTGCTGAGAGGTCTCTAATGAGAATGGTGTCAGAACATCTCCTTGTATAGCTGCAACTCTCTTGCTCTTTGCTTCATGTTTTTGCTGTCTTTCAGGTTTATTGTATATCTTACAATGTCTTGCTTAAAATAGAGATATCGCCATTCTGATGTGGGGATCAGTTTTGAAGCGCAGCATCCTGAGCTGGATATCCAAATGCTGTGCAGATCTAATCGTACGCGTGTAGGATTATGGATATTCTTTCAGGATGGTCAAGGTTGCAGTGGGTCTGAGAAACAATTGTTCCTTGCATTGAGTTTATGGGATTAAGTTAGGAAAGCTAGCATTCCTCTGCTGATATGCTACTATTTTGCTTTACTTAATGTCAGGGTGAGTCTGTGTACCTAGCTCTAATATGAGCTTAAAAAATCATACACACTGAGATGCTGTAAGTAAAGACATGCATAAAGCAATTTTAAATCCTTACGTGAGGGATAACAAAGAAATACAAAGTAATAGTGTAATTACTGCTTTTCTAAGGGGGTCAGCTCAAATTTCCAGGTATCTAAATTCTTGAGCAACTGCATCTTTCTCCCACACCAATACCAGTGAAGTAGTCCACCAGCTTATAAAATGCCTCCAGGATTCAGACATGCCAATCCAAAACTCTTCTAGATGAATGGTTCCCTAATGTGGTCTGCAGATCACTGGTGGGTCACGTGGGTCACAGATCATGCTGGAACCTGTGCATGTTTATAGTGTTTTCAATTATAAGGTTGATGCAGATGCATAATGGTTGGTGTGAAACTTTGGAGAGTTGTCAGAGGTCTGTCATTCAAAAATTCTGTCCAGAACACTGCCTCGTGCATGAATTCAAATGAATGAAAGCATTATAGGTTCAGGTTTAAAATCAAGAAATTTCGGCATTGTCTATTTTTAAAAGGCATAATCTTTCTTGACCCCTAAAGCAAAGCTGTTTTCCCAGGCATTACCATGGTGACGCACAACAAAGTGCATTATCATTGCTAGAGTTACCGAGGGATCTACTGCAAAATCTTGTGGTTAGAAAAAATATGAAATATGTCGTTATTGCACTGGAGGCAAAGGTAAGGATTAGAATAGGAAGCTACATCATTTGTAATAGAGTCCTCCAAGTTAAAAATGTACAGATGTTTATTTCCATCTACACAGCTGTCAAATGTGTTTGAACTGAGGTCATAGTACAAAAGCTCTAATTAAACCCCTACTTTTATGAATTGCCAGTGGAAAGCATGTTTGTCAACAAACTGAATGATAGTCTTCTAGCCAATTTCTTGATATACTTCTGTTACTATCTGTGTCCTAAGAAACACCTTTGGATTCGCAGTGTGTTTACTATTAATTTGTTAATGGTATGAATATGTTATTCCATTTCAGCTGCGAAAGAGAACAGCCCCTTGTCAAATATAGATTAAATCATTGCAATTCTGGGCTGGGTTCAAGGAAATTGTTGTTGATTCAAAATGCATTGATGTGTGCACTGAGTTAAATCAAAAATGTTTGTTCACATCCTGCTGATTATTATGTGAGCTCCTTTATTAAGCAGTAAATTACTTTTACATGCTTGTTAGACCAATGGCTTCTTTTGCAGGTATTGACCAGACAGTTTGAGTTAATTTCTAGCTTGTTTGTTTTGCATAAAAACAAATAATTGGAATATACAGAATAATAAATTTAATGCTAAAGCTTTTAAACATTGTACCTTGTGGGTCTGAGCCTGTCTCCACTGACATCAATGGCAAAACTTTCAGCGTCAGGTTGCAGGGATAAAGTCTTGGGTTTTGTGGAAGTCCAGAGGGCTCTTATCATTGTCTGACGTGTATTTATCCTCCACTTGGGGAAAGTCCATAGCCAAATTCCCACTTCTTACAACTAGGATAAAAACAGTGTTAATAACAGTGTTATTAAAAAGAAGCTTAATTGGGTTAGAGGCTGCCAAACAAGACTCAAGGAGTACATTGCAGCTTTCAGGGAAGTCAAGGGAAGATAACTGCTACTAGTTAAAGCGACTCGAAGAAGTGAAAAGAAGGAGCAAGCTTTCTCATTGAGGCTGCCACCCCACTGTCTTCAGATACAGAGAGGGCTGTCAGAGACAATGGAGGTTATACAGGTTAGATAAACACGTAGCTGGGATTACTTGACATGGGTGATCCCTTAAGCAGAGAATTGCACTAAATGATCAGGCCTATCTTTCTATGATAAATGAGACTTTCTCAACTACATCATTGGGAATAGAAGACAGATTGTGGGCAGAAGAAGGATGAATGTCATGAGACACCCAGGCTGAAATCCCAGGCTTAATTCCTTTTATTAAATCTGTCTTTGTCTTTTCATCAGGGAAATGAAGTAAGTTGGGCTCACTAGAAATGAATTAAGACCTAGGAAAAATAAGCCTTGATAACATTAGGGACTACATGAAAAATTTGAATGAATGCAAATCCACCCTTGCCTCCAAGAGCCTGATCCTGTGAACAATTGTGATGAGCACTTTTTCAGGAAGAGTGCTCCTGAAATCTGCCAATCCTTACTGGATTAGCAGATTTTTATTATTTCATTATGTCTCATTTTCTGAGCCTGATTGGGATAATCTGCTCTGCTGTCTGGTGGCGGCCCCCTTGTCTCTTGTGAAGGAGGCACCTGATACATTTGGTTGGCATCTAAGTAAGGGGACAGATTGCAGGAGTTCTCTTTGAACTAAATAAAAGTGTTTAGCTCTAAGCTCTTACTGGAGGAGTGACAGGGCTGCCAAGGCACTCATGCTAATTTTTATTCTCTCACCAGTCACTTGAATGTAATTCTTGATAATAGCTGAGGGGTGGATGAGCCAGATGCTGCTGCACAAAACTCTTCTGCAGTGCTCTCAGCACAGGTTAAGAACAACCCTCTCTTCCCCACCACCGCCATATTCATAGATTCATAGATTCATAGATTTAGGGTCGGAAGGGACCTAGTAGATCTTCTAGCCCAACCCCCTGCCAGGGCAGGAGAACAACAAAACCCCAAAACAAAAAAACGGGACTCAAATGAGTCCAGCCAGGTAGGCATCCAGCCTCTTCTTAAAGACCCCCAGGGTAGGGGCCAGCACCACTTCCCTTGGAAGTTGGTTCCAGCTCCTAGCCGCCCTAACTGTGAAGTAGTTCTTGCGGATGTCCAATCTATACCTCCTCTCCATCAACTTGTGCCCATTACTCCTTGTTATGCCAGCGGGCGCTAGGGGAAACAGCGTCTCCCCCAAACCCTTCTGGTCCCCCCTAGTGAGTTTATAGACGGTCACCAGGTCCCCCCTCAGCCTTCTCTTGTGGAGGCTGAATAGGTTCAGGTCCCGCAGTCTCTCACTGTAGGGTCTGCCCTGTTGTCCCCGGATCATGCGGGTGGCCCTCCTCTGGACCCTCTCCATGTTGTCCACATCCCTCTTGAAATGGGGCGCACAGAACTGGACACAATACTCCAGCTGTGGCCTGACCAGCGTCGCGTAGAGGGGGAGGATCACCTCCTTGGCTCTACTCGAGATGCACCTGTGGATGCACGACAAGGTCCGGTTAGCCCTGCCAACCATGACCTCGCATTGTCGGCCCATGTTCATCTTGGAGTCAATAATGACTCCAAGATCTCTTTCTGCCTCCGTGCTCTCGAGTAGGGAGTTCCCCATTGTGTAAGTGTGCTGCTGGTTCCTACTGCCCAAGTGCAGCACCCTGCACTTGTCCGTATTGAAACGCATCCTGTTCCTGTTAGCCCACCCCTGTAACCTATCCAGATCCCTCTGCAATCTCTCACTCCCTGCTAGCGTGCTCACCTCCCCCCAAATTTTGGTGTCATCAGCGAATTTAAACAGGTTACTTTCCACCCCATCATCCAGATCGCTGATGAAGAAATTGAACAGCGCAGGCCCCAGGACCGAGCCCTGGGGGACTCCGCTACCCACCTCCCCCCAGGTCGAATATGACCCATCCACCACCACCCTCTGAGTGCGACCCCTCAGCCAATCTGCAATCCATCTGACTGTGTAGGCATCGATGCCACAGTCACCTAGTTTTTTAACTAGGATGGGGTGAGAGACGGTGTCAAAGGCCTTGCTGAAGTCCAGAAAGACTACATCCACCGCGACACCTGCATCCATGGCCTTTGTGACCTGATCGTAGAAGGCAATCAGGTTGGTCTGACATGATCTCCCCCTAATAAATCCATGCTGATTGCCCCTGAGCATCATTTCTGATGCCGGCCCATCACAAATGTGCTCCTTGATGATCTTCTCAAAGAGTTTCCCCAGGATTGAGGTAAGACTGACGGGCCTATAGTTGCCCGGGTCCTCCCTCTTCCCCTTCTTGAAGATGGGGACCACATTTGCTACCTTCCAATCATCTGGCACCTGGCCCAAGCACCACGATCGCTCATAGAGCCGTGCCAGGGGCCCTGCAATAACCCCAGCTAGCTCCCTCAACACCCTGGGGTGGAGAGCATCCGGACCCGCTGACTTGAACGCGTCCAGCCCCTCCAGAAGCTCTCTAACCCGGTCCTCCCCAACCTGAGGTCTGAAGGCGATCCCCTCGAGTCCGGCTTCTATCACAGCAGGGAAGTCCCGGTCCCTGCACAAGAAAACGGAGGTGAAGAATTGGTTAAAGAGGTCCGCTTTCTCCTCTGACGCAACCACCAGATTGCCCAGCGTATCCTGCAGGGGTCCCACATTACCCGGCGCCTTCTTCATCCTCCCAATATATTTGAAAAAGGACTTTTTGTTATCCTTAATCTTGGACGCTAATCCGAGCTCTATGTCCGCCTTGGCCTTCCTAACAGCTCGCCTACAGGCCCGAGCAGAGGAGGTATACTCCTCTTTGGAGATTTCACCCCCCTTCCACCGGGCGTACGCCGCCTTTTTGGCAAGCAGGCAGTCCCGGACGCCCTTGGTGAGCCAGGGGGGCTTTCGGACACTCCTGCCCCCCTTGCTTCTTGTCGGGATGGACACCCCTTGGGCCCTGAGTATCGTTTCCTTAAGGAACGACCACTCGTCTTGGACACTGAGTTCCTCTGCCCTCAAGGACCCCAGTGCCTCTCCCACTAATCTCCTCATCTCAATAAAGTTGGCCCTCCTGAAGTCTAGGGCTACCGCCTTGCTGCGGGCCCTTGACACCCTACGCTGGATGGTGAAATCCAGCAAGCGATGATCACTATTGCCCAGGTGGTCAAGAACTTGGAGGCCCCTTACCAGGTCGTCGCCTGCAGCCATATCTATTCTTAAGACTCCTTTCTCCTGCAAGGTCCATTAACTTCTTGCTTTCCTATGACTTGAAGGTTAAAGAAATGAAAATGCATCCCTAAAAATGCCCCAAAGTGAGGAACCATGAGGTGTGTGGCTAAGCACTGCTGTTCTCTCCGCTCTTTGCTTTACTTGTCATATCCCCCTCCCTTCCCCCCAATCTCCTGTCTGCATAATTTCTAGTTAAACTCTTTAAGACAAGGAGCTTGTCTTGTTATTTGTTTGCAGATTGTTGCTTAGGAAATCTCTGGTGCTGCATACATAGCAGTCGTTGTACACAAACTGTGACTCATTGACCCTCCTCTTGTTGGCTACGTGTTACAATCTGAAATGGGGAAATACTGAAAAGGCTGATAATGTTTTGCAAACATTTTGTGGTGTCACTGAAACCCTGAAGCAAACGGTGGCCTTGTGGTTAGGAAGCTGGCCCCACGAATTGGAAGACCGGGGTCTGGTTTCCTGTTCTGTATGACTGGGTGAATCAATCAGGCCCAGGTCTTTAAGACATCTACCTATCTAAAACATATGGAATGAAGTATTTGCAATCTGTAAATTATGGTCTGGCAGTATCTCTTGGAGTGTGGTGGCTGCCTGAATCCCATGCTTCTGGACTATTGCTGGTTTCCTATAAGGGTCAAGAAGGATTTTTTTTCTCCTTATGAATGCAGCTGGCTTATGGGGGAGTGTCTTGCTTTCCTCTCCTAGCAACACGGATAATGGGGCATAACTAACTAACTAACTAACAACAGCATAGTTCCTTTAGGTTAACTGATACTGCTTGAAAGCCTAACCCAGAATGGAATGTGGCTACAGTCTAATGCAGGGGTGGGCAAAATGCAGCCCACGGGCCGAATACGGCCTGCCAGGCTATTCTATTCCGCCCGTGGGTCCCTAAAAAACTTAGAAAATTAATATTTATCTGCCCCTGGCTGCCTGTCATGTGGCCCTCGATGGCTTGCCAAAACTCTGTGGGTGGCCCTCTGCCTGAAATAATTGCCCACCCCTGGTCTAACGCTATGCATATGGATTACAAGACAATGACTCCTGTAGACCTTACTGAGCTGATCAGGATTTCTCAGCTGTATGGAGTTTAGCTTGGGGGTCAGGGAGATACAAGATTGTGTTCCAATTTCTGCCTCCCCCCTTACATAATCTAGCTAGATGACAAACACCTCCAGTTTAAACCAGGAGGATTTACTCATGGTCTGTCAAAATCAAGCCCTTTGAATTTGAAGGGATAAGCCCTGAGCATACATGAAGCAGTGTTTGGACTACACCAAGTGTTTTTGCCCTGATGTTCTGTTCATATACTAAAAAAATATATATCCTCTCCTTTATCCCAGTTTCCAGGTAAAAGTATAGCATCAAATGACCGCTGGGTGCCCTGGAAAGAAAGCTAATGAGGTAGCTATGTTGTTAAGTCTTCATTGATTTGTTTCTTCTTGTCATTTCTTCAGTCATTGAAGTGAACCTGTTGTTATCACAGTGGATAGTGTGCATGTTCACTGCCTTGCTTTACCACGGACTTCCTGGGCTCATAGTTTTAGCTTCTCTGGGGCTCGGTTTTCCTAGGTGTTAAATGGAAATAATAGCACTGTCATACTTCAAAGTGAAGTGGTGAGGATAAAAATCTTACAGACCTTGAGATACTCAATATATGTTACTGTAATGCGAGCCAATCGAAAGACAGAACTTCAAATTGGAAAACGCATGCCACAAAACAAAGAATAATAAAGACAGCTTTAATGCAATCGTATTGAAAATGGCTCACTCTCTACCTCTGTGAAACCTCAAAGCAGGGACAGCACACCTTCTCTAAGATGTAGCCCTGCACTCATGGAAATCGATAGGGGTTTTGCTAGCAGAGGTAATAATGGACCTTACAGCTGAAATGTGGGTGTAGAAAGCTACAGCATTACTGAATTTCCCAAGATGATTCAAGTGTATGGTTTTGGGATGGAGCCAGGTGGGGCAGCAATCGGGGGGATGGGGTGGGGCATGTGAGCCTTGCAGG
>NW_017729009.1:20526554-20544870 GCF_001723915.1 Gavialis gangeticus
TCTGTGAAACCTCAAAGCAGGGACAGCACACCTTCTCTAAGATGTAGCCCTGCACTCATGGAAATCGATAGGGGTTTTGCTAGCAGAGGTAATAATGGACCTTACAGCTGAAATGTGGGTGTAGAAAGCTACAGCATTACTGAATTTCCCAAGATGATTCAAGTGTATGGTTTTGGGTGGAAAGCAGGTGGAACTCATTGATTTTGGCAGATTTTCACTGAATCTTTTTTGGATGACTGCATTTCTTAATGCTGTCTGACTTTCTCAGCAGCGAGTTTCAAGGCACTTGGACTACGGAGCACACTGCTTTTGTGCACTTGCCTTCTAAATAATTCTCCTTCATATTGTTGCTGTGGAACATTGCAGTCCTTTATATTTGCCCCCTTTTTGAATAAGACTGAGCAGAGAAGCTGCAAAAAGCAGCTGGCATGAGCTGTCTGTACGACTGGCTCAGTATATTTAAATCAAGCCCATCACTTGGCTCATTCCACTCCATTACAAATGGACATAGTAGACATAGCACAACAGACTAACTTCTGAATGAATGTACTGCAGCATATTGTATGAGTGCAAAATCAAGTGACTTCAGGGAGAATCAGAGGCTATTTAGCAATTTGCAAGAAGCTCTTTTTGCCTCTCAGAACTGGGCTCTTCACCAGTGAGTTATCAGTCATGAAAAGACATATAAACATAAGGCTAACATCAAAGCGAAATTCTGGCATCCTTCAGCTTGTCACAAAGCTGGTTAAAGAATCTTCAGTGCATAATTTCTCTGAATTTTGAAAGATTTTTATTAAATTATTTAATGTTAATTTTGTGAAGATATGAAATGGTATCTGTGTAACTTCCCTGTTCACTTGGCTCAGTTTTTAGCGACTTCTTTAGAAATACCTCCAGTGAATACGATTCCTCGGATTTTTGGAAGACAACAAGAAAACTGAAAGCGGTAAAAGGATGTGAAAATATATTAGAGAGCTATTGTGAGTGTGTTGTGTTTCAGACTATTAATTAGTTGACTGCATTGCTTGGGAGTAACTTGAGCGTAAGTCATTTCCTGAACGAAAAAAGACGGTCTCTGGTGTGAGCCATGTTCCTTCAATGGAGATGCTCTCTTGCAGTAAATTAACTAGGAAAACATCAGACCCTTTCACCAACATAGCATCAGCTACAATGTTGTCATTCTTGTCCCATGTAACGGAGAGAACAAAAGGGAATCGGTGAAGCTGCTGAAAATACATTGGTGAGGTCTACATCAGAGTCTTGCTGTAGCAGGGTTTGGAGATGTGACTCATTTACACAAGTAGCAAAGTGCTTTTGAAGTGATAGCTTGCTTTGTTCAGGCTCCCTGGTAAAGGTTTTACACAAGCAAGAAATTTTTCTGCTTGTATAAGCTATGTCTGTGTCATGAGAAGAGAGGGAGAAATACTGCCTTCCAGAGAGGGAGTTAGTTGTGTTAGTTTGAAGTCGGGCAGATGATAAGACAGAGTGGCACTCTATCTAAATCAGGGAGGCATAAGCTTTCATAAGCAACAGCTTGTTTGTCAGATGCTATGAATCTGAAGTAATGTTGCTTGCAAAAGCTTATGCTTCCTTAAATTTCGTTGTCCTATAAGGCGCTGCTTCGCGCAGACTTCCGATTGCCTTCATAGTTAAATTGGAATAGCTATTCTGATCAACTCTTTTGTACAGACCAGCTAACTTACTCCATTTGAAATCAATGTGACAATTTGTGCTTGTATGTTCAGGCCTTTTGTGTTCCCTTACACATGTGAGTTTATAGCTGTACTAGACTGTGTCCCATTCAATAAAGTTAACTGAACACTGTCATCATCCCTTTACTCACATGTGTAAGGGGGCATGAAAGGCCTGGACATGCAAACACAAGTCATCACATCAAGGAAGAGCCTACACTTCCATCAAATTTTACAAGAAACTAATAGAAAAATACCCAGGGCTGAATTTGCTGGCCTCTTGATCAAAATGCTGTATTGATCAGTTATAAAAGGAAAGTCGTTTGGTTCTGTGTGTTAAGGATACAGTCTAATAATTAAACTTTAAGTGGGTAAAGTGTTTCCCTGTCCCTTCCCCACAGTAACTGAAGCAAACAGAACAGTTTATTTTCAACTCCCTGCCAATGACTTTGGTACTGTATCTCTGTTTATGGCCTCCATTACTGCAGCTGCAGAGAATCTTTTAGTCCCTAATGAAGACATCCTTAAATTACCCCTGTGGTATAGACTCATTTTATAGACTGAGGACTCAGGCACAGTTCCACAAAAGGACTGAGCATCAGCATTTTACTTTTAGATGTCTGTCCCCACAGAGGTATCTGCAGCCCCAAGTGAGTTGCTTCAACTCCTTACACAATGCGCCAGGAGAAGGGTGATTGCACCCAAAAGCTTGCAAAGAACTTTTTTCCAACTACTCAGTCCAATAGGAGCTATCACATCTGCCCAGAGAATGTGGCCTGCCTCTGGAGAGTCGAGCTGAATGAGGAACCGCCTTTAACGATCCAACAGGAACCAGAGGAGGACTTCCACCGTCTTCACACTTGTTCTATTACTGATGTGTGTATGTGTGGTGCTAGATATCAAGTCAGAGGAGTAATTTGGCCTCCATTTTATTTTTGCTTCTTTTTGCAATACTTCTTTGTTTTGAGTTTCTATTTATTTATTTAATATTGGCATTTTTGAGCCCTTGACACCTCTGACATTCAGCAGGGAATAAAAGTTGGTATTCTCCTTTTCAGTTGCACCAGTGAAGCCTTGGTAGCTCCGATGGGACTATCCGTATGACCAAAGGGATAATTTTAACTCAGCCATGACATGCTCTTGAATTTCGAGGTTCTTTTTATTCATAGCTTAATGATATAACTGAAGTACTCTAGATGTTTCCCTGCAGGCAGCTTGAAAACATGCAAATCCAAATCCATTATTCTATATTGGTTGTATTGGCTGCATTCTGGACTAATTGCAGAAATTTTAGTCCCTAGTACTTTTCAACTAGGCTTATTACCTGGACTATTTTTTCCAGGAGAACTGGTTACTGGAAAAAAAATAAATGCATGGCTATTATATGTGGCTTGGACTATGGCCTGCTGTTGTGGTATATCACCAACACAGAAAATAAAAACCATTATTACATGAAACTTTGGGCTTGATTTAAAAGACCTGGGGGAGGTGTAGTATTTGACTTTTGTTTCCAAAATGTTGGTCTGCAGATGTCTGGGTAGTATATAGCAGAGCATAATTTCCTCATGTTGTATAATGCAACTCAACTGCCAAGTATATTTACTTAAATTTGCATGGCGGTCGTTTTTTGTTTGTTTCTAGTTCTGATGTGGTTTGGAAAATAACTACAAGCCTGATAATACACCACTGGCTGGACATTTCACATTAGGCTTTTTCCTGGGATAGCTACAAATGAAGGACGCTTACCAGTGAATAATTTCCAGGGACTGGAGGATTCCTCGCTGAACCTGACAGTTATTCAGACGGTCACTAAGGAAAACCCAGGCTTGAGTTTCTTGCCTGTGCCAAATACATTCTAATTTCCCTTGTGCCATTTTGGCTTGCCTCAGACTCGCATATGGAGCATCTCCCCTTCTCTAGGCAATAATGGCACAAGCAACTCAGCCAGAGCAAAAAGGATAATCATAGGCTCTTATTTACATCTTCATTTAGGGCCTCTTTGTAATTTATTTGTGGTTTAGTGTCCATGCTGCTACTGTTGGGCCTGAAGAGGCTTGGAGGCATCACTGGCAGGAGTCCTGAAATTCACTTGGTCATCAGTGTAGCCCAAACCCTGACTTCCAGCTGTAAATGAATGCCAAGAAAGTAGGGACACAGCTGCTGGCATTTGTTATCTCTTTCAAAGCAGAGTCCTTCATTTCCAGTTTACATTATCAAAGTGACTGCCAGTCACAGAATAACCGCCTCTTGCCGCTGAGTGGAAGCATGACACGGAGAGTGCCTCAGAAGTACGGTGCTATGTATGTACGCCTTTCTCCTGACAACACCAAAATCAGATGAGCTTTGCTACTGGCTGTTGTAGCCTGACGTTATTGCAGTCGGGCTCTTGGCAAACCACCCTTTCTTAGCCCCACACTTCAACATGTGCTGAATGCCAAGGGGCCCATGATCAAGGACTGCTAAGAGCTGAAGAAAGGACTTCAGGTCTGAATCTGATAACTCTTTGCTTATTCAAATTGTAGCAGGCTTGCCTTTTGGAGCTTGGGTTGAGTCCCAGGCTTGAAATCTTGCTGTTTTGATTGGTGGAGCCCATCCACCAATCAGGAGGCAGTAAGAGGAGTTAAGTCATGCCCCATTCCTGAGGGGAGGGGGAGAGGAGTCCTTCCCTCCCGGACCCAGTTGAAGACTGCAACAGTCAGGTCTGGAAGACTTCAGGGGCGGAGCCCTGGGGTGTATAAAAGATGCTGCGTGCCCAGCAGGAGGAGAACACACCCAGGAGAGAGAAGAGAGAAGAGTAGGGCTTAGAAGAGCTGAGGAGAGCTGCTCAGCAGGGAGAAGCAGTAGCCCAGAAGCACCCCGAAGACTTCCATCAGTGGGGAACGGCAGACAGCTCCAGCGGCTAGGCTCTCAGTGCGCAGCATGGTGTCCAGACCCTGGGATCTGCATGAGGCGGCTCGGGTCTGCAACAGGCCAGTGCACGGAGCAGGCTCTTTGGAGCGCTTGGGCGGCTCAGGTCCTCAACCCTCAGAATGAGGCTGGGAACTCGGTGCAGGAGGTGCTGCATGGGGGTCTGGGAGCGGACCAACCCTGGTGCTGCATGAGGCAGCCCAGGCTTCTGACCCATAGCAAAAGGTTGAGTCCAGGGAGCCAGATGGTGCTCGGGCTACTGAGCCAGCAGACAGGGCCAAGCCAGAGGCCCCAGAAGCCCTGCATAGCGGAGCCCTGTTGAAGGGGACAGCGACCCCCCCCACCACCGGAAACCCACTGCAGGCGAGAGAGCAGCCTGGTGCAGGGGAAGAGGGCCACCCTCCAGGCCTGGGAGCCATGACTTGCAGGGAAAAGAGGATTCCCACAGGGGAGGGGGAGTCCCCCCTGGTTAGTTAAGGGCTCCTGAAAGTGGAGGTCCTACTGAGAGGGCCCCCCTAAAGTTACCAGCTTCCTTTCAGGGTTTGGGAAAAGCCCAGGAGCATTGGGGTTTCCCCTTGGGATTAAGTTTATCTTTGGGGTTCTTGTGCCATAAGTGGTGTGATGTCATGCCTTATATTTTGTAAACTCTTATGTTTGTAAATTAGATGAGTAGAGTCCTAGGGCTCTGCTGGGACCCCCTGTTGCTATTATTTCACCTGTTGTTTATTTGTATTTTTTTGTGGCTTATTTATTGTTCACCCATACTTATCTAGGATTTATCTGTTAGCTAGCTATGTTTATTTGGGGGTTGTTGGTTTCAGATCTGATACTTACCTGTGACTTACCTGTATCTGGAGCACTGGTATAAGGTTTTATGGCATTTACCCAGAGGGTATTGTTTATGCTATTTGTTTAGCTATCTTATAAATATATGTAAATATATATATGTAAATATATATATATATAGTACATATGTTTATATCCATGTTTCTTTTCCTTGTGATAAGTTAATGTAAATAAATGTGTATATAGTTAAGTCCTCTGACTGTCCTGGCCTGGTGCTATAGGGACGGAGGGAAACTGAGCTGTCTGCAGTTCCCCCACAGCACACCTGCCAGCCAACAATCCCCTTCAGTTGGAGAAGGGGAGTATATACCTGAGTTCCCTGGGCTACAAAATGCAAACTTGCAGTGTAACACAAGCAAGGTTATTTTTCCAAATAACCAGGCTTCAGGCACAGGTTGTTCCCTTTGTGCCTTTCCCTCTTCTCCAGTACCTGCCTTAGGCACCATATTTCCTCCAGCTCATCTCTCAACTGAGCTGTCCTTGTCCTCTAAAGAAAATGCTTAACCCCTTCCCAGTTGAATCTGAGAAATGAGGTTGAGTCAGAGTCATAGGCCCTTGGCCCAGCAAGGTACCTTGCTTTCAGGCTGAGCTATCTAGACTGATTGTCTGGGCACTGTGGAGCTCTTCCTATTGTACAACAAACTGGAATTGTGTATGGAATAAGTGCTCTTGGAAACACTGAATGATCTTGAACACTTTGCAGACCAACTGTGTTAAAGTACCGTGGACCTTGAAGTCCATATTTAATGTCCTGTTGCCAATCTTCTGTTTCCACCAGCTATACTTACTTGTAATTGCTGCTTGCAATTTCAAGATCTCTTCTGTGTAATTATTTTTAAACACATTACCATTTCACATGAAAGCTTGTTCGGGAAATAGCATAGGAAGGTTACTTTCTTTCCAGAAATCAGTTTGCCTCCTCCCTTCAGGTCAACCAGTTTTCTTCCTTTCATTATCTGGAGGGGAAAACAATATAAAACCAACACCCTCCCCAAGGCAGCTGGCATTGCTCACGCTCAGAGGACATTTCAGAGAGAAGTGTATAGTGCATCTTGGCATAGTTTGAGTAAATTGACAAGAAAGTAGATATTTTTCCCTCAGTTGTTCCGACTGAGGCTGAGGGGGGATCTTGTGGCCTGTTATAAACTGGTTAGGGGGGGATCAGCAGGCGCTGGGGGAGTCCCTGTTCCCCCGAGCGCCTCAAGGAGTGACCAGGAACAATGGTCACAAGCTGGCGGAGGGAAGGTTTAAGTTGGACATCAGGAGGCGCTACTTCACGGTCAGGGCGGCTAGAGTCTGGAACCAGCTTCCATGTGAGGTGGTGCAGGCTCCCACCCTGGGGGTTTTTAAGAGGAGGTTGGATGACCACCTTATTGGGGTCATTTGACCCCAGTGCTCTTTCTGCCATGGCAGGGGGTCGGACTAGATGATCTGCTCAGGTCCCTTCCGACCCTAGAAACTATGAAACTATGAATTGTTTTCACAGCATCTGCTTTTTGCTTTGCAGACCCATCCCAGAGAAAGAGAATATTGCTCATTAAAACAACTCCTCTCCTAACAAGCACAGCAGAATTAAGAACACGTATTGCAATCCCAGCATTGTGCTGTACATGACTGTAGCCTAGAGCTGAGGTTCGGGCAGGGGACCGAACACTGTTGGGAGGCTTAAGATTGCAAAATGTGATTTCTGTGTATGTTGCAGAAGCTGGCAAGGCCTTTTGAGATGCCCACAGATGATAACACTGTTCTGCCTGCTTCTGTGGAGGGTAATATGCTGGTTTACATCAAGCAGAACTCCACTGACTTCAGTCCTCTGATTTCAAAAGAGTATTGCTGATTTCTACCAGCTAATCCAGACAAGCTTTGTCACCTCCCTGCAGGAAACCAGCTGCTGGGAGGCAGGGGTTGACAATTTTTCCTACTTCTCTGGTCTGCTGCTTGCTCTACCCCTGTGACTTCCTGAAGGGAACATTAAAGCAGGTGTAATTAGATGTGAAGAAACCTGCTCTAGGAAAAAATTACCTTCAGGAAACACATCCCTGCCTTCTCCATAAGCACCTTCAGCAAATGTTCACATCGACCAACTATTTTAAGAATTATTATTTTTTTAAAAATTGAAATTAAGTGTTAACCAACTTGTAAATAATTACAGCCAGGTTTGGAGAGCCCTTTGTGGCCTAGGCTACATGCTTGCACTGTTGTCAATTTGGGGGCCCCCAAGGGATGCCTCCTCTTGTTTTTCTTTTTGGACTAATCCGGTTTCCATTGGCTGGAATTTTTAGAAGGGCCCAACTCCTTCCCTAGGGGAGACTTTTCAAAAAACGCTCATCTCCCATTTAAATGCCAAAATATAGTATGTGTGGCCAGATTTACAGATGAGAGTTCACAGGTATGCACAGAGCACTTTGGAAACCTCTTTGCGTCACTATGGGAGCTTCCTGGGGATGGGATCTTTTGGAAATTTAGCCTTCCTTTGGGTGCCTGAATGGAGACCAATGTAATTTTTGCCCATTGAAAGGCAATGGCGAGACTCTCCGAGGCTGCAGAGCAGATTTAGCCCTATGGCCCACAGTTTCATGTGCCCGTAATAGCTGGCAAGCGAGCCCTGTGCATTTGGTAGATCCAAGGCCTGCAATTGTTGTCTCCCTTGCACCAGGTAAGGAAAACCCTTCAAGAATGCAATATGAAGAGCAAATAGGTGTTTAGCTACAATTAAACCAGGAAATTTTAAACTGAAGCTCTATTTGTGTGTGGTCATGAAGACAAGCATATTATTTCTCATGAAAATGCTTTTTACTCCTCAGTAGTAACGAATAACAAGGTCTCAGGAGCTTTTCATTGAACAGTCCCTATAACAATTCAGGGTGAATAGATCTTTGAAGTTGATGAAACTTAGGGAAGTATTACTGCTCTGCCCATGTCAATAGTTTTTGTGGAATATTCATTTAATTATGAATATTTTTCTCCCTTTGATAGAGCTTCTTAATGGGCTTAGATGAGATGCTCCAGTATATTTCTGGCTTTTTTTTTGCTGAAGTGGTGTGCATTAGCAGGTTGCTGAAGTGGTGCAGTTGGATGAGTCATGCTTGAAGCAGTTTCTACACTTAATAGAAAAACAAATCTGCTAGCATCTCAATCGGGTAGTGAGAAATTGTGGGTCAAGACCTGCTTTGCTTCCTTGAATGTTGACTGCAGAAGTTATTAGTTCATATCTTTAGGTTTTATTAGAATTGGTTACAATGTGGGAATGTGCCGTCTTTTTTTCCCTTTCCTGTTAACTACATATTCTTTTTGAAGTCTGTTTGCTCCATGGTTGTTTCTAAACTGGGACATATCATTGAGTGTCCAGTCGTTGTTGATGGAGCTGTTGCACAGTGACTGTGTGTGATGACTGTGGGTGTTTCTTGTCTATCCAGATAATTCATCTGTTTAGAGAACTGGGTAGTGAAACCACTAGTGACTGCTTGGCGTATGCTAGCATGCTGGGAGCTTCACCAATGACTGTGCAAGTGTATGACATTTCAGGAAAAAATACCGACATGTTTATGGTTCATAACTTTTTAGGAGAACAGGGTGTTCTCAACTTCCACTCATTCCAGCACAGCTTAAGGCCCCCCAGCACCTGACGGGCAGCTTCAGTGATCCATCTCATAGTGTTTATTCCAGTTACCTGTTCTGGGTAGTTCAGGTTTGGATTGTGGTGAAGTGGGCCAGTGTTGGGAATGACTTTAATGAACTAGAAAAGAACTTTTTGTCTCCCATGTTGGCACCCCTCTTGCATTTGTGCGTTGTCAGTATGTGCACAAACAAAACTTCTGTTTCCTCAGGAAGTTTCTTGTCTGCCAAGACAAAAATATTGAGCCCATGGCTGATTCTTCTATTCAAGTTGACAGTGGAAGCTGGATCCTGGTATGTTTTAAACTGCAGGAGCAATAATCACATACCACATCTCTGTAGCCGTCAACAGCCACTGAGATGGCCTGAGGATTGCCTGCTGCGTGCAACATAATCCCCTTTCTGTGAACTAGGAATGTGAATTAGAGTTGGCACTGACAGAGGGTGGTAAACAAAGGCTGAGCAATAGTCATTTTTCACTTGATACACAGACAAATTGGCTGTTTTGCAATACTTGTCCCTGGCAATTATGTTGTGCTTCGTTGTGCCTATTTCCTCCCACATTTTATTAATATAAATTGCATGAAAATGTCAGAAATGTTAGGGCATTTTTTTTTTTTTTGTAAATGTTCCTGATCACACAGAGGGGGTGGTCCAGCAGTAGTGGTCTCTCAGGCTTCAGTCCCCTCTGCAAATTTGCTCTGTGTTTCTTGAGTCCATCACTGATTCCTTCTTTGCAGCATGCCAGCTTGTGCCTTTTGTCAGGCTGACTTTGAATAACCACTCACTTGTCTAAAAGGAGCCTGACTTCTGAAAGTCTGGGGAAACCAAAGGAAATATGGAGTCCTGGTTTACATATACAAGCCATGCCAGAGGGTTTAAACTGTAGCTTTAAACTCAGTGAAGGGACTGTATTTTGGAAGTTTAATCCCTTGGTTTTGTCCTTAAATAGCATTGAGCTTTTCTGAAAATCAGACCCTAAAGCAGGGTGCCCTAAGGGGCTGGATTCTCAAATGAACTTCAGTACAGAAATTCAAGTGTAAGCAGCAGTCTGAATTGTCTGCACCCAGTGACTTCCCTTATTTCCTTAATGGACATATTTTTCTGACAGCTTGAGGCTCAAATGTACTCTTGGGAATTCTGGCCAAAAAGCTTTCAATACACCAAGTGCCTTAAACTGGCAAAGTGGAGGGAGGCCTGCTTTTATGTTTTTTAAATATTTCAGGTAGAGTAATGTGTTGCATTTACCTATAATCACCACAGAGTAAAAAAAATAAAAAAGTGAATCAAGCAGCGATGAGATTAAGTTGTCAGGGAGCTTGGAAGTACAGCAAGGCCGTGGGATCTTGAGACCATTTAACTAAACTGCTCATGGTTTCTATTGCTTTATGCCAGCTTCCTGAACAATGTAGCAAAAGGTTTTTAGTTCCTGGCTATTCTCGTTCATTTTCCGTACTCTAATTCAAGGGGGCTGGGTGCGCTGATGGAACAAAAAAAGGACAGATGTTCTTGCAGGGAAAGAAAAGCATGATACAAATTAGGAAGAAGACAAAACCGACAGGGTGAAGTGGTCTGTGTAGCAGGCTGGGTAGATGTGCTGTTGGGTATTTCCCAGAATTCCTGGATTTTCCCTGAGTTTCTGTGGATTGGGCAAAAGCTGGTCTGCGCTCCTGCAGCCATGGCAAATGGAGACTCGGGATGCAGCACTGCATGGTGTGCGCTGAAAACAAAGTGTGTTATTAGAAGTCTGATTTGAAAAGTGCACTATTAGCTTTGTGGTATGGTCATGGAGAGTGGAAGCACTGCAGGCACGGTGCCTGTGATGTTAAAATCAAATCAGCAAGTACAATTTAGGCTTGTACCTTTTGAAATGTGGTCTGTCTTTCTTTCTTTTAAAACAAACCATGTCTAGGCATAGATGGTCAATATGAATCAATTGCTATGAGGGAAAGATTATGAATCCTGAGACTATTTGAGTGGGTATGTAGAGTTTTAAAGAAATATATTTTATTTCTTCAAATTCACATTGACCTATGGATATATGATTTTCATTGAATTCAAACAAATGGAAAATCGAGCCATAATCGGTGCTTGAAGAGGCGCTGTCAACTTGAATATTTTTGAAACTGACTTGGAAATAATTGCTAGTCATTGCTGGAACTGGCTCTTCTATATGCCGCCCGACCGGCATGTCTTGAGTTTTAGAGCAACATAGTTAAAATATTTTGTGAATCTTAAAGCTTGTCAATTCATACATGCAAACATCACTTAGCAAGCAGAAACTGCCTGTCTGAGGTCCTGATCCAAAGCCAATTATAGTTAATGGGAATTTTTTCAGCTCTTGCTTTAATGGATTAGAACTGCCTCATTACACAGGTATGGAAACTATTAATATAATACAGTCCAATTCACAATAAAAACAAATAAAAAGGAGAACTTTTTCTCGGTGCTTTGTTACAATTATACTCTGTAATTCTTTATAGTAAGTACAAAGTTCTTCAGACAAAAATGTATTTCTTTTGTCATGACAGTGCTTCTTTATAATGAAATGTCTGTAAGTTGTATTTGTTTGTGTTCCTACAGCTGGAACCTTTTGTTTCCAATGTACTGTCCTTTATAATGAAGATGGTTTAACAATGATGTATTTAGCTTTATGTAAGAGTACACTTAGTATTATTAGTTTTATTAACTATATCTGCTTTTTTTTTCATTGAGGGACAACATAGAAAACATGGTTGCCTAAAACTTCTGATGTCCTTTTTGATCAGGTACACCATTCATTTCCTGTCTACAGAACTGATTTTTAATGCACTTCTGTTCTGTTGAGTCTTGGAACAAGCAATACAGCCTTCATGTCATTTATTAAAGCACAAATGTTGGTACATTGTTTGCTAAATAGCAATATGTATGTGCATGTTTAGAAAAGCTATTTTCCATTAAAAATAACAACTAGTCATTATGAAACAAATAGGGACTAACTGTCATAGAAGAAAAGTGTTACCTCAATGCATCAGGATATTTTTTAAATTAGTGGTAGCTACCAAAGTGCTTTAATTAGTGGTAGCTACCAAAGTGCTTAGCTTTAAAAAAAATCACATTGTTGTAAGATCCTGAAAAGTCTTTGAACTAAATACTCTATTTCTCTCAACTTGGTTGTTGACTAGCTAAGATTTGGTGATTCTCCCTGCCTATTTCTGCAATGTTGGAAGACCTGAACATGGAGACTTACCCTGCTGTGTTCTGCAAGTAGCTCAAGTTCTGAAAGCGGGTGGCATGTTAATCGGCTGACTGTGATACGTATAGGCAGCAGTCTGTTGTAGCAGAGAGATTCCTTTACTGGCATCCTTTGGGCCTGATTTCTTATCTTGCCAGTGGAACTTGGGTCTTTCTAGCGCTCCAGTTCCACCCAAATCAATAGGGCTTTTCCAACGCAGGCTTAGAACGTGGGTTTAACTTTGGAACTGGTCAGAATGCAGGTTTCCAAGGTCATCCTGTGACCTACAGAGGAATGGCCATCCAGCTGAGTGAAGGGTTGGCCAAGTAGGGAAAGCCACCAAAAAAACACTCTTTCCCCTGGGTTAATCCAAGATTCAATGCATGCTAATATGGGATGTTACTGGTGTTCCTGTGCAGCCTAGCAGAGTAGGTTGTCTGACGTACTGATTGGAGCTAGGCATCCTGAATTGCTGAAAAACACAGATTCAGGATGACTGAAACAAACGACAAGTTCTTGCTAAATTTAATTTGGGCTGAAAAAGAAAATTGAAACAAATGTTTGGAGGGTGGTGTAAATGTTCTCAAGACAAAACACATAAATGTTGGGAATAAAAATTATTTTAAGACTAAATTTCCCTTACTTTTGATTTACAAAGTCCTTCTCCAATCTAAAAAGCTTCATTTTGTTCAATCCAACATCAGTCTTGTTTGGGCCAGTCAGCATATCAGTTTTTTGGACAACTCCAGCCCTGACCCACTAAGTCAATGGGGATTTATTGATTCAGTGGGCTTTGGATCAGGTTCTATGTCTATTACTAGTCTACTCCAGTATGGAGTCATGACATGGCATATATCAGATACAGATTTAGTGGTACAGTTTTACACATGCTTTACTTGTGCATGTTAAATATCCACTGTACAGGCAGTCCTCAGACTTACAACACAATTGGTTCCTGAAGACGGCATCTTAAGTTGAATAGTTGTAACTCGGAACCAATTTTCCCATAGGAAACAATGTTATAAATGGGGGATTGATTCCTGAACCTAGGCCCAATACCCTATTTTCACCAAAAATACCCCAGAATTTTGTACTCAATCAATTATAGATGAGTAATATAGCTACATTAATGTATTTATAATGTAAATAGCAATCATATTGATTTGGAAGGATTTCTTTGAGGTGACTTTGCTGGACTTTTTGAAGGGCTCTTGGTTGGACTGTTTGGGCTCTTGGCTGTCATGGTGTCACATCAGATCGAGTGTTGTCAAGTCAAAACTGAGGTCAAAAGTTGAAACAGGGTGTCAGTGTAGAAACGTAACTCAAAACTTTGTAAGTTGAGGATTGCCTGTACATACAATCCCCTAATACTCATTTCTTGCTTTTGCACATTAAATGAGCTGTTTCTGAGTACCTCTTATTAACTCATGTTTTCAGTAATTTCACCCTCCTAAGTGTGCTGGTCAAGAAGACCCAGTTAATTATAGCTATCAAACAGAAATCATTAGAACCCAGCTGTGGAGGACTGCGTATACCATTTCATCTGAGCAATTTGATTAGCAAATGAGTTTTGCTTCATCTTGCTCAGTGCACTTCCAGAAGTAAGCATTAAAACATGTACAATTTAGAACTTAAATAGTTCAATTGTGTTGCTACTTGGTCTTGACAGCCCAAGGTATTAATCAGTATTAAAGACTTATTCATCAGTTTCTAAAGGCTCTGGCATTTTTTAAAGGACATTTGTGGGCTTGTTTGCTTTTTAACCATTCCCAGTATATCAGCTAATGATTGTGCAGTGAAGATGTGGGATCCTTTCATCCCTATTTGTTTCATATGGAAGTGTAGATGGCATAAACATTTGGTGGCATTTTCAAAACTCCTTATGGCAGCGGTTCCCAAACTTTTTGGATTTTTGCTTTGCCATAGTCACTCTTGCACTTCCTAGTGCTCATTGCAGCCAGTTTTTTGCCCTCAGCATCAGCTGCTTCTGCTGTCATCCTAGTTTCATGCCCCAGTAGGAACGTTTGTTGCCTCTCCCTTTGGAAGGGGGCAAGCAGAGCACCTTAAAGCTTGGAAAACAATGCCTTGAGGAATGTTACGCACAGCGGGCACATCAACACTCATCTTTTAATATGCAGTAGCCTATTTTAATGTGCATTAAAGGGTCACATCAAAAACCATGCTAACATGCTAATGTGCAGTAAAAATAGGCTACTGTACATTAAGTGACACTAAAAAAGCATACGCTTTTGCTACTGCACGGGAAGGCAGCCTAATGTGCATTTATTTAGTACCTCACATTAGAAGTACTAAACTTGAATGCGCATTAGGGAAAGTGCATTAATGAATATGTAGACGTGCCCACTGTCTGTTGAAAGTCAGCAGAAGTTGCAGGCTAATTCATATAAGCAGATTTGAAGCTTTTTATCTAGATGAGTACATTATGAACAGCTCTTAGCAGAGGCCTGGCCTGAATTACTTTTCAGGTTTTCACATTATTATTTGTATGGATGTCCTTGGATATTTATATCCAACGCAGGGTCCTTTTAACTGCATTTTGGCATCTGTATTTCCTGAAGGCAGCAAAAACCCCTTTTTCTCTAAACAGAAACTTCAAAAATACAAAGACACTCTCACACTTCAGTTAATAGAGACTCTGCACAATGAATTCATAGAAGCGGCAGAAGTCTTAGCAACTACACTGCTTGTGAGTATATCATGAGATGAGAAAAGAAAACTATTGATTGAAAGACAGATGAGAGGGTGTTTTTAAGTTCTGACCTTTCCTTTTGTTAAGAATATATAATTATTTTAATGTATGCACCTGCCTTTTATGCTGTCATTATCTTTTAAAAAAATTCCACATGTGCATGATTTCATTTTAACGGATTTCAAAATTAATTACTACCTGGCTGAAGAAATTCCAGCAGTTTGGCTCCTTTCGGTAGCAAGTCATTCTGATGGTGATATGTGAAAGAACATTTTGTTTCCAATGTAATTTCCATCTCTCCTAGCACTCGACTTGCATTTCTGTTTTTCATAGAGTTATGAACTTTTTGCAAATATTATAATCTAACTATTTCTTGTCTTTTGTATTCTTTTCACTTTAAGATGTATTGAACAACAAAAGGATACGTGTACTTTGGTGGTAATAATAAGGTAGCTTTTCTTATGGAATGTTATTCATAATGAAACTGAACTACAAAGATTGTTTGCACTGTTGTTATACCCACAGGGTTATCATCTGCACAATCTTTTCCTCATGCTGCGGACCTTCTGAAACAGTGCACACCGCAGAGCACAGATAGGCCATCAACCAAAGAGATCAATTCCTCCATAAACACTTTAACAATTGAAATGTAAATGGACAGCTATCACACACATCTGCCCTAAATGATGCCCTAAAGTTTTAAAATAAGCAAGGACAATCGCTACTTAGTACTTGAAATATCTTGTTTTCTTTTTCTGGATCCACGTTGTCAGGCACAATTAATTGATTCGAGGATGATCTCTGCTATGGCTCATTGATGGGTCTTGAGGTGACTTAAGAGTCTAATCTTTGAACCATGGACCTGTTCGCAGAAGTTTTGCTGGGGAGAGTAGGCTGTGGGTTGGAATTTGTCTTCTTTTCTTCTTCTGTCCTCTCTTTTCTGCTTCAAGGGCACAACACTTAACCCTGATGCAGGCTGCTGCTTGGTTGAGGTTGTAGCACCACTGAAGATTATTAGCAGCCAGCTCCTCCTAGCTTTTGAGAGATGCCTTCACCGTGTCCTTTTAGTGTTTCCTCTGGCCACTGTGAGATCTCAGGCTGCAACTAAGCTGGGAGCTGAGCACTTGTTTTGGGAGTTGAGAGCTGGGCATCTACACATGGTGTCCAGTCCAGTGAAGATGAGCACAAACCTAGATCCAAGTGTAGGATTGTTGATGTGCTTCCCAAGCTGTTTCATTGCAAAAAAATCCAGGAGATACTTGGACCTTGAAAAGAAGATAAGATGATTATGCCTCTGTGGAAGTGTATGCCTTTTGTCACGTGGCGAGAGGTAAGTGTGAATTCATGAGTACAGCATAACAATTCCCATTACCTCATATCAGAAGGAATGGAGGGTGGTAGGTTTCTTTCCTTCTGACTATGCCACTGGTGTTGGTCTGATCTTTTTATGGTGCAAATACATATGATTTTTTGAATCTTTCTGGTGAGTATCATTCTCATGTTCTCATCACTCGTGCACACTTGTATCCCTCAGGCAGCACAGTTTTATCATGCATGCTACGTGGTTTTGGCAACTGGAGCTAACATGTAGCTTATTTCATGTGGCCCTCTGAAGAACTAGCAGTTTTTGGTCATTACCAACCAAACTGGCAACCTACAGGTGAAAGGTTCGCTCTCCTATTCTGCCCCCTGAACAAATAATCTCTTCTCTCTAAAAAAAAACCCCAACCCCCCCCCTTCAAACTGTTTTTCCTTCCCTCAGCATAACAGATACAATTTTTAGTGACAGACTTTACGTCGTTCACATTATTCTCCAATTGTCAAGAATTCCCTCTTTTGCTTGAGTATTTTTAAACACGTTTTCCTTTTTTCCCTCACTTTTTAGGGGCTAGTCACCATAAAATGAACCTTAGTACTGTACCTCAATTCAGTTTCTTTACTAGTCCTCTACCAAGGCTTAGAGATGAAACTAACTGACAAAAGCAAAGAGCAGGATGTCTGAGGACCAGCTTCTTGTAACGGTATTTGACCTTTTTGTGCAGTCTGTTGCCACAATTGTCTCCTGTCTAATGACCCATTCAGGCCAGCTCATTTGGACGTGTGATTGCCAGGAGAGTATAGGTAATCCCAGTTGTGCAGTTACAAGTAAGAAAAGCCAAACCGTTGGAATTGTGTGACATCTGACCAACAATTTGAAAAAATGAGAGAACAGGAATTGAAATGTAAAAATCCAATGCTTAATTTAAGATCATAGTTTGCATCCTTCTTATGTTGAATAGTAAGAATCTCTAAATAGCTGTCTATCACACTGTAAAATGAATTGCTTAAATGGTCTAATACGGTATAGTTTCAACTATGACAAAGCCTGGCTTGACTGATTATAGTGTAACACGTACCACTAAAATATATAATTACTAAGCTTGCAAAAGTCGAGCTGCAAAACCGTGGGAGGGCTTCTGTATGCCCAGACTTCATTGCCTGCATGGAAGCTTGATTTGTTCATGCATGGGGGTAGATCTCCCACAAGGCAATGTCTCTCCTACATGTCTTTGCTTCCTTCATGCGGGTTTTTGAAGCATCCAAGTTGTAGAAAGAGTGCTCAAAATTTCTTTGGTGCCCCCATGAATCCTAATAGCTTTATATCATAAGCCCCCGCTGTGAAATGCATTCCCAGGTACATGCTGGACAACATGAACTGTGACAAAAACCAAGGTCTTTAGCAAGTGGCTACGATAATACACAGCCAGTGATAGTAGAAGCAGTAAATAAGCTGTAAAGATTGTTTGGCCTTTTGCCAACACTAACTTGCCGTCTCTGTTCGGAAGAAGAGGTGTTTGTGTCACGGCGTTCTGTTCTCAGAAATGCCAGAGTCATTACAATGGTTGTTCACAGGAATTGAAGAAAAAAAAAATCCATTTCATTTAATAGTGACTCGTATACTTTGTATCTCTCGGATTTCCTGTTTCCTGGCTTGGTGCTTGCCACTCGCTTTGGCTGTGCACTAGGGCTGTGCGAAACGGCAACGTTCCCTTTTGACTTGAGTTTTGAGGTTTCGATGGAGCCGTGCTTTGTTTCGAATTTCATTTCAATTCGAAACAGCTGCTCTGTTTGGCTTCATCAATACAGTGAGGCTGTTTTGATGCTGTTTTGACCTTTCACCCATTAGCTATAATGGGGAAGCTGGAAACAGCTCTCTCATCTGCCAGGCAGATTGGGGCTTGGGATGGGAAGTGAGCCATGTGTCCCCCCCCGCAGATTTGTGTGTGGGGCAAGGGCGAGCTGCCAAGGCCAGGGGCTGCATCAGCTTCTTCCAGGAGGTGGGATGGGGGGGGG
>NW_017729009.1:20545375-20566674 GCF_001723915.1 Gavialis gangeticus
CCCCTCCTAGCACTGCTATCACTGCTGTTGTCTGTTCCAGCCCAGCTCCCCTCCCTTGCCCCCCCCCCGCTGGGTAAAGGCCGGTGCAGCCTCTGGCCTGGGGCCCGCATTGGGCAGCCAGCCCTCACCCCATGTATAAATCTGGGGGGCACATGCCTCTCATGCCTTGCCTGGGGCTGCACGCAGTGGCAGGGAGCCGCCCCCTCCTCCCCACCCCCCAGCACCTCCTGGATGAGTCTCCCATGGCTCCATCCTGCTCCCAGCCCCAGGGTCACATTCACCGTCCAGGTTGGCCAATGCATGCCCCAGCCCCTCCCACACTCCCTCTCTCACCATGGGGGTCTCGATCTGCCCCCCCATACCCCTTCCTTGCCCCATACCCCCCCTGACTTACTTGCAGGGTGCTAGCTGCCTAGGCCATATGCACATCAGTACCTTTAATTTTGCAGGTTCCCCTGGACCCCCCCCCCTCCGATTGGTGGAAGGGCTCCATTTGAGGCTCATTTATTTGCAGGGAAGTGAAAGCCGGGTTTTTAAACTTAGCACCATTTTTGTCTCCCCGCTGCTGATTGGCTGAGCTGCCCCAGGGGCCCAGCTGTTTGCTGCCCATATGTGGGGAGACAAAAATGATGTCAAGTTTAAAACCATGGCTTTTGCTTCCCTGTTGATGAGGAGTGAGCCACAAGCAGGGCCTCTGCTTGGTAGGGGCCCTAGGCCCAGGTGCCACGGGCCTGTGTGTTAATCCGCCTATGAGTAGATGTCCTGTCTATGAAGCAGAGGTGGGACGTGTGCTTTGGCAGGGAGTTTCACATCCATTTGCTGACAGTGGAGAAGCAGTGAGACTGTTTGTCTCAGGCTCTGAAGGAAAGTGGGTTATAGTCGGTGCAGAATTTTTTGCTTGTTTTTTTCCAAATGTGCCCCTTTTTGCCCTATTCCAGGCACTGTTTTAGTCCAGTCTGGTCTCTGTGCCTACCCCTTGGTGTCAGCTCCCATTCTCCTCTCCCCTCAGGCTTCTCATTTAAGTGTCACTCTCCCTGCTCAGCCCCCTGGCTGGATTCAGATGTGTTGCCACGTGTAGTCTGTGGCACCGCAAACCTCTTTGTGGCGCTACAAACTATATGTCTGGCACATTAAAATGTGCCCTGTGCTGCAAATTTACAGCATGGGGGCAAAATATGCTACTGGGACCTCCTGGTAGGAAAAAAAAAAGAGACCCCCCCCCCCACACACACAAAAGCAGCATGGTGCACACCACAGGACTGTGTGCTGGCATACACGGAGTCTCAGCCTTCCTGGGAGATGCTCTGGCTGCTGTCCAGAGTGTCTTCTCTAGTTCTGCCCTGGCTCCTCCAGCATGCCAGAGCTGGGAGGACTGTGCAAAGGGCACTTTTCCTGATGCAGGGTATTTTGCCCCACAGTACAGTGCACGCGCAGGAGCATGCACAGCAGCAAAAAAGCAGCGGCACCAACTTGCGCTACTGCTTTTGTTGCTGCAAGTGCATGCCCCTGCGTGTCGGGGCTTGCCATCCTATTCAACCTTTCTGACTTGCTTTTAAAGTTTATTTCCCTTCCATCCAGTACTCAGTTACTCTTCCTCTCCAGGTGCACTCCTAGGCTCCTTGCTTGCCAATTCTTCCTGCCTGTTTCTTATTGAATTTCTCTCTCCCCTTTTCCTGAGCACTGACTTGCATTTCCCTATCTCCCTTCCGTGGCTCCTTGTGCAGTCTTGGTCTCTCCCTCTCACATCACTGTAGCTCCTTGTCCAGGTCTCACTGCCCAGACCGTTCCAGTTTGTGTCTAACAACTTATCGGCTGCGTCTTCTTCTCAGCCTCTTGCTTAGTTAACTCAGCTCCTTGTGTTACTTCAGTGACTCTTACTGGCTTTTAGGCTCTTGGGCCACTTGCTGTTTCCCTGTCAGTTCCAGTCTCCTTGCCCAACCAAGGCTGTCTCCAATCACCGATTTCTCTCTTCCCTTGTCCCGTGCCAGTCTTACTAGAAAGCAGCAAGCAATTTACTTGATGGGGATGGTGTATGCACACTGTGGTCAAGCCTAGAGGTTTGAGTATGTTCAGTGAGGATGGACGGTGTAGAAATTTTTGCTGCGTTTAACAAGTCCCTTCTGAGCATCTACTGGCTCCCTGCCTCAGAGATACTTAGATTAAAAGAGTAAGCAGATGCAGATCAGCAGATTAATGAAAATATATAGGCATTAGCCCCTAATGAGAGTAAGGAATATGACTGAGGCTAGGACTGTAGATTAGAGGTCTAATTTTGATGCTCAGCCAGTGGTTGGCTTTTGGTTGGCCAATTTTTCTGTCTGCTTGATTTCTTGGGAAAACTGAAGTGATCCTTCTTTTTCTGTATAAAGTCATCAAAATCATGTTTATTGATGTTGTAAAAGAACAGTCTCTTCCTTGAGTGGAAGATCCCATGAAAAGGCAAAGAGTTTTCTCATATCTGCTGTCTTCTGGAAAGCCAAGCACCAGATCATTTTTAAATCTGTTTAGTTTTTTCCTTACTTTTTTTATTTTGATGATGATCTACTGAGCTAGTAGGGAATGGGTTAAATGCATTTAACAGTCTTAAGGTGGGGGGGGGGCTTCACAGCTGTATGCTAATGGTTGAGGAAGCTCTTTCTTCCCTAATTGCATGCTTTTCTTGGTATGCGGTATGCAGCTTTAATCCATGATCACAGAATCCTCACAAGGCATAATATGAAGCTTGAATGAGGTGAATGCTAATGGGCTATTTTTTTCTTCTCCAAATGTATGCGTAGCCACTTGGAACAACTTCCTCCTGGTACACCTTTTTATTGTCTCCAGCAATGATTCCTTTCTTGTAAAGGCCCTTTTGGAATATGTTGCATCAATATGGCAGCTTTGAAAGGTGAACAAGAGCTAAAATACACTGGTTGGCTGCTCCCTTAAGATTCATATTTTTAGTAAGCAGACCTAAAGGTGGAAGGCATATAGCGGGTGCATGTGAATGACTCTCGTTCTGCACAGCTCTTGCTTGCTTTCACCTGTATGGTTACTGATCAGCCTAAATTAAGGTCCATCAGGAGGCTTAAAGACTTGCAGATGCTTGTATTCAGCTTACAACAGGATGTGAATTTAAAGTGCAGTAACTATTTCTAAGGCACTCCCTGTGTGAACGCTCTTGTTCTGGAATAGTAAGCCTTGTTCCTGTTCAACTTTAATCCACTTCCAGTGTTTAAATTGCTTAGTCTGACAGAGAACACCCTGCTGCAGTATTGCTACAGAGCAACTCCAAATCCATGAGTTCTGTTTTTGTGGTTCAGATGTGACATAGTCCTGATGTGCACTTTTGCAGCTCTGGTAATTATATCTGTAGTGTGTTGAGAGAGTGCCATGATGCTGCTTGTTATACCTGTTATAAGGAAAGAGAAAGGGGTCTGTCTCCTGATTTGAGAGTGCTTGATTTCTCTCTTGAAGAGTAGACTAATGGTAGGGAATATATTATGTAATAAAGTAAAATAGCACCAACAATGATTATGCTTAACCATGGATACTGGCTGTTATTCCCACTAATAGGGACATACGGAGGTTTTTTTCATAGTGCAGGGGAGTCGAGCTGTCCTGTGTCTAATCTTCTTGATGGGTATCTTAGAGCTGTTGTGGAGCTTTGTGGTTATCTGTTTTTGTGGCTAAAGGGGCTTGTTTCAATTTTCTGTGTGTTTCTTTAATGCAATAGTTTTTACAAGCAAAGAGTTCTGGGAGAAGATTTTGGGACTCCAGAAAGAACTGAAGAGAGTGTCTTGGGATAATTCATGACAATTCACTTTTTTTGAAAAACAACCTACCATAAATTTGTCAGAAGCTGCTCTTGTTCATCTGTGGACGAAACAACTTGACATATTGCATGCTTACTGTATAATGATGAGAAATTAGAAATAGCTTTATGCAGAAAAATTTCCTTCCTTGGTATACTTCCACTTTGGAAAACTAGAAGCAAACTTGGCAATACAGAATTACCTGGGTGAGGTGCTAGTTGGTCAAGCAATGATAATATACCACAATTGAGGTTCTGCCCCACTTCCTTTAAATGTATGGCTTTCTGTGGCTACAGCAGAGTATGCCAGTGTTTTGTAATCTGGTCATCTTGTCTGCAGCAGGAGTTGATGCTAGCTGCTTTAAATGAAGGTGGAAAATGCAAATAATATATATACTCATGCAGTGCTACACACCTGGGGAAAATAGGATCAAGAATTTGGCAGTCAGCTCTGCCCTCTGATTCAAGGGCTCAGCATGAAAGCAATTGGGTGGATCAGATAAAAGTAAAATTGACCAACTTTTCATGATCTCAGAATTTTGTAATTGTTGTGACACCCTGCATTTTCATGAACATCTCTGCCACCTTCAAAATCCTAATACAGATTTTCCTGAGAGTGTTACATGTTTCTGGCCTTGCACTTGCAGTCTCTGTTGAAGTCCTTGCATATCGCGCATGGGTCTCCAGGACAAGACCATTCTTTTTCTACAGGTCTTGCTTTTGTAAACATATTTCTCTCTGGTCTCTTGCGATGTGCACAGGTTCCCACAGCAGTTGTGTTGCTGAATCTGTTCTATAGTATCATACTCATTCAGATGTGTTAAGAAAACTATGTACAACCCACCCAACACACAAAGAAAGGAGAAAGCAGGGGTGATGACAAAAGGGTTCTTGTAATGCCATTGTCAAAGGATGATTGTTGGTGTTAGCATATGCCTGATCTAATGTTCTTCATCTAAGAACACAGAGGCGCTTTTATAGCACGTCACTATATTTAGTCATACTAAATTTATTTTTGTTCCCTTTGAAGTAATTGGTTCTGTGACCCATACAATTTTTTTCCATGCTGTTTTTTTTTCTCATAACTAAGGAAAGTTTAGATGCATAAAGGTACTCCTTGTCAGGGAGCTGTCTGGAAAAAACCGTGTTGTGGAGAACGGCCTCTATTATTTGTGCCTAATTCTTTAGATAAGAATTTGACCCAGAGTTGTTTCTACTGAGGTGCAGCACAGAGATAGCAGCCCCAGGAAAGGAGTAAGGGGGGTGAAGTCACCTTTTGGTTTCTTAGACATACTCCCCTCTTCCCCCAGTCAACTGACTTATGGCAGCCTTACAACAGTGACCTGTGGGCTGGGTGGAGTGAACTGGAATTTCTGCATCAATGAGGAGCATGGAGCCCCCTGCCGTGGCGCCCCTGTCCTGGCACACTCCCAGGGGCTTATTTCCCAGAAAACTGTCGGGCCTCTTATGACCCCTGTATGCTGTGGGAGTGGCGTGTGAGAAACAAGGCAGTGATCCTTTACCTTCCTTTAAATACAAGTTTAAAAAGCTATATGTGTTTCATGTGTTTAAAGTGCTGTTTGGTACTTTTAGGGGAGAGAAGAAAAATTTCCCTGAGCAGATCAAGGTATCTGTAGCTCTGTTTTACACTGGTGCTAGTCCAGCCAAGCTTATTTTCATCCATAGCTTTAATGGTGACCCCATCACCGGCCAATATAACAAACACTGAATTAAAAGGAAGCAGCAGCACATCGTACAGGACCTCTCTGTGAATAACAAGCTTCCCCTGTGTGTTTCTGTTAAACCTGTGAACTAGCCATTAAGTCACTTGCATCATCTTCTGAGCTCTCCACTTTGTGTGACAGTAATGGAGCCACTTGAAACACAGAAGTTAAAATGATTTCAGTTTTGAAAATGAGCTGAAGGGCACAACTTACTGGAACCTTGTAGTCCTGGACCCAGTGTGAGTTTGAGCACGTGGTGTGCATCTCTGCTATGCCACTGAACGAGCAATGGATAAGGTATAGCATCGGGAGCCAGGAGACGTTGGCTCCATTTGTAGATCTAGTGCTAGCCTGCTGTGTAACTTATACTAGACTGCCCTGCAGCTCCATTTTCCTATCTATAAAATGGGAACAATACATTGCTTTGTGAAATGATTTGAGAATCTACAAGAAAACTGTGTATCAGCTAAATGTTACATGAAAGAGGTATATCTGGAGGCAAATAAGAGAATATGCCTTTTTGAGTCATTTTGCTGGAATAGCTTGTGCTCCTGAATATTTATAGATGACTGACTTCTGTTGTTGTTGTTTGCTTTTTAAAAACAAATCTTTTAGCTAACTAACAGACCTGAATGAAAGAAGCAGTGTTCAGGGAAGCCTATTAATTTGTGACCCTGCCCACAGAAAAGTGGATCAATAAACTAATAAGATATAAAACTAGTATTTATAAATGATGGATACAACCTTGGTCCAGAAACTTCCCACACTTGTGGCTTAGTCTAGCATCCAGTGTTTTTTCTCAGATAAGAAGCATTGGTCTACACGAACAACCACCCAGGGCCCTGGAGAAGAAGGGCTCTACTGAGCACGTTCACCTCTCACTTCAACTGTAAAAACGCTTAATACACAAAGTGGATACCCTGTTGCTATAAATTGTCGCAGCTCAGCTGAAAGCAAGGAGCTGTAGTTAAGGAACTAACAGTGATTTTAGGAGTTTACACCATTTTTCTTCTCGTCACAAGTCTTGTAGCTTTTATTTAACCTGCTCAATCTTTTTACCATAATGAAAAAATACTCTTGTAGGAGCAGATAGTCATTGCTTAGTGCTTTAGATTAAAACTGAAAAGTTACATCCCTTTAAAATGATTGCTACGAAAGCATGTCAGGCATGTGACTTTTTAAAAAAACTCAGCCTAGATACGTACAAGCCCTGGGATAAGCAGGTGCAATTCAGTTGATTTTAACAGACTTGCCTCTTAGACCAGGGATGGAGATGGCCTAAGACTACTTTTGCCCTTACCTCCCTTCTTCCTAGCCTATGTTTCTGAGTTGCACCAAGCCAGGAGCTTAAAGTAAGATAAAGCACCAAATCTGAATCCATTTATTTATGTGATCAACTTGATTCGCACAAGAGGCCCAGTCCTGCTCTATCTGAAGTTTCAAGCGCGCTGCCTTCCATGTGAAGGTCAGTTCTTACTCCCTGTTTCAGCTTCCTTGCACCTCTGCCAGCCCAGATCTGCTTAAATAGGGATTTTGCCATTCCCTCACCTGGCCCTGACCTAGAACACATTTCTGGCAAGAAGGGCCACAGCTGGTGTCTCTAAATCCCAGGCTGCTTCAATCATTCCTTGGTGTTAGTAACCAGGTAATGCAAGTTAGAGGCATCCTGAATTGCATCTCAGAACTGGCCCAAGGATTGGAGAGGTGTTGCTAGGTGGCAACAAAACACCTTCATGACTCTCTTCTCTTCCTAAGATGCATCCAGGTGTAAAAGGGGCTGGTGCTGAGGAACTAACCCAAAGCTGCCGATTTTACAGTGATTTACAGAGGATTTGGTGTCTCTGATTTAGACCAAGGAACAGGGGGTACCTGTACATGAAGATGAAGGCTGCCCCGATGCACTGTAATTACAGCATATTAGAGCAGACTTGATTAATTGAGTCAGCTGGAGCATGGTAATCACTGCACTCCAGCCAGGCTCTGCGTCTCATGCATCAGCACCCCTGCTCTTCAACGTAGTGGCAGAGTGCTTTAACTAAAGCTCGTTTGACAAGCTTTAGATAAAGTACGCCCGCTGCCATTTTGAAGCACGGGGATGCTGACGTGAGATGCTTGGGGTGCTTTTTAGAGCAGCTCTCAGAGGTTCACTAATTAAAGTGCTGCCCCCCAGACCACGTGTAAAAACACTAAGGGTGCTGAAAGGTGCTGCCTGGGCCATCTAGTCCAGTCCCCTGTTTTTGCAAGCAGTTATGTAATAAACCTTTGTCCAAAGTGGTTTACAAGTGTCACGGGGCAGGGACCTAGGAGTGGCCATGATCTCTCCTAGCACCCCCTACCATGCCAAGCCGGTGTCAACGCATCCTCGTTCTCGCCCGCCACACCTTTGATGGTATTAGTGTTATGGGAGGCTGCTTTTTCAACCCCTTGGACATGGTACCCCTGATGTATCCCGGTCAGTGCCCCATCTCAGCTGACCCCGTGCACTAAAGCCTTAAGGGCTACATGTGGCTCCTACCACCCCTGATACCATGCCCCAGGCCTCTCAGATGTACCAGACGTTGTCTGTTCAAAATCCCTTGCTGCGCCCTCACGGCATCCCCTTGCTTGCCTACTATCGCCCGCGCCCTTGCGGACACCCTTTGGGTTTGTCTCAATTGCCCACACTGGGGCCTTTCTCCACAATCCCCGCGGATGCTCTCCGGCCTTCCTCACAGCCATGCCCAGGCCGGGGCTCTCTCTTTCTCTCGGTCCTGCCCGCACTGGGGCCCTGCCTCATGATTAGGGCTCAGGTGGCCGTAGCCGTGCCTGGCCCCAAATTCCCCTCTTGGGTCTTGCTTGTGCGCCCTCCCTGGGGCTCCTCTCGCTCTTGCCCATGCTGGGGCTTCTATCTCTGTGCCTGGGGCTCAGGTGGCCATAGCTGTACCTGGCCCCTAAATCCCCTCCTCGGGTCTACAACTCCTGTGGTGCTCAGGCAGCCTCGGCCTTACCTGGCCCCATACGCACTGTGCCCCTTCTCAGGGCTGGGGTCAGTGCACCCCTAAATGCTGTGCCCTCTCTGGCACTGGGGTCCCCACCACTGTGAAGCCCCTTTGAGGCCTCCTCCAACTCCAATTAGCCTCACCCGGTCCTCCAGTGTAACAACAAACAAACGCAATAACACGAGCCAACCGGCTATAACTCAAACTAAGCCTCCTGGCTAAAATGCCATCTGTAAGCCACCCAGCTAATCCTCATCCCACTCCCTACCAGGGCTTTCTCCACCCAGTATCTTTGAACCAAAGCTGCTCAGGCCATCAGGCTTCTCTACACTGCTTGCCCCAGCAGAGCTCCTTCTCCCTTGGATGTTAGCAGGGAACTGCCTGCTTGGCCTCAGCCTAGGCTGTTTATATAGGCCAGGCCCTGCCCCCTTCCAGTCAGCTGACCAAACTGTGGTTGCCCCGGCAACCGGCACCTGTACCTTTTCCTAGGCGCAGGGCACTGAAGTGTCCTGCGACAAAGAGCATCCACCCTGGCCTCACCTGACGCCCACAAAGCACCTGCCGTTGTCCAAATAACCCCCCGGAAGCATTCTGCCCCATTGTTCAATTTTGAACTGTGACTCCTGGTGCTCACCTTACCTCTTGTCCTTCCCTGGAGGTACCTGGAAGGGAGGTAGAAGGGAGACAGAGGTGTAGGGAATTGAAACTGTGGTGGCTGGATGTGCTGGAGACTTGAACTTGGTCAGTATGTATGAAGTGTGGCCGCTGTGAAGGAGAACCTCATATCCACCAAGCTTTCTAGTCAGGCTCACATACAGTAAAGCATTCTAAGCAGTGTCTTCAGACTGCTTTATTCAACATACTTTATTAGGCAAGAAATTCAAAAGGCCCTTATTTGAGAACTTCAAAGCAAAGCGTAATACAACTTAAATGATGGCTATCTGAAATTATTTAAAAAAGAAGTGAATAATACATAACGTACAATAAAGGCTTAACATACACCAGTGTAAGACAACATGTGATACCAAACATAACATTGTGAAATAGGATACAGGGAAGAGTATTAATAATAATTATATACAGTTGAGTTTGGTTATTTGAAAATCTGAGTTGTCTGTAGTGGGCTCAGTGTAACACAGCAGCTGTTGCAAAGATGAGACATTTCTGAACTAGAGACATTAATATTTTGAAGGTCATTGGATGCTGAGGACCCAAGGCAGTCAAATAAATAGTCTAGACAACTGCGCTATAAACAAGGCATAGTATTCCAGGAAATGGCAAACAAGCTAATGACATATCTTGAGACTAAAACAAATAAGTTTTTAAAAAGTAATTAATAGTTTTCAAACATCTGAAGAAAATATAAAACCTATATGCATGTTACTTGCAGGGCTTCTGTCTGCTGCCCTATTTTTCGATGTATGTTTTTAAGAATACGAAAGTGTTGGGAAAACGTCAAATGACAGTGTAGGTTTTCATAGTCTGTGCATGCTGCTCACATGTTGTATTATACAGAAATAATTTACAGCTTGCATTCAGTGACAGACACCATTTGAAGGTCACTTATATTTTGGCTTCTATTAAAAAGCACAGGTCACTTAATTTATGTAGCTTAAAGTGAGGCATTTTGTTTTACAGGCCGCCACCTTGCAGAGAGAGTATTTGAAAGCAATTTGCAAATAGCTGATTTCATTCTTCTTTCAGTCAGGAGCAACTCCCCTGAAGTCAAAATATTTACACCATTGTGAAGCCTGTCTAAGTAAGAAGAGATTCAGACCCAGTGTTTCTATCCCTAAACCCAAGGATGTGATGCTTTGTCTACACCTTTCTTCTTGCAGGCAGTTCTTTGTCAGCCCGTTGCTACCCTTACACTGTCTGCCTTCACTTACTGTCCGGAAAAGCCAAGTTCAAAGTACAGACCAAACCTTAGCTCAAAGTATGTGCTGTTTTAGCTCTTCTCTATGTTTTAACCAGTAACTTCTCACCAAAAGATGACTTGCTGCGATTTGCTTTATTAATATAATCAAGAATTCATTGCTTAGCGTAGCAAAATGACAGTGTTACCTTTAATGAGGTGGTGCTCGTGTAGAATGTAAATGCCTGATTAGAATGACCCCCTTTCATTGACAAGTCCCCACTTTTGCTTAAACCATGGTAGGTCTCCTGGCTCTGTTAGACGACTGGTATTAAAGCAATATTTCAGTGTTTCAGGAATATTTTTGCCTTTACAAGTTAAAGACTTTTCCTAGGCTGCTTTAGGGGAAGCAGCATAAACATCAATATAATCCCTCTGAAAAGCAGAAGTGTGTATAACAGTGACTGCAAGCCACTGTTGTTGTTTCTTTGATGTTGTGATTTCTCTTGGAAATGAACAGTTTTCAGCAGCGTTTCTCAAGATGCCTTTTTCAGGTTATACCGATTTTTGGTTGGTGATGGCATAGAAATAAAACACTAGCAACAGGTAGAAGGGAAAGACTGTTACATAAGTCTTTGCAATATAGCATTTATAGTACATTACTTAGCAAATTCATTTTTTGCAGAGAATTTAGACTCTCTGAGCTGCTTTACAAAGCACTCTGGCTTTACTTCTGTTATCTCCTTGGAAAGTAGATCACTCTCTGTCTTTCTTTTCTGAGAGCCTAACTTTTAAAGACATCAAGTAAAACCTCCCCTCCTTTTGCTCTGTCTTTCCTTTAATCACTGGTTGCAATGTAGAGTTGCCAACTCCTACCCCCAACACACATGTATATATATCTACATCCAATATATTCATACCCCCAGTAAAAAGCCAAATGATTACAGCATGCATCGTCCCACACTCATGCCATAACAGCAACATATTATTTCTTTGAATGTCTTTCTCATCTCCAGACTCCGGAAAGCGTAAATGAGGGGGTCGATTATGGAGTTGCACATAATCAGGACAAGATATGTGTTAAAGTGGGAAGTGTAGCATACACAGTATGGGTTTGTTGGGCAAGAAATAATGAGAATGAGATGAAGGAAGAAAGGTGCCCAGCAAACAATGAAGACCCCAAGTAGGATGGTGATTGTCACAGCTCCCTTCATGCAAGTACGCTGGTGGGGCACCCCATCTACTGGGAGGGCTGCAATCCGTTTAACGTGCAGGCGTGCAAACAAGAACATGTGAACATAAAGGGAGGCCATGAGAAGAAGCATGGTGAAGAACATGGTGATGAGACAGACAATAACAGTTTTGCTTTCTGAGTAGACAATGAATATGATGCCACAGATGATGCAAGCAATCCAAATGGCCACAATGAGGATTAAGGCTTTCCTCACAGTCATAATACTGTGGTAACGGAGAGCATAGAAAATAGTAATGTACCTGTCAATAGCTATAACCAACAAGTTGCAAATGGAGGCTACCAAGGAGATACAGATCATTGAGTCAAAAACATTGTCCATATGCTGGATAAAGCGGTCATCAATGACCAAGTAGCCATTGCTTAGGATTGCAATCATGATAGTTTCCAGGGCATTTGACATGCTCACTAGCATGTCTGCCACTGCCAAGCTGCAGAGGAAAAAGTACATGGGAGAATGTAGATTTCCATTCTTCAGCACTGCGAGGATGACAAGGATGTTTTCCAGCAGGCTGATGATCCCTAAAGTCAAGAAGACTTCTGCTTTAATGAAGACTTGCTCACAGAATCCGTTGCTGCTTCGGTTGTTGAGGAGGATTGAGTCATTGAAGTCCTCAGTGATATTAAGCAGCACAGGCTGAAATGTAAGCGGACAGTGTGTAGCATTCATTATCAACAGGGGGCTTGATTTCACAGGCAGCTCTAGAACTGGCAGCATTCAAGGTTTGAGTTTTTTGTTGGTTTTTGGTTTTTTGAAGTCCTTTAAAAATATATCTGTGCTTATTAGAATGAGACGAGACTTTGCCTTAGTTGCTTAAAAAAATAAATATTTATGAGTCTTCATTAAAAATGACTTTTGGGTCAGACAAGCAGCTTCTGCTTTTCTTTTTTCTTTCAAGTAAAAATGAGCTGCAAATTTTTCAGTCATCCTTCTGCCCTTTACTCTGTTTCTAGTTCTCCTATAAATTAAAAGCAAATAGTTTTCTGATCTGTTACCAAGAGCTGGGACCATCGCAGGCTTCCTGGTCGGAAAGCATGTTGCAGCTCAGTGAAATCTCTCTTGCTAGTTCAACCGCACGAAGGGAAAAAAAAAAAGAATTGAGAGATTTATACATTCATGACAGCAAAACAACTCCTACTTGTCTTCTGTGCAGTACAACGGCCATTAGAGAGCAAGCATCTTTTTGATTGACAGCTGCAAACATCAGGTACAGCAGCCCCTGGTTGAGTGCCTTTTTGTCTTGTACAAAACTGTCTGGTGCCCTCTGCAGATCAGAGAGAGAATCTGTTTGCACTGAAAATTTGAACTGTCCAGAAAACAGAGTTTCTGCCTTGTTGGGGAAAGCGAGGGGGAAAAGATCACTATTTTAGGGAGGGAAGTTCTGGGGAAAAATAGTTTGATTTTGATCACTTTGACCTATTCTAAATGCAAATATTGGAATATAATGTGTTTCGACTTCTTTCCTTCTGGAACGGGAACCTGACCCATGGTCATTTTGCACGTTTCTATGCCATCAAAGGACTGGGCTGGGAGCTCTGCAATGAAGCACAGCATGCCTATTCTGTGTTATTCCTTGAAAGTGTGCAAAGTAGCTACCCTTAGTGTGGCGTTAGGCATTGGCCAAATGAACATGCCTGAGAGGGTAAGGTCACTGGGGCATTCCCAGTGCTGGTCTCAGGGTGTAGCATGTGTGCAAAGCAGGTGAGCTCTGCTTTATTACAGCTCACTCTAGTGCGGTTTTTATTTGACTGTTTAGGCATGCCCTTTGAGCTGAATTTTCCCCAAGTCAGTAAGTGAGAGTAGGGAATGAGAGGAAGGTTAGAGTAACAGCAGCATGACTAAAGATGCTCCTTTTGGGAAGGGGAAGCTCGGGCCAGAATGAAGATGCCACTCTGAGATTGTGGAATACTTTGCAGCAGTGGCAGGGCATCCAGATACCACCCCTGAAGGGACTCCTGACAACTTTAGGGGGGTCAGGGGAATAGAGGGATTGGGATAGTACTGCCAGTGCCTAATGCTCCTGGAGGAAGGGCAGCACTTCCTCCAGATCTTTCAGACTGCGGCTGCTGCACCTACAGCACTCTGGTGGGAGAGCAGACTTTGTAAGGGGCAATAAGTCAAAGGTGAGATGGATATTTGGTAGTTAGTTGGTAGTGGTCTTCTGACAGCTCTCAGCCCACTGTGTTTTTCACTTTAATCTGCAGCTTCAAGCAAATGCATGGACACAGTCACGTTGGCAGGGGCAGACTACAAGATGCAGCAGATCATGCTGTGACTTCACGTGGCTCAGCTGAAGCAGTGTGTAGTACTGTAGCGATCCAAGGTGAGCAGGCATAGCACTACTCTGCACCCTGGTCAGCTATGGACTTTTTTTATGTTTGAGTTGAATTACGCTGGGGAAACCCTGAATGAACTGCAAAAGCCAAAACAAGAGGAAATGCTAGTGTCACCCCCCCTTTCCCCCCCTCCCCAATTTGATTTTAGTACTGAGAGATTCTGAATTTTTTTACCCATCAAATTTTGTTAAATTGGCATGGCACCATGAAAGACTAATTGCCTTTCTAAAGTGTTTTGTAAGGTGTTCAAAACATCTATATGTATGTATGCACCTGTGCATGTGTACATGTGCACACACAAAATTATATATAATCTTTTAAAGGCATGTGACATTGTGGTGTGTAGTAAAAGCCTAATTGCCCTGAGTTTGGAGTGACATGCCTGCCTTAAAGGAGGGGGAAAAAACCCTTTAAAAATGATGGGCAAGATTTAGAGAAACTGGCAAAAGGAGGCATAAATGACACCTTCCTGCATCAACATGGCAGTCAGCTGCTGTGGGATGCCCTCCAGGGAGTCAGGGCTATGCCTCAATAGATCTCCACTGTGTTGTGCTGAATTTTTGCTAGGACCGGGGCAGTTTTAATTTGCTGTTGCATCTGAGTCAGCATCCTTTTTGCAGAGGTGGCTGAGAAGATGTGTTTAATGAGTAAATCCTGTGTCAGTATTGATTTCCCAGTGATCATTGCACATCGTAGTCCCCTCGGCAGAGAAAAGATTCTGGACATTTTCAATGCTTGAATATCATCTTATGCCAAAAGCCTGTGCCTGAATGATCATTTAGGAGGAATAGCATTATTTTAAGCAAAGTTTGCTGGGTAAAACCATGAGAGGACTCCCTACATCTAAAAGTAAGCTGGGCCTTTATTAAGAAAGTTATTTACAGAGGTGCTTCACCTGCAGGTAACATTAAAGACTTTGCAAATAGATCTCATGATGCCTTCTCTAAACATTCCCTGCTGCAACCTATTCTTTTTCTTTCAAGTTCTGTGCAGATTGTGCCATCCTTCTAGTGCAGGGGAGGGCAAAATAAGGCCTGTGGGCTGGATATGACCCATCAAGCACTTCCATTTGGCCAGCGGCACCCACCAACAAATTGTGCCCTGCCTGGCTCTTCCACCCATGAGGGCGGGAGCAAAGCACCCACATCTACACACATACCCAATTGCACCTCGCTCCCAGCCTCATGGGCAGAAGGGCCTGGCCCAGCCACCATGGAGCTTCTGGGCGGTGCTGCTGCTGCCGCTGCTGGAGCCCCTGGGGACCTGCTCCGCTTCTCTGTCTCCTGCTGACTCTGGGCAGCAGGTAGGGAAGTGGCGAGGATGGAGCTGCAGTTGGCTGCAGCTGGCTGCAGCATGGAGCTGGGGTGGGCAGCATGTGGGTGTGAAGAAGGGTGGGGGGTGAGGGGACCGCCTTAGGACCCCCATGGTTTGGTGGCATTGAGGCTGCTTGTGGCTGGCACAGGCTTCTGGTGGGGTGCAGCTCCAGCCAGTGCTGCACATTGTGGAAAGGGCCGCAGCCTCTGCTGAGCAGTCTGTATCATTGGTACTCCCTGCCACACACGCACAGCCCCTGCACTGGCCGGGTACAGGAGGGTGGCCCTGCATGCTGGAGCTGGCTGCCTGCCTAGCTGGGGCTGCATGGCACAGAAGGGAAGCCCTAGGTGTCTTCCTCTGGTTGGGTGGGGGAAGCAGCTGGCTCCAGCACCTGGGGCTTCCCTCTTGTGCCTGGCAAGTGGCTGCATGTATGTGGCAGGAAGCACCAGTGATACAGAATGCCCAGTGGAGGCTGCGCCCCTCATTGTGATGTGCTGGTTGGAGGTGTGCCCCGTTGGGTGCCTGTGCCCTGAGTGCCCATCCTGCTGCTGCTGCACCATGGGAGGAGTACAGGAAGTCCTTAGACTCCCTGCCCCCAACCCTCTCACACCCCACAAACCCCCCACACCCACACCGTGCCCCCACAACCCTCCATATATACACAACCCTCCAACATACCCTATGCCCCCAACCCGAACCCTACCATACACACATACACCTACACCCCCTGACACCCCACCATACACCCCCCCCCCACACAAGACTAGGAATTTATTTTTGAGTTATTATGCAATCATTTCTATATACACTACACAAACACAAATCATGACAAAAATATTTTTCATAATAAAATTAAAATATAGTATGTACTTGACTTTTAGTGTATGATTTTTTTTCTGGTTCTAATATGGCAACCCTTCCCTCCCCCCATAATTATTTCTGGGGGCAAGGTGAGGGACTTCCAGTGGCAAAGGTCAGGGGTTGGGGTGGAACTTCCAGTCCCAAGTGGTGGCAAGGGGGGTGGGACAACTGTTAAGGGGCGGGGCTACCCATGTGGCCCTCCACAGCTCACCAAAACTTGTTAAGCGGCCTGTGGGCTGTATTTTGCCTGCCCCTGCTATAGCCTAATGAACTGTATCACCCACAAAAATCCTTGCTTCTCATACATATCCTCTCATTTAAAAAAAATATTTTATCTTTGATTCTATCTTCTACTTCCTTGTGTCTCTGCTTACAAAGACTTCATTGAGTTTTAAAATGTCACCAGTCATGTTTCTATTCATTGGTGATCTCATATGGACATAAGCAATTAGGAAGGCAGTCCTTTCACATCATTCTCACTAACTGTGTCCTAATGACTGATTTTGTGGACAGTATTCTAAAATCCCTGAGCACATAACTGAGTATTGTTTTGTAGTTGGTGGTCTTACATATAGGTTTTTCAATAATTGTGGGACATCTGCTTAGCATTCCATTTACAAAAACTATTCATCCAAAATGATAGAATTCCTACTCAGCTGGATGGCCAGTTTCACTCAGGACAACAGGTATTTACTGCCGTTAGTCTGTAATTTTAGAAACCAAGACAGTAAGTCCTGAATTTAACTTCCAGAAGGGGGAAATTCTTCAGGGCCCAAGTCTGGGGGCTAGCAACTCTTAATCAGTCAATTCAGTTCTGGACTTTCAGCAGCTCTCTAGTTAATATGTTAGAGATTTTAAACCAGCTTCTCTCAGTCACGTCTCTAAACCAATATTGATTTATTTCAAAGTAGCTGGATTGCAAAAACAAACCAAACCAAACCTGTTTTATTTCCCTTCTGTAAATTCAGAGTTGGTACATCCCCATTTGTGCTTTAATGTACCTTAGCATATTTTAATGTGAATTAAACCATCACAAAAAAGTATTCTTTAGCTAATGCGCATTAAAATAGGCTAATGCACCTTTTTCTAGCATCTCACAATGGAGATACTAAATTTAATGCACATTACCTAAAGTGCATTATTGAACATGTAGTTGCACCCAGTGAGCTGTAAGAATGGGATTTTGGCCCTTTTTGGGAGGGACCAAAGTTTTTGGTTGTGCGCCTAGAGACAAACGTTCATTTTTCTTTTATGTACTTTTTTGTTTTCCATATTTTGTCTTAGCTCACAAGCACCCATGTCATGAGTTTTGCTTGTCAGCAGCCAGAGGTGCAGGGCCCCAGAACCCCCCTACACTGATCTCCTCGACAGCTGGCAGGCTTCGTGGCCGCAGCAGGGGCTACTATCCCTGCAGCTTTTATCCTGCTGCGCCTTAACACACACAGTGTCACCCATGTCACGAGTTTTGCTTGTCTGCAGCTAGAGGTGCAGTTTCCCCTAAACCCTTGCACTTATCTCCTTGAAAGTTGGCAGGCTTTGTGGCCTCAGCAGGGGCCACCACTCCTGCAGTTTTCAGCCTACTGCGCCTTAACACACACAGGGTAACCTATGTCACAAGTTTTGCCTGTCAGCAGCTTGAGGTGCAGTTCCCCTCAAACCCCTGCACCAATCTTCTTGAAACTTGGCAGACTTCATGCTCTCAGCAGAGGCTACTATCTCTGCAAATTTAATCCAAATCAGATACAAAACAACACAGTTATCGATATTTCATTGATTCCCCATTATATCCTATGCTGGATCTCCGAAGTGGCTCTGAAGCTTTTCCGAAGCGCTTCAGAAGCTCTGAACTACTTCAGAAAGCCCAATGAAGCCAACACTTCAATCTGGACATGCTGCTTCAGATGCCGAATTGTCCGAAGCTTCTCCGGATCTGAAACACGGTCCGAAGCCTTGCACAGCCCTACTGAGCACAGCTTCCAAAGCTGAGCTTCCAAAACTGAGCAAGGAAACTGACTCCCAGCTTCTTCCTCTGTTTTCTGATGCCACACTACTTCAAGGGACAAAAGCTGCAGTTTTGACTAGCTGTGAGCTGTGACCTCAGTTTGAGAACATGGTGCCATTAAGTTAGTTCACATTAAGTTAATAGCTGAGTTAACTTCCTAATGTGTCAGACAGTAATAATCAAGCTGCCATTTTTTCAATGAGGGCAGTAAGTGCAAATTGAATTTGTTATACTCCAAAGTGGATTAATGGTGCTATTAACCATGCAATTTAAGCGCTAAAAAAGGTACCCAGCTTCTCTGATGTCTCTAATACTTGCAAGCCCTGTCTGAAGCAAAGGTGAATAGAAAAATTGATTTGGGGAGAGAAAAAGCTATCTCTATATAAAAGGCACATAGGCTTCATTTTCTAAAGGTGTTTAGGTGTTGTGTCACCCAGTGGGACAAGGCATGAGTGACTGAGATAGCTAAATTCCAATATTTTTATGGGGACCGAGACATCTAGCAACCCAATGGAAGTGAATGGGACTTGGCTTCTAATGATTTCTGGAAACAGGACTTAGGTCTGTTAAGGGCTGCCTACATAGGGAGTGATTCCTGATTTAGCTGTTACTGGCATGAGTGCCTTGTTTTGAACTAGGTAATCCACCGGGATGAAACTGAGGCATTCTTACTTTGGAGTAACAGCATCCATGCAGGGAGCTGATCAGGAAGAGCTATTCCATGTTAAATCCATGCCCGGTCTTGATACATATTACCTTTCCTGTTTAGCTGAGTCAGGTAGGTCTTGAAAGGCTAAGTGACACAGCATCTTAAAATCTTGACTTTAGGACTTTTCTCTGCTTCCTGTGGGCTCATCAGGACTGAGCTTAGGCCCTTGAGTTCATCCTAATATTAGTGCGTCTTGTTTCTCTCTATACATGTTAAAAGTGGTCAGGGTTCAGGGTGAGTCTCACAGCAAAAGAGAGCATGGCAGCACTTCCAAATATTCTTGGAATGGAGTTGCGTTGCTGAAAGGAGAAATGCTTTCTGTTGCTATGTGGACAATGCCAGGAGCAAAGAAAATGTACAATACAGCACAGTGGGGACTTAACGGAGTGTGACTATTTCTCCCTAAAGACATTAAAAGATGTTAGGTCTATCGCACGGTGTGTAGAACCACCTTCATCCCTGAGAACAGCCTTGATACCCTAGATCTCACTGTGTTGACACGAGCTCGTAAAGTGCCACAAAACACGGGTTCTGCATTTGTGGATCCCAAAGAGCTCCCTTGTCATTTCCATGTTTCTGAATGGGAGCTGGAAACTGGCTTCATGATACGAGGCTTTTGAAGGTAGTTCACATATGGGGAACAACGGAGAAACTCCCATGCTGGAACATATACCACTTGCTTTTGAAATAACATGTCTTTTGGAGAAGAGTCCATGGTAGTGGTTAAAAAATCTAGGGCTAAAGAGACCTCCATCTGTACTGCACTTCTTCAAAGGGCTCTGGAGCCTTACCCTCCTAGACAGTACAGCTGAATCTCTGAATCTTACTTTCTGTGTAGGAGTCGGTGGTGCCCGGCATGATACTTTCTCTGCCTTGTCATCAACAGTCACTTTAAATAATTTTTGCCTTTAAATGAGTGAGTAAAATCTTCCTTCTCTTGTCCCTGTCACTATGCCTTCCTCATAATGGTCCATGATTAACTTCAAGTCATAGTCTCCACACTCATCCTTAGAAGGAGCATGTGTGTTTGACATCCAAAGAGTAATGACAGCTCTCTTCTCCATTCTGGATGCCACCTGAGCTCACACACCAGACCCAACCATCTAGTTTAGCAGGGTTGTTTTTTAATCCCCTTGTGCATTGAACTGGGGCTGTTTTAGCATTGACCCTTTTAGTTGCTATGCAACTTCCTTTATTTCTTTTCAGAGTCCCATACTAATTTTAACTGAGAGAGCAGAAAGCAGTAGGATGCAGATTCTGCGATGTGGTCTGCTGGGACAGGAGCAAAGTTGCAATGTAAATGAAGCAATTCATGAACCTTGCATGAAGCACATGAAAGAAGATCTTTTGTTTGAATGTTCCCACAGCTGTGCACCCTGCCTTGTAAATGGGAGTGAATTGCCTCCTTCCCCCGCATGGTATCTGCATAAGCTCCGCATCTCAAAAGACTGAGTTTAACTGATTTGTCTCAAGTTTGTTTCAGGTTCATTGCAAAAGTTTCTTGGGTTTATACACAGCATGAATTGGCTGGATCCTTGGTTGGTTAAGTCTGTTCCACATGCTCAGGAGGGACAGCCAGCAGTGACTGAATATTGGGAATTCTTTGATTCCAGTTTTTTTCTAAAAGCACCCTCCTGCACACACGACTTTCCCAGTAGGATGTTTTTTACAGCATGTCTTCACACTTGGAGACACCATGGTGCACACAGGCAAGGAAGCAGAGAGCATAATTTAGATTTGTTTTCCTTTGTATGTCATCTCTGAGACTTTAACCCTCTTTCCGAAAGTCAGCTCAAAGAAACAGGTGCATGGGGGTAGCTTTCAATGGGGCTTACCTTTCTTTGGTCTCCCGTCTTAGGTTCTGGACTCTCAGAACTGCTTAACTTTCCTTACTGACCGGGTGCCATCTATATATTCATTAATATGCCATAGTTACTGTGCATTTAGTTTAGCACTTCCTTAATGAAGTACTAACTGGATGTGCAGTAACTACGTTTACTGTGCAGTAGAACTGGCATGGTTTTTTGTGATGGTTACTGTGCAGCAGCCTAATAACATGGTGCAGTAACTTATTAGCACAGTTTTTGACCAGCACACTACTGTGCAGTGTTATTAGGCTACTCAGTAGTATGCATCTGGTGTAGATGAATGCACTGTGTAGTGTGCCTAGGCACCTAATCCTGTTTCTTTAAATAACCTTTCTGGGTACGTCCAGACATGTCCTCATGTGCCTCTTGCCATGTCTCAAAGCAGTCTGAGATGCGGAAAGAGGCATGCTGGGAATAAAAAAAAGTTTCCTGCGCTGCATATTTGCAGCTTGGGCTCAAAATTTGATACCTGGATACCTAGGAATCAACCCCCCCCCCCGAAAAAAGTGGGTCAGTGTGCAACCAGAGGCTCGGGTCCTCCAAAGAGATTTTCTGGTAGCCGGCCAGAGTGTCTCTATGCCTGCCCCTTGCCCTGATGCTGCAGCA
>NW_017729009.1:20567010-20567894 GCF_001723915.1 Gavialis gangeticus
GGAACATGGGGGGACAGCTCGGGAGGGGTGTGTCCCCCCCATATGGCCCACATGCCCCCCTGGATAGCCAACAGCTCTCCCACAGCAGCAGCTGCTATCGGGGTGCTCAGGGCCCTCCTGACACAGCCCCCCCATGCAGAGCAGGGCAGCGGGGCTCTGCCCCAGTGACCTGGCACATGGCACTGTCTGTGCCAAATTGCACGGGTCCAGCTTGGCTTGGCATGGGGCTGTGTGCCTTCGGGCAGGTCCGGGCTGCTCAGGCTGTCACCCGGAGCTCCGTGGTCCATGGGCAGTGACAGCATGTTGCACTGGGGTGGGTCCTGCATGCATGGACCCCGTGCATGGTTGGGCCAGGCCAGGTACATGCATGCAGGACCTGGCCTGGCACAACAGGCAGTCCCCATGAGCAATGTGGGGCCCTGGGCAACAGCCCAAGTGGCCCAGAGGTGCCCGAAGGCATAGGGCCTCGTGCCGAGCCAGGCCGGGCTGGTGTGATGTGGCACACAGTGCCAGTCGGCCGGAGCTGAGGTGCTCTGCCCTGTGTTGTGTCAGAGGGCTCTACCAGCAGGGCCCCAAGTGCCCCAATGGTGGCTGCTGCTGTGGGTGAGCTGTGGGCCCTGCGGGGTGGAGAGGGGCATGAGGACCCTGCGGGAGAGAGCTGTGGGCCTGTGGGGGGCATTCCATGTGCTGGGGGGGGCTGCGTCCTGTGGGGAGGCGGGGGACATACCCCTCCTGACCAGTCCCCCCACACCTACCTAAACTCCCCATGCTACCCCCACTTCCCTCCATACCTACCCACACACATCCCCTCCATACCCATTCCCACCCCCTCCTGCAAACCCCACATCCCCCCATCATGCACTCAGCTTGCCCAGCTGCCAGAC
>NW_017729009.1:20572894-20573208 GCF_001723915.1 Gavialis gangeticus
AGCCTGGATCACCCTCCTGTCCTCAGGTGTGGATGCTTTACCCCAGAGTTTGGTGTTGTCGGTGAATTTGGCTAGTCCGCTTCTGATACCAACATCTACATCATTAATGACGATGTTGAGTAGTGTTGGCCCAAGGACAGAGTCTTGGGGGACCCCACTGGTCACAGGGCACCATGATGATTGACTTCCATCAATCACCACCCTCCAGGTCTGACCACGGAGCCAATTTCCCAGCCAGCGGATCGTGGTGAAGTCAAGGCTGGAGTTAGCCAGTTTTGCCAAGAGGTGATCATGGGATACCAGATCAAAGGCTT
>NW_017729009.1:20578208-20601829 GCF_001723915.1 Gavialis gangeticus
TGGCTCTCAGCCTGTCATCATACGGTCTGTTCCCCTGACCTCTGACTATGTGCGTGGCTCTCCTCTGGACTCTCTCAAGCTTCTCCGCATCCTTTTTTAATTGTGGAGCCCAAAACTGGGCACAGTACTCCAGGTGTGGCCTTCACCAAGGCCGAGTACAAGGGGAGAATGATGTCCTGGGATTTGCTTGAGAAGCATCTATGGATGCAAGCCAGCGTTTTGCTCACTTTACTAGCCACAGTATTGCATTGCAGGCTTATGTTCATCTTGTGGACAATCATGACCCCCAAGTCTTTTTTGTTTGTAGTGCTAGCCAGCGTAGCACTGCCAAGCCTATAAGCATGCTGCAGGTATTTCTTCCCAATGTGGAGAGCCTTGCATTTTTCGGTGTTAAACACCATCAGGTTCTCATCCACCCATTTCCTGAGCTTGTCAAGGTCAGCCTGGATCACCCTCCTGTCCTCAGGTGTGGATGCTTTACCCCAGAGTTTGGTGTTGTCGGTGAATTTGGCTAGTCCGCTTCTGATACCAACATCTACATCATTAATGACGATGTTGAGTAGTGTTGGCCCAAGGACAGAGTCTTGGGGGACCCCACTGGTCACAGGGCACCATGATGATTGACTTCCATCAATCACCACCCTCCAGGTCTGACCACGGAGCCAATTTCCCAGCCAGCGGATCGTGGTGAAGTCAAGGCTGGAGTTAGCCAGTTTTGCCAAGAGGTGATCATGGGATACCAGATCAAAGGCTTTTTTAAAGTCAAGATATATGACATCAATCTCTTCTCCCTTGTCCAGGTGATAGATCACCTAGCTGTAAAAGGAAATAAGATTGGTCAAGCAAGACCTACCCGCAACAAACCCATGCTGGCTATCCCTCAGGATGCTGCCATCGGCCAATCTGTTAATAATGGCCTCTTTGATAATCTTTTCTAAGACTTTCCCTGGGATAGAAGTCAGGCTGATGGGCCTATAGTTAGCCGGATCCACTTTCCTCCCTTTCTTGAAGATAGGCACCACATTGGCCTTCTTCCAGTCTTCGGTCACTTCACCAGAGTGCCAGGAGCTCTCGGAAATCCTTGACAGGGGCTGGTCTATAAGGATGAGACCTGCTGGTAGGAGCTGTGACTGCAGGGGCGGCTGTCCCCATAGCTTGAGAAGTGAAGAGGTCAGGGGGAACTCTAACTGTTCTATGATAAGAAAACCAAAAGCAAACATCAAAACATATAGATATTTAGAATTAATTTTATTATTAAGATAGAGACACTGGTAAGCTTCCAAATTACTTTGAAGTTGTAAATATATCAATAAAACATTGCCCAACTGATCTCTCTCTCTATATATATATCTATATCTATATCTAGTGGTCTTTTGTTTTACTTGTTGAAGAACATGGATTTTGGGGTATTTTAAAGAGTGAATTTGGGCTTTTTTTTTGCAGTTTTTAAAAAGGGAACACCAAAATTCCTGCTAGTGAGGTAAATGGCAGGACCCAGGCAGAGAAGCCTGCTCAGGGCTGGCACCCAGGATCCAGCTGGAGGTGGCTGACCTCCTGGTCATTTGGGGCCAGGAGGACATGCTTTGATAATTCAGAGCAGGCCACCACACTGCAAACACCTTCCAGATGATAGCTGCCCAAAGGGCAGGGCAGTGGCACACATGGCAGTAGTGCCGCACAAAGGCCAGCTGTGCAGCCACAGCCCACTGGCAGCTGGCTTAGAGGTGTGGACACTTCTGCTGTGGCTGTGCAGTCCCCACCTGGGTCTAGCAGGTGCGCAGCCTTGGGGCCACATGCTGTCGCAGGTGGCAGCAGGTCATAGCCAGGCATCAGCCCCCACTGCCAGACTGCTGCAGTGGGTAATGGGTGCAGGGAGCTCTCAGGGATGCATCAGCAGTTCAGCTGGCACAAGGGGGAATGTCCCCAGATACCAATGGGCCAGGCCCTGGAAGTTCCTGAGAGTGAGTAGCCCTGAGCTGCTTCCCAGGGCAGGCTTTTATACTCCTGGGGCCTGCACAGATGCTGGCCCCAGCCTCTAGCTCCCCCTGGCTGCAGATCTGGGAGGAGCTGAGCAGGGTTGTTTTGCCCCACATGGCACAATTTGCCCCACACTGAAGTGCGTGTCCAAGCATGTGTGCTGAGGCAAAAATCCCTGGTTCAAATTTGTGCCACTCCTATCTGAGCTGCTGCAAGCACATGTGCCTGCACAAGTGACCTCTGATGCTAAACACCTAAGTTTTGAGCACAATAAGCACCCAAAGGGCCCCAAACTCTCTGCCTTTCAGGTTTAAAATAAACTGTGAATGAAATAAATATTGCTTCCAAACTCCCCTTGACTTAAGTGAGAACCAGATTTCGTGTTATATACTTACCATGTAGCCACCTGTCTCTTACCAGCTAAAAGACAGAGTTTTCTGCTTAGCTTTTTGTTGGCTTTATGAGGAAGAGCTTTATTTTATCACTGGTGCATCTACATTATTATTGCAGCTACAGAGTACTTGAAAGCAAATTGTGTTCCTTGGCAGTAACCTCAACCCATTTCTAAAAAGGACTTCCCTATTTTTAAGGTTTCTATTTTGTATTTTATTGGTCTTATATTGTTTAGTTCTCTAGGAAAAAAGAGGAAAAGGTCTCATTTGCTGCTAAGTGGATGTTATGGCATATTCTGAACATGTTTCCCTTGTGAGTATACTGAATGGAAAGCCTTTTATTTGCCATGAGTTTTGCACCGTCTATTAATGACTAATATGTGCTTTTATTTTCTCTCTTTTTCTTACTAATATTTCAGCAATAAGGTTGTTTATAGAAGACAGAATTGGAGAATTGAAAGGAGTTTAGGGGATATTAAAGAGCTAATTACTTTTATGTAGCCTTGCTTCCTCCCAAACAGTTAAAAAGATAGAGGGACCCTCAACCGAACTTTCCTTACCTCATGCTCCATAGAAAAGGTCATATCTTATTAGAATAAATTTACTGCTGGCAAAGCAAAGGAAAGTTATGTTAGACAGGCTTTAAATTCTTGTGATGACTACTGCAGCCATTGCTCTGAGCAAGGACCCTAAGCACATGTTCGGCTTCAACTTCCACTGACTTCATGATGACAATTTTGCTAAATTTGCAGATGCATAGGTTTGTCTTGAACATTGTCTAGCCCCCGCCAGAGGAGGTATCCTTTTAGTGGCAGGTAACAGAATACTTCAATGGTACTGCAAAATTCAGGCTGTGTTCATCAAAGGATTAATTCTGGTTCATGAACCTCAAATGTGTCCAGTTTGAAGCAAAAATCATTTAGTGTTTTGCATTGAAATCCTACCAATGTTATGGTCTGGATATGAAACCATGGAAATTTGATTCATACCAAATTTTGCTTTGAGAGTTTAAGACAAACTCATCAAAACTGGGAGCAGGAGTCCCAGAAGGGTCAAAACCAATGAAAATGTTCGGATGCAATCCTGTGAAGTACCATGAAAAACAGACTCTTGACCTACTCAGTCAATTGTCATTCTAGCAGAAATAGAAAGCTGGTTTTGCATAGCTCTAATAGAAATGGAGATTCCCCTACTTGAACAGTTTTAGACTATTCTTCTCATTTACTGACATCTACCAGCATTACTATATCCATGGAATCCAGAAATCCTTACCATATTGGACATCAAATACTCATTATAAATATTGGAACGATTTCCCTTGTGCTTTTCCAGATAAACCTGGTTTATAACTTGTATAATCCATATCCAGAGCTACTAAAGTATTCCATATTTGGTCATAAATTCAATCAAAGACAGAAGTGGGTTCAGCTTCCCTTGAAGTCAATGTGAGTTTGCATTTGTCTGCACAAGGAATGTCTGGAAACTAGTTATACAATCTGGGTGCATCTGCGTGTACAATTAGTGTGACTGAATATATTCTGGCTCAATTTGAGCCAGAGTAAACCAATCCTGATGTCATTGTCTATGCATGCATTTAAGCATAGCCAGTTACTGTGCTGCTAGATACCACTTCTATCTGACAGGACTATCTGGAAGCACAGTAAATTACTCTACTGTGCCCTAACTGTCACGCACATGTAGATAGTGACACTTTACTGCACAGCAAATTAGTCTGCTGTGCAGTAAAGTGTCTTGTGTAGACACACCCTCTGGCTACTAGTTTTTCACCTAATACAGGGGTCGGCAACCCCTGGCATGCGTGCTGAGCATGGCACGCGAGGCCATTTTGCTCGGCACACCACGGCCAGCCCTAGCCCTGGGTAGCTGTAGCCAGCGACGGAGCCCGGGCTGCTCCCAGCAGGGCTTGCAGCATTCCAGCTGCCTGATGTGAGCAGCCCGGGCTCCTGGCTGGCAGCAGCTACCCAGAGCCGGGGGTAGCTGGTGGCAGCCATAGAGCCTGGACTGGGGGTTAGGGGATTTGGATGGGGGCAAGGGACAGCAGGGCTGGAGGCAGGGGCTTTGGGTGGGGGGCAAGGGGCAGCAGGGCTGGGGGGTACAAGCAAGTCATCCTGCCATGTACCCCCTGCCCTCATTCTGTTTTTCTGGCATGCTGGCACTCTGGCACCTTCCTAGGTAGGCACTGTGGTATTTTTCGGCAGTCCATCCAAAAAAGTTGCCTACCCCGACCTAATATAATCACTGACAGTCCCTTGAAGTAGGGCTATACCAGTATATATTTGCTCTGGATTTGGTCTACTAGCTTTAGATTAAAAGAGGTAGTATTGGAAGTAGGAGAACTAGCTACATCTATAAATGCCCAGTACCTGCATAGTAGTTGTTAACAGGCCATGTTTTCCTATGAACGGTCCTGTGATTTTGGCTGATGAATATGTAAAAACAAAAAATAACCAACTTTTAAACATCCAAACGCAATTTCCCTCTCATCCACTTTCAAAAGGAGACAAAGCAGACATGACTGAAAAATACTTTTCCCAGCACCTGCAGGCTGTGTCACATTTAGTCAATGTTAAGACCTGCAGAGTAATAAATATAGACGAATATCAGTCAAGTCTCTTTTGGAGTGGCAGACAAAGCAGATGTGATCGATGTAGCTGTATTCTCATGTTTGGTTTCACTGGTGACAAGAACCACCAGCAGACTCTGTCTCCACCTCTCAGTGAAAGATCTGTGCAGCGGTATTCTCCTTGATCATTCCCGTCAGCCTATGGAACTGATGCTTTATATCGGTATCTTCTGAATTAAAAATACAGTGGGCCAGATCCTGAGGGTTGTTTGACGTTACCTGGCATTTGGTGGTTTTTCTGTGTGGTCAGCTGTGTGACAGGGAGCGTGCAACCTTCAAAGGCTCTTACCAGATGACACAGTCCTTGGTTGAATCAGCTGGCCTTGTTGTTTGAACTAATTCTCTTTTCCTCTCTTAGTGACTTTTGAAAACAGTTTTATACAACTTTGACCTTCGACAGCTTTGAGATTAGTTGCCTATGACCATTAGAACATGCTCCTTTCATGACCAATGTTGCCACTAACCCTGGTTCAGTGTTGATGTTGGCTACAAAGGACCAACGCACGGGATCATAATAAATTCTAGTTCATTGGACAGGATGTGATGTTACTAATAAAGTCATAAATGCAAACTTTGAGTTATGGGTGGTACTGGTCGCCTTAGCACATACACACACACATGCACTCACTCATTCAAACCCATGTAGTATAGTGAGTGGTGGCTGCTGTAGTAATTGTGAGCACTGGCGTCAGTATATCTACCTACCCAAGGCCCTGGAGTCTGCTGTCGATGGTCAGCTTCCTTAGAGGTGATGTCTCCTCCAGAAGGGGGTCACCTGCTTGTCCTTCTGTCTTGGTAGGTCAGGTGCTGGATGAGAGGGTGCCACTGAGGGTTGTGCTTCACTGCCTTGTAACCCTTTCCAGCAGACTTGTGTAATCCCCCAGCATCACCTGGGCTACCCAGTCCGGAGGTCGCTGTCCCATGTGGGTCTTGAGTAGTACCTGACAGCTGTTAGTCACAGGGGTCTCTGCCTGCTGGTACCTGAAGTTCTGGGAGTCCACTCTTGACTTGCTGCTTTAATGGCTGTATTGTCATGGGTTACAGTAGTCCATAGGGTGAGTACTCAGTTCCAGGAATCAGTTTTTTAGCTTGATTAGTTTAAAACGGAGTTCCTTTGGCTAAGCTATTGTCTGCTGATGATCCTCATTCACTTGCATTCACTCACCAGATTTTATCACCTTCCAATTACAGTTTCAATGCTGTTTTAACAATGGTCCAGGGTTTAACTTCATTCTCCAGGGAGTATGTTCCTTAAGAGTTTAAAAGTATAAAATATAAAATACAAAATGCCATGGTAAAGATGAGACAGATGAAACATGAAAATGCACTGTGAGAAATATATAGAAGTGCAATGTGAGGTAGTGAGGATCAAAGGCTACTGGGGACAGTAAGTGAGTTAGGTTAGCACGGGATATATTTACAGACTTTGCAGTGGATATTTTAGCTCTTTTGTTTTCTTTGGTGACACTGAGCTTAATTGATATGTAGATGTAATTTCTAGGTTTCTCTTACAGAAAGCCACTTCAGCTTCCTGGCTTGCTCTGAGACTTGCCACACCCATGCAATGAGTGTGCTAGGTCTCTGCCAATACTGAGAAGGAAAAGAAATACATAAAATCAGGGTTTCAGGTAAGAAGGGGCTTCTGTTATATCCTTGTCCAGAAGGGAAAGTACAAAGGGAGCTTTCTGCTACATTGCTATCAAGACACAATACGCTTTCCTCATTCACATTTCACTCTTCTGCATTCCTAATCTATGCCGCTTATTTCTAGCAATATTAATTTATCAGACTGGAAGTCTTGTATTTACTTTAGAAATGAATATTTGCTTGTATGGATAGCAGAGGAGGACAAAAAAGATAGTAATCTGTCTGAGGAGGGGGGCAAAATACATCCAAGAAAGTAATGACTATCATGGAACCTTGTACCTGGTATCTGTGGATAGAAAACAGAAACAACAAGTACCAGCTTCTCTTTGTAATTAAATTATTTCTCATTTATTTACAGCTTTCTCTTTTCAGTACAAGTCCATGAGGTCAGTTGTACAACTCTCTTCATGTATTCTAACTCTGTAATTCACAGCTTCAGTGGGCTACATTTTTTTTTCTGTTCCATGCCTGGAAAATAGGCTGACCTTTAGGTTTCTGTTCAGAATGAATATGTTTTGACAGGAGAAACTGCTGTCATGCAGTGCTTACATCATTCATTTTGCATGGCTTTTGATGGCAAGGACCATTAGATTTCTTTTGAATTCACCAAGGTTGCTTCTATTGACTACTTTCCATCTGAAGCTTTGAATATGTTATATAACCTTGGTATTTTAAACCAGGTTCTGGTACAAAGTGATGCAACTTCCTTGAAAACAATCAAGCTGTACTGTTTTACATAATTTGAAATCCTGGCTTTTCATTTGTTTTCATCCATTTCAGTTACGTTGTTGAATATTTAATAGAAATAATACAACTGTGCCTTAGAGGTTGTATCCCTACATCTTTCTCCAGGTTTTACTCTAAATATGGTGGGGTGAGTCTGAGCTTTACACTAGAACATTAGTTTTTTGGATGCTTTTAGGAATAATGTGCAGGACGAAATCCTGCAGCATCAAAGTTGATGTTTGTATTCCCATCTTTTCCCCCCCACCCCCCATATACCCAGCAGCCACAGTCACCTAGAGGACTTATAAGGCAGTAGTTTTAATGGGACAGGGTGGAAGACCCTAAAAGGCTTTCTCTCCATATCTGACTTCCGTCTCTATAAATGGATACATCTTTTCTCTTTTAGCCTGCACTGATGATTATGATAGTGTCCACTTGTAACATTGCCAGGCATGTGTGTGCATGTGTATGAGAGAGAGAGATATCAAGGCCAAATTCTGCATCGACTTCTCCATACTAAATTGGATTAGGTAAACCTTGTGGAAGATCATACGGCAGGGCAGTAGCAGAACTGCTCAACTCCCACTACTGTGATCTACAGCATGCCCCTATAATCTGTAACAACTGCTGTTAATATATTCGTGTAGAGTCAGAGACAGTCTGGTGCCCTGAAGAGCTTTTACAGTCCAAGTACATAAGACAAAGGGATGAGAGAAAAAAAATGATTGCCTGCTCCATTTTACATAAAAGGCATGATGAAATTAAGCAATGTGATCAAAATAACGAAGAATGAGTCTGGAGGGACCTAAAATTTAAGCAAAGATCTAGTAACTCTCAGTCTACTGCCTTCTGAAACGTGATCCAGTCTTTACGGTCAATCTTTGAGTCTGAGCTTCACATCTTCACTAGTGCATGAATCCATGTGAAGTTGGTGAGAGATGCTTATTCCTTCACAAAAACTGCATGGCTTTCTCAGATTGAGAGAGAAGTGTGACTGATTTTGAATTCAGATGGCTTTCCCACCCTGTCCTTCCCCCCCGCCCCCAAAGAAATGATATAATGGACCAATGATGAGTACTTCCAGTGACATTTAAGGCTGGATTTTAAAAAAAAAGCTTTTAGTGAAAACCAGCCATTGGACAAACAGTTGGTGGTTACACTTTTTAAAGAAAACCCATGACTGAAAATACATGTGAGTGCAGCTAAGTGCTTCCTGCATTGTAAAATATAGGATAATGATAAATGGTTCCTGGAGGGCAAATCAGCTACAATACAATGGTGTGGTTGGTTTCATTCCAACTCTTGTTCTTGGAGACTGTCCTCTCATTTCAGTGCAGATCTGTTCTCAGACATCTACAGCTGGCAAAAGGCTGGTTTCACATAAGTCTCAGCAGAGTAATCCATCAAACAGTGACATTGGTATAGCTGATTTTAAAAAGTCAGGGCAAAGTGCATTTACCATTTTGTGCTTCCTTTCCATACATGATTACTCTGGTTGCATGCATGAATAAGGTAAAATGGTAGAGTTGACCAGTCAAATCTAGAGAGCCCAATCTTTGGAAAAGTGATACTATTCTATACTTGCAAACTATATTTCCAAAAAAATGCATGTATAACTGCGTGCTGAAGATGTAGTGGGATCCAGCTAGGTGCACCTTTGGGCTTTTGCTGACACACCTACTTGCGTGTAGTCAACGGAAGCAATAATTTCACGTAAAACTGAGATGCACAATTGTAGGTCTAAACTTTTGAAAATTAAGTCAGAAGTGTCTGACTGAAGCTTACAAAAGGCATGGGAATCATCATGTTGAATTCCAGTGCTTGATGACCAACTTTTAAACAAAAGCTGTGACAGAACTAAAGCATTCTGAAAGACTGATTTTTTTTAATGGTTCACTGTGTTAATTAAAAAATAATAATTTTGCATCAATACAATAGATAGGCATACTGGAATATTTGGCAAACCAAAGCACTTTGTTTTGCTTCCAGGCTTTATTGATAAAAGCCAGTTCTTTTTTCATAAAAAAGTTACAAAACAGGATGGGCAGGGCAGGGGTGGTGGTGCCCCTTCTTCCCTACACACCCATTAGAGCTTGTAGCTCAGCAATGAGGATGCTGACCTAGAGCATGGTAGACTCCTGTTCAAAACCTGTTTCTAATTGATTCAGAGGGCAGATTTTTGAATCTAGATTTACCAACCCATAGGGCTAGGTACAGAGAGTCAAAAAGCCTGAGACTGAATCAATTCAGTCTTTGCAGGTTAGTCTAAACTCCACAGATTAAACTGAAACAGAAGTGAACAGACATTTACCTTTGATTCAGGAAATGCAACCACATGCCTGCAGTGGTTCAGGCCAGAATCCAGGGGGCACCAGAGCATGGCTCTGGCTGTGTGTTCACTTTTTCTTCCTGCTGCCCCCAGGTCTCTGCGATTTGCAGTCCAGAATTACAGCAGCAGGACTCTGCAGGGTTGCTCATCACTTCCTCATCCTGATTCCACGTGCCCATGGGATTTGTAGTCCACAGTTGCAGCCAGCAGTAAGTTTGAGTGGGGGAAGGGGTGTTTCACTCTCCTCCCTGGCCCCAGACAGGGTTTGCCTGGTGGAGGCAGTCCTCCCCCTGCAGACTGGGCGGCATCCCCAGCCAGGCTGGCCTCCAACCCCCTTATTCCTTCACTGCTCCAGCTAGGGAGCAGAGGGGCGGGGCCAGCCTTGCTTTCTGGAGCAGACAGCACAGCACAGTCCGGGGCTGGAAAGCATGCTGGGATGCTGGGGGACTGTGACTTAACTTGAACCAGGAAGGGGTCTGGGACAGAAGTTTCATAAACCAGTTTGACCCAAGTCGGTTAAGTCTGGTACTACATTCAACCAGGTTTATCTTAAACCAGTTCCAACCATTTTGAAACTGGTTTATGTGCACCGAATTTCCGTTCTGTTACAGGTTTAAACCAGTTTCTGATCACTTGAAGCGGTTTATGTGTAACTTCTATCCCTATCCTAGGAGTTTTCCCTAAGCAGCAGTCAGTATTCTGGGGTGGGTTTCAGTTTCTTCTGCTGAATCTGTTTCTGTTTGTACAAAAGACTGACAAATTTGTCTGCTCAGGTTCTAGAGTGGATGTCCCAGAAGAACGCTACCGTAGCCATCAGGACTTAGAGATGGTGTCATGATCAGAACATGATTGAAATCCGGAGGCCCTAAAAACTCTAGTGTGCATTGGGGCTGTCAGAGGCTTCCAGGTTCCAGGCAAGGAAGATGTGGTTAGGATCCATATATTTATGTGGTGTATTCTTTTTATATATTAGTTTACCTTATTTTGCCAGTTGGATGTTTTAAAGGCTTTAATTAAAGTAAAGTAGTCTCTGGTGCCACCTTGTGACATGGTTGTGTATTTCCAGAGGAATCCTTCATGGATTTTTTTCCTAGCATCTGTGTCCATCAGCAATAAAGGATTTTGTTACAGGTGCCTGACTCTGGCATTGATTTTTTGTTCTCATCATTCAGCTTGGCCAGACCATCAATGACACATTTTCAAGCCACAAAGTGCAGGTTTATGACTCAAACATGCATTAGGCAACAGAAAAAAATAGTCTAGGTCAGATTTTTCAAATGGTGTCATTCAATGTAGCTTAATTACGTTTAGAGATTAAAGTACAGTAAAACTGCACAGATTCACACCAGCTGAAGATGTGGTCTGGCTTTGTGTTTCTCTGGGTGATGCTGGCCCCTGTGTGCTGGGCTTGAGGCTCCAACAGATGAATTCTAGAGGTTAATTTCTAGTAGAAAACTCTTTCTATTTTTAAGAACTTAGTGGAAAAAATGTTTGTCTTTTTGGATCATTTCATAGGTCTTCAAACTTTATTTTGTAGTAAATGACTCTTTCCTCAGATTAGCACAGCAAATTCATTTGTGGATGAAAATGAGCCTGTCTGCTCAAAGACCTGCTTTTTTTTCATACTTTAATTTTCATATCGGCTATGAAATATAAAAGGCTCTATTTTAGAGGTGATAATTGAATATGGAGACCTTAAAAATTGAAACTTTTATTTGCATGATTTTTCACGTCTAACTACCCTAAAATATACATGCATGCATACATGTGTACCATATGCACACCCTATAGCTAAAGCTATATCTCTTGGGATAAAACCTGGGGATGAGTATGAGGAGAACTGCCTTCTATTTCTGACTTAGTCACTAAATTGCTAGATGTTGAGATGGGTCCTACATGCCTCATACACTGACCTCAGGCTTGCAGAAGGGGTGAGTTTGGGCTCAGGTTTTGTGCATGGCCTATAGGTGTTCAAAAGTTTGTAAGTCTGTATTGCTTTCTCCAATTTTTGCTCAGCCCCCACTCTGGGAAGAGGCCAGCACCACCCAGGTGCCCTTCTACCTTTAGAAGGGGTTGGACCAGCTGTGACCCATCTGCACAGGATTGAGACTTTCATCAACACTGTAAAATAGTGAGCTGCTTGAATGGCAATTACTTGAGATGGCCAGATGATGATTATTATTATTAGAACCGTGTAGGTGGACTCCTTTCTCTACTTGGCAGAGACAATGAGCCATCAGCAAAGGCAGAAGACTGGGAAACATTTTTTGTTTCTTAAACTTCAATGGCTAAATAGGCATTACCAGTTCAAGCAGAGGGTACCTGATAGCTAGAGAGCTAATTACTAGTTTGCTTTATTTGTGCCAAACTGTCACTACATTTAACAGAATATAGAAATGTGCAGAAGAAATGGCAAGATGGATAAGAATATTTGACATTTACTTAAGAACCCCTCCATACCAAAGCTTCAATACAGTACAGGGACCCGGTGGGAGAGCTTGTATGACGGGAGCACCATCATGGATGGACACTGGCCTCGTTCCCTGGCAAGATGCTAGTGACCCTGGCTTCCAGCAAAATTCAAGTTTCTCAGATATCTTCTTTTCTTCCAGGTAGACATCCCCAGGGTTGTGGATCTCAGGATTTCCAGGCTTTCTGCTGCATAGCCGGCATCCCTGGCTGGATCTTGGTCCCAGTTTTGCAGCAGGGAATCTGGAGGTCCTAAAAACTCCAGCTCATTTTGAAGGCTTCCAAGTTCCCCATAACAGAACCAGGAGGCTGGGACCCTCCGAGTCTGCCATGGGTCTGTCAAGACTTCTAGGCTTTTGGCTTTTCTTCAGTGTTTTAATTTCAGGACAAACATGTTATTTCAAGACAGATTTTTTATTTTTAATTTGAAAAAAATTCAAAATGTTTAATTTTTTTTTGGTTCTGAAATGGGATGAGAGAAATTTGAGTTTGGGGTTTTTCTGGGGAATGAGAATTGCAAATATCAGTCTGTTCTAGCTAGCAGCCAGTGAGGTCTGCTTCCCTTATTTGTAGCCTGTACCTAACGATGGGCTAGCCAGCTTGCATTAAAAGCATCACAACACTTTAAGGTTTTTGTTTTGTGGAAGGGATTAGAGTTGGGAGCAACATTCAAGTTATAGCATAGGAAGAAAAGCTTATAAAGTGCATTATTAGTGGAATGCTGTGCCAAATAATCATGTAACTGCAACCATCACACTTATCCTCTTTTTCCTTCTGGCATATCTAAAATCCTAGCTATCATTTAAAAAAATCCACAGTGCCTGCATTTAAAGCCTACTAATGGAAGAGCTTGCATGGCTAGAGGTAGGAAACTGGTACCACTGTGAGGGGAAGTCTGAAGGTTTGCTTAGACTCCAAGAGATTTTGAATTGATCTTTAAAGGAATTCTAATTGGACTAGTGGGGCATAAAACAATTATGGGTTTTTATTATTTAAATATAACATTTACTGTTTAAAAACAGAGGCATAAGTACCAAATGCTCTCTTTAATTATTTCTTTCTGTTTCTTTGCTGTATATACTGTGGCATACACATTTCTATATGGAAAAGTACTGTATTGAATATAAATGTCCACTAGATGCCACTGTTGACCTGCCATGGCTCCTGGTGGAAACAGTAGTATGGAGTCTGCGTTTTAAATGATTGATCTCGCTAGCTTTTTTCCTCTTCCTTTTTTTTGCATGCAATGCACAAGAGATCCCTCAGTTTCACTGAGTTTAATCCGTTGAGCATAAATATTTTTCTTGGCTTAAAACTAGGATCAGAATCAGTTGTCTGAAATAACCGTATCTTTTTAGAGACATGACTTCCTGTGCCAGATTTGCACAGAAACAGAAAAGAAACAGGTGTCAAGTTAAACGGGTTCCTATCTTGTAAATCTGATTTCATTTCTGTATTTCAAATGCTAATGGACACTGTACCAATATGCAGGCAGAAGAGGACAGAAATATGTAAAATAAAAGGGCAAAATGCCTTCTCCGAATGCATTCCTGCAAAGGTAAAGGATTTCTAATTGTGTTTCTGATTGTCAGAGTTGTAACATAATAAAGAACTTGATTTAATTGTGTTCCCCCTTTTGAATGCAGGGCGTTTCAGTATTGATAGCCTTTGACTTTGTGCTGAGACAAATGTTTTGATCCAAACTGAAGTCTTTGGAGGAATTCAGAATCCCGCCTCGCTTTGTTTACTCGTGACTCAAATGTCTTGACTGCATGCAGAGGTGCTTGAAGATAAGTAACAAAAATAACCTCCCACGCTCGTGGAGACAGAGGTGACGGAGGACAGGCTGGAATTACCTTGTTTATACGTTCCCGTTTAGTCGAGCCTGTCCTTTGCAAATGCAGCGTTTGAATTCACCTTTCAACGTGGACCAGATGCTGCTCCCAGCTCATGCTCTAGTCCACTGGATGCTTTATTGGCTCAGAGACACATTTCGTAGGCAAGCACTGCGTACCTCCACTCCCAGTCCGGTGAGATCCTACAAACAGGAGAGTTGCTTGTGTGGCTAAGATGAGAAGTTGCCATAAGTGAGGTCCAGGCATGAGCCAGCGTATTTCAGTGCCTACAGGTTTGAGTGGGAGGGAGGAGCCCACCTGTTACCAGCTGGTTGTATTAAGGCAAGTGAATGGGTCCAGTGCTCTAGGTTTCACATTTTTTCCCCTTTTATTCCAATAAATGTTTCCCTACCTGCATTCCCATCTCACCCTGGAGACCGATAACTGCACTAAACGTATTATTTTTCTCTTTGTGCGTTGCAGTTCAGTGACAGATCTATACTTTGGTACCTATTGGTCCTTCATTGTCACACTGGTCTCTCTAACCCATAATATGGTGCTTCTTATCTGCTTTCAGTTAGTTCCTTGATGTACCTATTAGCCAAGGCTGAGGCATGGTATTTTCAATAGCAATTTATTTCCGTTGTAATGTATCTGCTACCTCTTCTGAGCTTTTCGATCTTCTGCCTACTTTTTCTCTTTGCTCCAGAAAAGTGACCTCTCCACCCTCTTATTATCCATCTGTTCCTTTCCAGCTCTTCTTTCTTGGTTTACCATCATATTATCTCCCAAAGTCTTTTTCTGCTCATTGATATTCTTGGTACTGTTTCCATCTTACTAGGTTAAAAAAATGCCCAATAGTATTGTTAGGAGTTTTGACTTCTGCTCTCTTCAGGTGCTGCTCTAAAGAGAAAGGAAATACGGGGGGAGAAAGGCCCCTTGTTGTAAACAATAATGTGAGAAATATTTTCAGGAAAAGGGTTTTTTTTGTTTTGTTTTTTTTAAGCAGGTTTGGGAAAAACGGTTGTATTTGGAAAAAGTTTTTTTAAGTTTCAATTTTTTTTCAGTAAGAAACATTATTTCAACTTTTTCAAAACATTTTTTTCCCATGTGAAATGACTTGTCTTTCAAAGTTCCCTTCACTTTTATTATCTAAAAAAAGTTGATGATCCAGTATTGCAGTGAAGCTTTTTTTGTTTGCCAAGAATTTCACAATGAAATGATTTCAGATGGACCAGAAGCAAGTTTTGTTTTTCCAAATTTTGGGGACTGCCAGTGGAGGGTTGGGGGAAAATCAGTTATTTCCTGGTGACTTCTGTTGGTGAAGAACTGGGGCAGTGTGCAGTTATTAAAGAGCTGATGGGGGCTGAAATTTAAAATAAACAGCTATTAAGAAAGGTGTGATTATTGGATGACTTTTTTTTAACATTTGGACAAGTACCTAACATGACAAGGCCTCTAGGTGCTATTATAATACAAATAATAAGACAATGCAAAAGAAATATTTGATAAATACCCTGTATACCTTGTCAGACTTTCCAAGTCCTCCAGGCGAAGCCGCTCTTTCTTTTGATTGAAGCTCTGCTAAATAGTAGGTGGCTTTATTAGGACCCTATTCTACACAATGCTGAGTGCTCCCAGCTTGGCTTGTATTTGAAGATTTCACCCCTCCTGTCCTCTCTATCTAGCGTATGATCTCAGGACCTCATCCTGCACAATTGAAGCTAATGGGAGCTTTGTCATGGTTTTCAAAGGCATAGGATTGAGACCTTAGCACCCTGTGCAAACCTGAAAAACAAAACATTCAAGCAGCTCAAAGCTGATGCAGTGCCAACAGCTGGGACTGAAGTGGGACCTTCAGAGCAAAAAGCCATGGGTATTTCCAGACTGAATTGAAACAACAGACTCCAGCCTAGAGCTCAAACAGATCCATGTCCTCCATGGATCAAACCCAGAGCACAACAGGTGTCACATGCTGACATGTGGGTCACACAAGCAGGCAGCACTCCATACAGGATGAAACTAGAACAGGGTGACTCCATAGCCAGTGTGTTGTGCTGTTTTCATCCAAGGAAACCTGTGTTTGATAGCAAATACAGAATGGGAAAAGAAAGTGAAGATTCACAGTCAATAACTGCTTCTGTCACATAACCCCATGATAACTGGGGATGGATACAACCCCCTTAAGTGTTAGGAGAGTTTTTCTCCAGAGAATATCCATCCCTCCAGTGCCTTTGTTTTCCTTTTCCAATAAAAACCGCTATATTGTGGTCTATAAAGCCCTACTAGCACTTAGCTGTTGTATGTATTAACTGAGGCCCTGTGAGTAAGGTGCTTTAAAAACCTGTAAGGAGGTCAGACCTGACTTTGCAGACCTTGTATCTAAATGCATATAGAGAAAGGGAACACTAGGCCATTTATTTGCAAGCTTGGGTTATTATGAGCAAAATGGCAGAGGTCAGTTTTGAAAGGGGCTTAGTTAGGGTCTTGCAGCAAAAGTGGGCATAGGGGGCTTTTCCTCAGTCATTAAAGAACCATCTACAAATTTGGGGGGCAGAAGAAAATGACATGGTGAATTTTGGGTGAAAAGCACCCCTGTGCAAACTGACAGTCTAAGTCGTAACCATAATTTCAGTCCAAATTGAACTGCTTGCATGGTGTTTAAATAGGACCGAAAGGGTACCTAACCTTTGGATTGGCTCTCTAAAGGTCACTCCTGGTGAACCCTGGAGAAGTATGGCCAGCTTTACAACTGATTGATCCTGTCCAACTCCATTCCTTCAGTCAGCCAATTCATTCCCAACTCCAATAATGCTTTCACCCTCCTGGGTAGGTTCAGCTTTCACCTCTGTGTGATTCTTTTGCGCTTGGAAGGGCAGAGTATAGGGATGTTGCATGTCTTCATGCATTTGCTATATAACCCTGGATTCTGGTATGTGTTTGCATCAGTCAATACAGGGGCCGGGAAAAGGTAGCACACAAGCAGTTATTAAAGGAAAGTGTAATTAGCAACTTCACAATAGTTGAAAATGTTTGCTCTAAAAGTAGTAATTGAGCTCTGTTCTGATTAACTGCTTTCTCACATATTTTGCCACCTTACAAAGTGTGGTGTTCTGCAGAAAGTAGAGGGAGACCATCCAATATGTCTTCAAAACCTTCATAAAATAAACCTGTCGTTTCTTTATTCTGAAATGTTTTGCAATGCTATAATGATGATAGAGAAAAAGATCCGTAGGAGTCTTTCATTTAAAGAGAAAACCCTAAAAGTTCTTCAGGGCCTGGGAATCCAAAGACATATTGCCCAGTTTAGGGATTTAATTAATGGATAAATTAGATTTTTTTTTTTTAAACGAAAGTTTTTTTCAGAACAATTTAAGGGAACCCATAAAAATGGTTAAAAGTATGTCATCCCTGTTTATCACTTTTCAGTATAATGGGCAGCATCCACGCTATCACCCTGGGCATAAAAGAAGCAGGAGTGAAAAATGTTTGTAGGAATAAATAAAATTTTAATAAATATTTTCTTTGAAAGGTCTGTCTGTTAAGCTAGCAGACCCTATTCCATGGAGCAGGCCTATGAAGGGAAGGTCCTATTCATTTATCAGTTCTAATAATCAGAATATTGTTTTAGTAGCATGTATTAGCACTTTTGTAATACCTTTAATTCAGTTATCTCAAAGCACAGGCATTAAGTCATGGAGAGCTGAGCTAAGTGGCATTATATATGTTTTACGGTTGGGAAGAAGGATGCTTTAGGAGTTGGGACATCTAGATTAAACTCCCCACCCTCCTACAGAGTTCCCATGTGTTTCTAAGTCATTTAAGGCCAGATTCTAATCAACCTTTAAGATGCTTCCATTTGGACTTCATAGCCCAAAATTTAAGTGTCTCATTAAGGAGAGTGATCCAAACCTACAAGTTAGGTGATGAGGCATCCTATATAGCAAGTAGGGACACCTCGGTGCCTCCCAGGTTTGATCCAAATCAATCAGACTCAGAAGAAAGGTGCATACAGGGACGCCAGGCCCAGCAGTGTGTCTGAATTCCCACTTCCCTTAGAGCTTAGTCTTCTGCCTCAGGTTGCAAGGGAAGCACTTCCATCATGCTGGAATCCAGATCTCTCAGAAGGGAGATGCACACCTGAACTGGACCAACTAAGTGGCAGCAGCAGAGATGAGCCCAGCATAAAGTGCAGCACCCCAACCTCCCATTCATTCTGAACACAGGGGCTGAGGTAGTGGTACCCAACTTTTGTCTAATAGCCTAGTGGTCAGACCACTTGACCAGGAGTCAGAAGACCTGCATTTTACATCAGCTTTGCCCTGAGTGGTCTCTTCCCCCTCACGTCCCAAGTGGTATCTTGTCCACCAGACTGTGGGCTTGGCCTCACGCCTCTGAAGTTGGCCCATGGGGTGGCCAAGGATACACCATTCTCCAGGCTAGAAGGGCAGTGACCAAAAAGGAAGTGTGGTTCTGAAGCCAAATGGTTAGAGCTCTTTCTAGGAGGTTGGGGGAGACCTGGGTTTTGGACCCTGCTGCTGAGTTATTTCAGCTTCTTACACCATGGCAGTCCAATCTAACATGAACAAATAATCCAGGAAACAACAGAGAGAGCAGGGCTCTGCTCTGGGAGGGTGAGCCCTGCTCTGGGAGGGTGAGCCCTGGGCTCCACCCCTGTTGCTAGTACTGTATGCACCTTACATTAGACAAACCTTGATGCGAGATAGGGAAACTGAGGCAGGGAGGATAAATGTCCACGCTTGAATTACAGAGTAGGCATCCTTGACTCTTAACCCATTTTTTTCTTTACAAACCCTAGACTGCTCTTCTGCTAGACAAAGAGCCTAGGTCTATTTTAAAACCTGCTGGCCTATTCAGAGATTTCCTTCAATGCTATCCTCAGGGGACATGAAAGTGCATTTACACCTGTCTCCTATCAATGTGCTCACAGCAGAGTTTGAACACACACGTTAGAGGTATGTAAGTGTGCACAGAAACTTATAGCCATGAAAATCTAGCCTAGGTGGGAAGAATTATTGTAATTTCTCCGAGAGACTGTAATGCTTGGTGGTGGATATTATTTTAGTAGCTGGACTGCTTTGTGTTCAGATAGAATCAGTTTTTAGTAATAGATCATAATTTAGCATTCATGACTCACTGATTTCAGGAAGTAACTAAAAGATACATAGTTTGAGAGAAAGCAAACAAAAAACTTCTACTTCTGCTTTTTTCACAGAGCTGGTCTGGCATAAAACAGCACAGCGTTGTTTCTTTGAGTTCTCAGTGTACAAGGAAATAACACTTAACAAAAGCCAAAGCGAGTGGCTGCAAGATTTCAAGAGAAGGAGAATAGTGCGCAGGTGTGATTTGTGAATAAACTATAGGGTGTAACCTTAGGGGATACTGAGGAAACAAGCAGAAGTTTCACAGCCATGGACAAGAAGAGGACACAAGACACCTTTCCCCAGGTAAAGACAGAAATGGATATTGCTGCTGTTAAAGCTGCATGTGTTGTGCCTAAGTGAAGAGACAGCATTTCAGAAACTGAAAACAGCTTTGTGTTTTCCTAGTAGGTAATTGGCAGTAGGGATGATTAGCCATGTTTGTTATTATGTGATACCAGCCCTCACTGCTTAATATGTGATACACGATAAAGTTAGGTCTGAAACAGGCTAAAGGGACTCTGTTTCTTTAACCTTAAGAGCCACAATATGTGACTCTACAGATATAAAAATAGTTCTTGTATAGGGTAATAATGAAGCTTGAAACTCTTGCCTCTGGAGGATTCTTTGGATTACCATGTGACACGGAAGAGCTTTATTAATACAGAGCCTCTTTGTTATTTGCACAAAAGCAGTTGAGTCCTTTCACTAAAGGGAACGGGATTATGCTAGGTTACACCGGATCAGAATAAGTCCCACAGCCTCTGCTAGGTATATATTCCTTTTAGCATTATACTTGTGTCAGAAGGTGATTTATAGTTATGAACACTTGCATGCATGGGTTGATCTAGAGCTGAGCCCAACGGGTGCTGCTGGTCTTCACTGGTGGAGGTGCCCAGAGCCATTCTTTGATTATGAAGGAGTAAAGAGTTGCTGTGCCAGGAGAAAGGGTGGGGCGGGCGACATTTGAAAGGTGTTAGATGTTGTGGTAACTACTAATGCTTGAACATTACATGTGGCACTATTCAGCACAACAAGCTGGCACTCCAGGCTTCCTTTGGAAAAGCTTTTGATGACAACGGTAGTGAGAGGGCATAAGTCAATTTTAAGAAAGTTTCTATTTCCACTGTCTGCTGCTTGCATGGGGTCTCTCCATACTGTCTTGGAGGCCAGTTGCAGCTTTTGAATCATTGCTACTATTTCTTGCAGCATGTAATGGAGGAGTCTCAGGAGTATGCAAATACCCTGATGTTTTATACAAGGCAGGGCTTGCATATGCACACAGTTCAGCATGTGCACAAAACCCAATTATGTGCATGCTCTGGGGATTTCCACACCTGGGACAAGCTTGAAAAAAGCCTGCATGCCTTTTTGTATGTACTTGGTTGAAAATCTGGCCCTCAGTCTTCCTGAGCCCTGTCTTCTAAGTATTTGCTCCTCCTGATTCTAGTGTGAGCTGATAGCATTTCAGTACTGCACAGAATCGCTGTGGGCCTCTTCTGCCTTTCCACTCTACTTTGCATTAATCAACCACTTTAAAGTACTATATCCCCAAGGCTTCCCTGTACAATTTTTGTTAGAATTTTAGTTAAAGGCCACCTCTCTTAAAGGATTGATCTTTTTACTTTTTGCTGGTCTTTTCTAAGGTTGCTTAAGGAAGGTTTTCATTGTGTATTTATCAAGGGATCACTTCCTTTTAAATAAAGCCAAATGAATCCATATCTTCTGATGTGCACATTCATGTGCTTGTAGCTGGCCTCTGGGATAGTCCTTGCCACCAGAAAGAGGCATGTTTTTCCATGTTGATGTCCTCTTGAGATTGCTAATGATCCACTCTGTGGTCAGAGAGGGGGAGTGCAAAAAGTCTAACCCCTTTTTGTTCATGGTTACTAATTGTCATGCAGAACAGAGGGGTTCAGGGTATAACAGATTATCTGCTCCCACTGGTACTGTAAATGTTTCTAGGGTGCTTTGAAGCTGTAGGATGAAAGCTGCTGTGCAAGTGTGAAGTACTTGAGGTTCAGGCAGGATAACAAATCTACATGGGAATGGGAAGCATTGTGGCTACCTTTGACCTTCCCTGTTTCTTGTCCAACAAATGGTGAATGTCGACTTTCTTGTGCAGCACAGAATCAATCACGGGAGGGCCGACTTTGTTGCATTTCTGTGCCCCTGCAATGTGAACTGAAGCAGCTCATCAGGTACTGAAAAAGCCACAGGGTGTCCAGAGGGTTAATGGCAGACTTCCTCAGTGAAGCCTCCTAGAATTGAGCCAACTGGAGACTTTTCAAGAGACTGATAGCATTGATGAGCTGAGCTTTGTCTACAGATTAGGACAATGTTTTGAAATAAGGAACCCAGCAAATACAGCCAAGCTTCTCTTCAAAGGGAGAGGCAACACCGACTGAGTTAATCTAGGCTTCATCCAATCACCTGAACAGATGTCAAAGCCTGCGTTGCCTGATCTACACTCCATTTTTGGCATGTGTTAGTCAGTACATGTCACTGAATGTGTTCTGATAACTCATCTTGAAATCCCAGTTAGACCATCCCATGGAGCTGACCGGCGTTTAAGAGGTCTGGTCCTTGGAGACCGCGTTCTTTCCCGTTCTGCATCTTGCCTTTTAACACGATCTGATGGAACAAGTTGAGATTTGTAAACAAACCTCTGAACGGAAATCCTCATAAATTTCTCCAAAATAATGAGATGTCACTTTTTAATAGCCTGGTAATCACTGTTTCATCACAGGACTAATTGGACTATCATATTAATAAGCAAATATGATAATCCTCTACAGTTCTTACCACTGTGGATTATTTTAATTACTGTAATTAAAAGGCACAGGGCATTATTACTTTAGTAATGAACTGATGCAGCAATGTATCAACCAGTTTCCCTATTATTTTGTTTTCAGTCCATTAAGTAGTAAAAATGTAAAGTTACACCTGGGAGCTTGGCAGCTACACACAGATATTAAACAGTAGGTTTGTTCATACTTCTTAGGCACTGCCTTGAAACTATACAGCAGCCGCTAAAGTACACAGGACACTTCTTGTTTCTGCTGTGGTAATTCTTAAGAACTGCAAATGGATACTAGAGGCCCACTGAACAAGGCAACACAGAGATAGAAATGAAGGGTATGTATCATTTCCTTTCAAAAGTGTTTGGCCTTGATTTTAACTCTGTTCCCATCAATTTCAATGGGAGGTTTATCTTTGAATTCAGTGCGAGTCGAGTAGGCTTAACTACTGAGCACTTCTAAAAAATCTCACATCAGTATCTGATTTAAAGGCAAACTGAATCCACTTGGTAATCCAGATTGGACTCCATTAGTCCACTTTTATAAACTGAGCCATATGGAAGAAAAATATTCACTGAACTATGTATATTCTTTCAAAACTTTGTGTTTCTGGGTCTACAGAGGAGGCCATCACGAAAAAAAGAAAAATGAATCGTGAGGATGCGTGCAGTATGCAAAACTGTAAATCGGTTTCTCATCTGCTTTAATAATAGCTCAACTGTAAACTGCAAAGCAAAAGTGAAAACTGAGTGAGCTCAGATTTTTCTGCTGGTTGTTCTAGGCATTCATCATAGAAAATGCTGGTAAAATTGGCTGGGAAGTGGTTTACTCTGAGACGCTACCCTGACATCCATGCCCTCCATTTTAGCAAAATGTTGATTTCCAGCACTCAGCTCAGCAACTGCCACTTGCCCAAGTGCGAGTGACCTTCTGTCATCCCCCAGACTATCAGCCTGAGTTAGGGGCTTGGAGGTATTTTTTAAATCACCAAGATTTGGTGGCTGAGCCTTCTACAAGGTATCGTCATTGGTGTTTGAGTGCACCAATTTGTTTCTCTCTCCTAGGGTCTGTTCCTTAACAGGGGGTGACTGCTTGAGGCTTAGGATGGTGGAAATGGCTGAAGAGAGGAGTTATGACAATGCCTTTCAAAGAAGAGAGTACATTTTCATTTGAGGAACTAAAAGCATGAATATTTCTCCTCGGTGCTCTGCTGAATATGCTTGTTAACCTAAACTTTCCACATCCAATCACCTCTCTAGATAACTGGCACTAAATGGATGTGGTCGTCAAACTAGAATGACCATGAATGTGGTGATAATATTTGCTCTCTAGGGGATAGTTCCCTCAACCTCTTCCCTACCCTTTCTTTTCCTCATCCTGAGACATGGTGGGATGAAACATTTGACTAGGCATTAGACATAGAGGGCTATAGGTTGTTTAGAAGAGATAGGAAGGGGAAAAAAGGTGGGCGGGTTGTGCTCTATGTTAGGGAACAGTATACCAGTTCTACCTTCCAAATGGGACCAGAGGAAGGCTTAACTGAGACCCTGTGGGTCAAACTTCAGCGAGGGTGGGGGGAGAGGGATCTGGTGGTAGGGGTTTACTACAGGCCACCACATCAGGAGGAAGAGCTGGATCA
>NW_017729009.1:20602316-20623956 GCF_001723915.1 Gavialis gangeticus
AGCTTGTAGGGATTTGGTAAGGGAGGCTAAAGCAGCACTGGAGCTTAGATTAGCTTCTGGGAATAAGGATAACAAAAAGTCCTTCAAGTATATAGGTAGCAGGAAGAAGTCTCAGGGTAACATTGGACCCCTACGGGGCAGGGGAGGGCAGGGCAGGGCATGGCAGGGCAGCTGGTGACGGACGCGCGAGAGAAGGCCGGACTCTTCAACAAGTTCTTTGCCTCCGTGTTCCTGTCTGCTGACAATTGGGTGCTCTCGGGTGTCAGTGTAGAGAGGCCCAGGAAGGATGCGAGTCCACCCGACTTTTAGTTCAGACATAGTTAAGGATTACCTGGAGGGCTTAGATGTGTCCAAGTCAGCGGGCCCGGATGACCTTCATCCGCGGGTGCTGAGGGAATTGGCTGGTGTCATTGCGGAGCCATTGGCACGGCTGTTCGAGGACTCCTGGTGCTTGGGCCAAGTCCCTGAGGACTGGAAAAGGGCCAATGTGGTCCCTATTTTCAAGAAGGGGAGGAAGGAAGAGCCTGGCAACTACAGGCCAGTCAGCCTCACTTCTATCCTGGGGAAGGTCTTTGAAAAAATTATCAAGGGCCACATTTGTGAGAGCCCTGCAGGGGAAGTGATGTTGAGGGGTAACCAGCATGGGTTCGTGCAAGGCCGATCCTGCCTGACTAACCTGGTCTCTTTCTATGACCAGGTAACAAAGAGCTTAGATGGGAAGGAGGAAGTTGATGTCATCTTCTTGGACTTCCAGAAGGCCTTCGACACAGTGTCCCACCCAATTCTGGTGGGCAAGCTGAGGGACTGCGGCATTGACGAATGCACAGTCACATGGGTGGCAAACTGGCTCCAGGGGCGCACCCAGAGGGTGGTGATGGACGGGTTGATGTCGACCTGGGAGGGTGTGGGCAGCGGAGTCCCCCAGGGCTCGGTCCTTGGGCCGGTGCTGTTCAACATCTTCATTAGCGACCTGGACGAGGGTGTGGAGAGCACCCTGTTCAAGTTCGCTGATGACACCAAGCTGTGGGGTAAAGTGAATACACCGGCAGGCAGGGACCGCATCCAGGCAGACCTGGATAGGTTAGAGAAGTGGGCGGATCTGAACAGGATGCGGTTCAACAAGGACAAGTGCAGGGTGCTGCACCTGGGGAGAGGGAACCAGCATTATGGTTATAGGTTAGGGGCTGACCCTCTCGGCAGCACAGAGGCAGAGAGGGATCTTGGAGTCAGGATTGACTCCAGGATGAATATGAGTCGCCAATGCGATGAAGCAATAGGCAGAGCCAACCGCACCCTGTCATGCATCAACAGGGGCATCACTAACAGGTCCAGAGAGGTCTTGCTCCCCCTCTACACGGCGCTGGTCAGGCCGCAGCTGGAGTCCTGTGTCCAGTTCTGGGCACTGCACTTCAAGAGGGACGTGGAGAACCTGGAGAGGGTCCAGAGGAGGCCACCCGTATGGTTGAGGGCCTCCGTGGCCCATCCTATGAGGAGAGGCTGAGGGACCTGAATCTCTTCAGTCTCTGCAAGAGGAGACTGAGGGGGGATCTTGTGGCTGCCTCCAACCTTATCAGGGGCCAGCAGCAGGGACTCGGGGAAAGTATGTTCATCAGGGCCCTCCTTGGGGTCACCAGGAACAATGGCCACAAGCTGAGGGAGGATAGGTTTAGGTTAGATATTAGGAAGAACTACTTCACTGTAAGGGTGGCCAGAGCCTGGAATAGGCTCCCCGGAGAGATGGTGCTCTCACCTTCCCTGGAGATCTTCAAGAGCAGACTGGATAGGCACCTGGCTGGGGTCTTATGACCCCTCCCACCCCCAGTGCTCCTTTCTGCCCATGGCAGGGGGTCAGACTCGATGATCTGTCTAGGTCCCTTCACACTCATTGCTTCTATGATTCTATGATCCTCCCCGCTCTCTAAGGTGGGAAGATTTTAAAAGGGTGCAGATTTAATTGCAGAGGGCAGAGCTGCATGGTTTTGGGGCTCTGTGCATCAAAATATGGTTTTTCAAAAGCTTTGGGAGCATCCCCGCCCCCTTGCCTCATATTGTCCATGCCATTTTTCATGCCATCTTCAGATGGGATCTGGAGCACATGGTGTCTAGGTCAGGAAAATCCTCATCAGATTTCTTTTGATGAGCACCTTTTACTACGGAGGGTGTCTCCATGGGTCTTTCACTTTGGTACTTCATCATAACAGTAGTGCTGAGGCTTCACAATAACCAGCCCAGCACGGTGATGAAATAGCAGGTGCTCCCTTGGAGCTGGCAATTTTCAAAGAACATCTCTCTTTTCTGGCACCAAAATATTCTTCACTCTGGGCTCTGTTTGTTTAATATCTGGCTATATTATTAGTATTTGTTTAGTATCTGCCAGTCATTTTCTCTTAAAATCTGTACTTGCAAAAAATAGTAATGAAGCCATCCATGCATTGCATTCAGATCTTGGACTTCGTTAAAATGCAAAACAAATATGGAAAGACTCTAATGAGACAAAGAGAAGCCTCCTCCGCCCCCCAGTGCAAATAACAGTGCAAGCAAATATAAAACTAAGTACAAGCACAGACCTACATCAGTAGAGATCTACATATTATAACAACACTGTTGAGCTTCCACAGGGGGTTTGCAGCACGGGTCTGAGGCAGTGTTTATATAGCCAACAACTGAGTCACTGATGTCAAAAAGAATAAAAGTGTTTCATGTCCTGGACCCTGAGGATTCATCCCTTCAGCATGTTTCTGCAATGGGAGGCAGACATGGGCTTGCCCTGTCTGTGTAGGTAGCCAAATCATAATCCACTCCAGCTGATGTCAGGGTAAAGGTGTTTTCCTAGTGCAGGGACCAGTTAAGGGCTGATTTAACAAATGCCTAAGCAATAACTTTGCACATGCAGACTGTCAGTTTCTCAGAGCAGATGGGCCAGATTTGCACGTAGACATTTTAAAAAAATGCCTGTGCTGGTTTGGTGCTGACTATCATGGCATTTAGAGGGTCAAACTGTGTTAGGTAGCTATAAATCCCGCTAAGCATCTTTAGGTACCTAAATACCTTTGCAAATCTTGCCCTGTGTCTTTTGTGAATGTGTTAAGGACCCTGCACCTTTCTATCTCTAATGGAATGAATTACAATAACATATCCTTGGGCCAGCTCTAGCTTCTATTAAAGCCAATGGCAAAGCTTCAGGGACTTCAATGGAAACAGAATATATTTTGATGACTATCAGCCTTCTATGAATAAATGTTGACAGATATTATTCAACCAGTTTTAGAGCTGGACAAATAATGCAAAATATTATTACAGACAAATAATTTATTTGACGAATAGCAGCATTATTTGACAAATAATATTTGACCGTGTCTATAAACGGCTACAGAAGACAGTATTGCCAGCTAGGAATATCACATCAGTCATCTGTACTGATATTTCATGTAAATTAATATAGCTCAGAAATGAATGCATTTCAAATATCCCTTAGCCATGAAAGTCAAAAATTAATCTCTGGGAGCATCTGCTGCAAAGGGATAGGTATGTCAGGCCAGTTTTAGACATAACATAAAAGAGTGCAACTTAGCTGATAACAGTGGATTTGAACCCCTGTACAGCAGCTTCTGAATTTAGTGCTATAAATGGAGAGATTGTTTCAAAGCAAAGCAAAACAAAGAAACAACCCCCCAGTTCTCTTGTTCAAGGCATGGCTTGAAACATACAGGTAACGAGGTGCATTTCATCCCCAATCACTAGCTGCATTGCATCCTAGCATTTATTTTAAATTTGCCCTATGTACTTGTTTTGTAGATGGCCCTATGAGCTGTTGCTGGAAGGCATTAGGTCAAAAGATAACCCCCCTAAGGCTTTACCTCAAAGCCACTTCGGCCTTCTTTGCCAGAAAAAAACAGACCCTTTTATTGTTCCTTTAAGATTCATTTAAAAAAAAAATCACATTTTGAAGTGAATGAAATTGTGACTAGCTGTTGGATATGAAGAATCAGGCTGATATGCTGCAGTGCGTACTTCTTGCCCATATTCCTCTTGTAAGGTTGGGATACTTGTATATATACATCTCGTTTCACTCGTATGGTGAGATGTGATAATGCAGGATATGCTCTAGCTCTGAGGTTGGGTTTTCAGTTGTCATTAGTAGATCTAGACTTGTTATGCATTTTGCCCTTCTGTTTCCCTTTCCCTTTGGCATCATCCCCTGCAGTGAAGGAAGTCGGGCATTGGTATTAATGCTGCCTCAGGCAGTACTAATACCTGCTCAGACTTCCCACGTCTGTAGGATGGTATAGAAAACAGCTGTTACCTGCCTCTTTCCTATTTCATTCTGGCCAATGCCTCTCTTCCCTTGAAACACTGATTCCAAGAACATCAGGAAGAACATTTTGCTAGACGCTAGGAGTAGAAAGCAATCTGAAAATAAGCACTTCCCTCTTCTAGAGTCCTACAGCAAATAGAAACATTTGTCCATTTTTTAGTGTCTCTTTTGGGCATGTGTAGATGAAATGGGGGCCCTAAATTGAAGTGAAGGGGAGGGTGAGCTGCCAGTGGGCAGAGCGGTCCCTGCACTGCAGGGGGAACTGGTGTTTCCCTCTGCGGCAGTGGTGGCCTCGCCTCCCCAGGTGGCACCCGCCAGCAGACACCCGGCACGTGCGGTCCCAGGGGCACTGCAGCCACCAGGCCCCCGTGCAGCTCATGCATGCAGGCAGGCTCCAAGGGAAAAAAAAAAAGATGAGGCTTGCCACTTTTCTTGGGCGGAGCTGCTTTCCCGGGCTGTTGCCACGCTGCCTGCAGAGCCCCTGAGCTGCATGGAGCCCGGTGCTTCACTCCACAGCTGTAGGGCAGCAAACTAAAACTCCTCGAAGGAGTTTTAGTTTGCTGCACCTCAAGTCATTTAAGACACAGTACGTTGCTGAATTTCCTACAATGGCTGGAATTAATGCTCAATATGCTGCCGCTGTGTGTAAACACCGGTGCAAAAGCATTTAGCCCACTTTAAAGTGTTGTGCACACATACCCCTTGTCTACACACAGCTTAACTTATGTTTGTGTGAAGGGGAAAATGCTCATCTCAGTCAATGATTGGACAAAATTTCCCATTGATAAAAATTAACATGCTTGGGATTTAAAAGGTTGTTTGCATGTGCAGTAGGATTTCTGCAAGATTGGTTCATTGTCACTGAAATTCTCACTCAGGACACTGAAGGATAATGTTTTCAGCTCTGTAAACCTGACAAAATTCTTCACTGGGTATCTTCCTTTTTGAAGTACCTGGTACCAAACCCCGCTGCCATAGACTCATAGAAAATGAGGGTTGGAAGGGACCTCAGGAAGTCATCTAGTCCAACCCCCTGCTCCAGGCAGAACTATCCCCAATTAGATCATCCCAGGCAAAGCTTTGTCTAGCTGGGTCTTAAAAACCTCCAAATTCTACTACCGCCCTGGGTAACCTGGTTCAGTGTTTTACTACCCTCCTAGTGAGAAACTTCTTCCTAACATCTAACCTAAACCTCCCTTGCTGCATCCTGAGACCGTTGCTTCTTGTTCTGTCATCTGCCACCACTGAGAACAGTCCAGCTCCATCGTCTTTCAAATCCTCCCTCAGGTAGTTGAAGGCTGCAATTAAATTTCCTCAGTATCCTCTTCTCTAGACTAAGTAAGTCCAGCTCCCTCAGTCTTTCTTCACAAGTCATGTCCCTCAGCCCCCTAACCATTTTTGTTGCCCTCTACTGGACTATCTCCAATTTGTCCACATCCTTTCTATAGTGGGGGGCCCAAAACTGAACATAGCACTGCAGATGTGGCCCCACCAGTGCTGAATAGAGGGGAATAATCACTTCCCTTGACCTGGTGGCAACACACCTACCAGTGCAGCCCAGTATGCTTTAGCCTTCTTGGCAACAAGGGCACATTGCAGGCTCATATTCAGCCTATTGTTCACTGTGACCCCCAGGTCCTTTTCTGCAGAACTGCTGCCCAGCCAGTCAGCCCCCAGCCTGCACTGGTGCATGGGATTGTGGGATTGTTCTGTCCTAAGTGCAGGACTTTGCATTTGTCCTTGTTGAACCCCAAGAGATTTCTTGTGGCCCAATCCTTCAATTTGTCTAGGTCACTCTAAATTTTAGCCCTCCCCTCCAGTGTATCTATTACTCCCCCCGGCTTGGTGTCATCTGCAGACTTGCCATCTTCCAGGTTATTAATGAAGACATTGAACAAAACTGGCCCCAGGACCACCCCCTGGGGCACTCCACTTGATACTGGCTGCCAACTAGACATGGAGCCACTGATTACTACCCTCTGAGCCTGGTGCTCCAGCCAGTTTTTTATCCACCTTACAGTCCATTCATCTAACCTTTACTTCTTTAGCTTGCCTGTGAGAATGTTGTGGGAGACCATATCAACAGCCTTGTTAAAATCAAGGTACACCACATCCACTGGTCTCCCCACATCCACAGATCCAGTCATCTCATCATAGAAAGCAATCAGGTTGGTCAGGCATGACATGCTCTTGGTGAATCCATGCTGACTGCTCCTAATCACCTTCTTTTCCCCCCAACTGCTTCGAGATGGATTTCTTGAGGATCTGCTCCAGGGAATGAGGTGAGGCTGACTGGTCTGTAGTTCCCTTGTTCCTCTTTTTTCCCTTCTTTAAATTTGTACTCTATATTTTCCAGTTATCCAGGACCTCTCCTGATTGTTGTGAGTTTTCAGTGATGATGGCCAGTGGCTCTGCAATCTCATCAGCCAACTCCCTCAGTGCCTTTGGGTGCATCCCATCCATCCCCATGGACTTGCACACATCCAGCTTTTCTAAAGAGTCCCTAACCTATTCTTTTGCTACTGTTGGCTGCTCACCACCTTCCCAAGCTGTGCTGCCTGGTGCAGTAGTCTGGGAGCTGACCTTGCCTGTGAAGACTGAGGCAAAAAAGGCATTGAGTACTTCAGCCTTTTCTGCATCCTCTGTCACAAGGTTGCCTCCCCCATTCAGTAAGGGACCCACACTTCCCCTGATCCTCCTTTTGCTACCAACATACTTGTAGAAAGCCTTCTTGTTACCATTTGTGTCCCTTGCTAGCTGCAACTCCATTTGCACTTTGGCCTTCCTGATTTCATCCCTGCATGTCCCAGCAATGCTGTTATACTCCTTCCAATTTATTTGTCCAAATTTCCACATCTTATAAGCTTCCTTTTTGTGAGTTAGTTTACTGAAGAACTCGCTGCTAAACCAAGCTGGTCTTCTGCCGTACTTGCTAGTCTTCCTGCACATCGGGAGGCACTTTCAGTAAGGCTTCCTTAAAGTATAGCCAGCTGTCCTTGACTCTTCTCTTCCTCTGCCCATGAGACCCTAGCCATAGACCATCACAGTGTAGTCTGTTTTGGTTGTGTCAAATTACCTGCAATTTTGGATGCTTTTTGAATCGCTGTCCCAATTTTGTTATGATCCAAATACTGGGCAGAGAAGATAGGATTGCACATAGAATGCATAGACAGGTCTTGCACATCCACATGTTTTCATTGCTTTCCTCAATTGAGAGAATAGGGGTTTATTTTCAAATCAGATTTGTACCCATCTAAATCCAAAGCTTTAGTGGATGACATAAATTTCATGTTTATAGGAAATAAGCAGCTTTAACTTGGTGGCAAATGGCATATGTTATTAATGGAATTGTTACACATTTCCATAATGTGTATCTTCTACTATAGAGACACTTTAATTTTTCTTTTCAAAGCAGTTTTGAACCTCATATTAGAATGTTACGTCTGATTGCACTGGTCACATCCCGTTAGAGAATGTATCGTGGCCTGACAGTGACATTTCAGCAGATAATTTGACAAAGCTGTTTTGCTTTTAGGAAAACCAAAGCCAAACAAACAAAAACTGAGCATTACAGACACCGTGATGTGCTGAGAAAAAAGCCCCACAGATACAGAACTATAAAGGTCAGGATATGCTACTCGAATCTTGTTTGCAAGTGAAATACCATGCTAACGTGACTGTCAAAAACAGCAACCAGCCAGACAGACTGGTGACAAATAATTTTAATACCTCTCATCAGCTGAAAACCTCTTTTTTTTCTCCTGTGTGTGTTTAAAGCATTTTATATATGTGTAATGAGAAGCAAAGCAGTGGCATTCAAAGCACAATCATGCTATTAAAAATAACAGGATCAAGCATTGGGGTTTTGTGCTCTCTCTGGGGAATGCATTAAGTGGAAGCAGCTTAATTTAGTAACTAATCTCCTGAAATTTATGTCTTGCTAAATTGCTTGCTTCTCCATTGCAAACATTTGTCTTCATACATTATTAAGAAAATTAAGAGATGTTTCATGTTGTTCTAATGTCTTTGACAAAGTCGGCACCCGGCTTTAACAAAGACTTCTACCAGTCCATAATGTAGCAGGTGAGAAAAAATATGGAGGAGTTTTGGCTGCACAAAAGATCATGCACTTTTCTGCCCATGTAACTGAAGTGAGAAAATATCAGAACTTTAAAAAATGTTTCCAATTCTCACATGAAGGAATTTTTTTTTTGATCAAGTCCTCCCCAAAATCCCAAACTGCAAAATACTCCAAACTTTCCCTAATACTACATCTCTCCCCAGATTTCATGCAAATGTAACTGGTTTTAATGGAAATCCTTTTGGGAATTTTTTTTAGTCCAGGATAGATTAGTTAGGACCCTTTAGCTAGGTATAGGCATCCAAAAGCCCGAGGCAGAATCAACCCACAGTATGCAGTTTTCTGTACGCGGCATAGTTTAGATTGGTAGTGAACAGAAGACACATTTGCCCCTTGGTGGGGGGCACAAATCTTAGACTGGGTTCTGCCATTTTTAAACCAGCTTATGCATACCAGACTTCTGTTTTGCTATGGGTAGAGACTGGTGTTGTGTGCCAAACTTCTGTTCTGTTACGGGTATAGACCGATTTCCAGTCATGTATACTGGTAAAAGTGTAGTGTCTGTACCTGGCCATCCTGATTCAGGAATCTGCCCCCTTCACAGCCAGAACTTGAACCCAAGTGCTTTACATCATGGGAAACAAATTTAAAAGTGTCTGTTCCCCCCCCCAAAATGGAATTATTGTGTTCTTTTCAACTCTAGAAAACACTACATAGTTTGGGTAGAAATTGGGATTTATGTACACCTATTGTGCAGGCATGTAACCAGGTATCTGTAAATATATCCAGATACTTGTGTGCTTACATTAGGTTTTGACCAATTGAGGTGAAATCTTTGTCCTACTGTGTTGAATGAGCATAGTGCCACTGGGACTAGGATTTTACCTTTGGACTATATATCCATGCAAAATTTTTTGCCTCAACAGTTTTGATAACATTAACCAACTCCCTACAGGGAAAGACTTTCCTGTGCCAATGTGATATCGCATTTAAGTGACAGAATTTAGCCTTAAGGAAACTAAGTATATGTACATTAAATATATATATATAAAGTCCTGTTTGTTTACATAGAAACTGTTCAGTGGGGAATTATCTTGTTAAGATATAATTGCATACAGTATCTGTGTGTTATAAATATATCACCATTTAAAATTCAAATATAGGATGTGGAGCTCACGGTAAGAAATGTATGAGCCTCAGCAAATATGAATGAATTATCAGACTGCTTTTATTCTTTCCTCAGAGCTCTCTTTATAATTTGGAGGTGGGAGCGATACCATTGCACAACTTTGTATTAGCATGGAAAGCTCCAATTCTTAGAAGCAAAATACTGTTTATTTGTTTTTTGTCCCTGTGTTTTTGCTGGAGATGAGAAATGCTGTGTTTATGCGGATGCAGTAGCTCATGTACAAGTTCTGATATAGTCATGTTAAGCGTGGTTAATATAGTGCGGCTATGAGTAACAAGTAGTCACTAGTCAGTAGATGCTGACCTCTGCATTGACATATTATAACCCAGGCCTGTTGCAGCGGACTGGCATTAGGAAATAAAAATTAGAATGCACCGTACCTAGGAACCAGAGGGAGGGATTCGTATTGCCTGCTATGTGCTGCTGAAAGAGTTTACAGGAAAGCTGGTGGATGTTGACCTGGCTCTCACAAGCCCAAGAGCATAACTGCCATTGTGGCTTCTGCTGTAGGCTATAGGTAGCCGTGGAGAAATGCACATGGATTCAAATGGCCCCTGACTGGATGCTGCTCTGGTTCCTGGAGCAATGCCGATTTGGGAGGGTGGAAACACGCTCCCCTCAGTGGCTCTGGCTTCTGTGCAGGACTTGCTCATATAACGAATCTCAAGGGCTAGGTACAGACATTCAGAAAGCCCAAGGTGGAATCGATCTGAGTTGCATGGTTTTCTGTGAGCTTTTCTGTGAGTTTAGATCGGTAGGGAACAGAACACACATTCGCCCTCTGGTGGGGGAGCAAATCTTAGACCAGGTTCCACAATTTTTAAACCAGTCTATGTGGGCCAAATTTTTGTTCTGGTACAGGTTTTGCCCAATTTCCATTCACTTATACCAGTAAAAGTGTAATGTCTGTACCTGGCCAAGCCGACTGTGCTGAAAACTGGAACAAACAAAACCGCTGGAATCCTTGAAGGGACCCTGGCGGGGAGCAGAAGGATTTTTTTGGGGCCAATTTTTTGCCTTAAAAAGGACACTGAGAAGTAATAATTCCAAAACAAAATCCTTATCTGAACTATTCAGAAGAGCTTAAATTCTAAATATCATGTTTATTTGTAATTGCTACGCTCTTTATCTTTCACATTTTGCTCCACGTTGACAATGAGACTTGACCTGATCTTTTTAGGAACTGGACTCCTGGGGTACCTACCTTAGTGCAATACTGATGTGTGGGAGGTGTCAAAGACAATTGGAAAATATTTAAGAAAGAAAAAAAATCATGATGGATGTTTCTATCTGCATTGGTTTGTGTATTTAAAAAATGCAGCACAGACTACTTGACAGATACCCTTTAAAGCAAAGGGATTTCTGCTGGGAATTCCTTTGTATGGCTTAGTTTGGACCTTAGATGGAGCAGTCAAGGCCAGCTACACAAAGGGCCATGGGTGTCCTACTGTTGAGCATTGTGGTAGCTGGGCCTCATATAGAACCCAAGGCCTTCAGAGTTAAATGCTTCAGCATGTGATTCCCAAAGCCACCGCTCTGCGCAGGGAGCCACCATAGGTAGACAAAAATGCTAAAGATAGTGTCTTATTTTGCTTCTCTCTGAGGCTTAGGTGGCTCATTCTGGACTTCTGAACCTTCTGCTGGAAGATGCCTTAGCCTAATGGTGGCCAACCTGCAGCACAGGTACCCTAATTGGTATGGGCAGCCTCTAGACATGGCATATTGGGAAGGGTACAGGCAGCACAGTGGTAGATAGGGCACAGAACAAAGCAGAACAGCAGAGTACTAGGGGTGAGCGAAGCAGGCCCTATTCGATTTTGATTCAGAGTCGACCTGAATCAGGGACAGCGATTCGATTCATTGATTCAGATCACTGTCCCTGATTCGATTTGGCTGAATCTGAAGATTCGATGCTGATTCGGAGAATCAGTGATTTGAATGTAGACACAGCTTTAAATGTTTTTTCTACATACCTCAAGGTACCAGCGCAGCTCATGAACGCTGCGATGCTGGGGCTCATGGAGCATCCCACAGGAGTGTGGGGGGCCCTCCATGTACTCGGTGGTGAACCTGGAAGTGGAGCGGAAGTACTTCCGGTCCACTTCCGGGTCTGCTGAGGAGTGTGCTGCCCCCCCCCCGCACACCTCCCCGGCTCAGCGATTGGCCACAGGGCGCCCCCCCCAGACCCAAGAGGCACCAGTCACTGAACTGGGGAGGCATGTGGGGGGGGCCAGCGCACTTGCCAGCAGACCCAGAAGCAGACAGGAAGTGCTCCTAGTCCACTTCTGGGGCTGCTGCTGAGCACACTGGGGACCCCCCTTCCCCCCCCATGCTTCTGTGGGACACTCTATGAGCCCCAGCATTGCAGCATTCACGAGCTACCTGCTACCTAGAGGTATGTAGAAAAAACATTTAAAGATGTCTCTATGTCCGAATCACCGAATGTTTCCGAATGTTTCCGAATTGATTCAGAGGGGTCTGATTTGATTTGGAGATATTAAAGGGTCCTGTGATTTGATTTGGATTAAGAGATTCGGCCACCGAATCAGGCCGAATCTCCGCCAAATTGAATTGGGGACTGAAGCTTTGTGCAGTCTTAGAGAATAGGCAAGGAGCACAGGGCAGGGAGCAGACAGCTGAGCAGCAGATCAGGTAAAGGAAAAAGATTGGATTGGCACGCAGGGAGTGTGTGGGACTATGTGCCTGCCAAACAGTGGTCCCCACTGCCTCAGCCCTTTCAAAAAGTGCATAAGGGTTCAGGGGTTCCTTTCAAAAGGAGCCCATAATATAAGCAGAGCAAGAGGACTTAGGCACTGAGCACTACGAAGAATGAGGAGCCTCTGGACAGGCCCACCTGATGCATTGTGGATACCTTCTTCCTCAGCATTTGGGACTGGGCACTGTTTAGGATATTAGACTCTATTAACCACTGATCTGCTCTGAAATGACAATTGTCTATTTCTTCTACAAACAGAAGTAAACGCCTGTGCAAATGTTTCAATAACAATGTAAGCCATTGCAGTTCCAGGCAATTTCCTTTTTTGCCTTCTTTGAGTCTTATCTGACGTTAAAACCCCCACAAGATGCATTGAAAAGGAAGGAATTATTTATGTGGAAGCAAACAGAGAGTGTCCTCTTGTTTGTGCAAAACTGAAATCAGTGTATAAGTGCTGTATTGTTAATGTATTTCAACATATTGCTGGGACAGTCGTATCTGGATTGTATTTCTTTTTCCATTCACCCTGCACATTGCTGATTTGCTTTTGCATTGTTTGTATGCGATACTTCATGCCATAGGTAAGACACAGTCAGGCATAAAAATTGATATTCTCACTTCTTGCTGAATTTTCCAAGTTAAGAAAAAAAAGATTTCCTCCCAGCAATTTTAGTTCCAAGTACTACCACCCTGTATTCTGAAATTGTACAAATGCCAGTATATTTGATATCTTGTAGGTTCTCACTGGGCTTCAAAGGAAGATTATATTTGCTGGGCAGGTTGTCGATAAAACATAAAATATGAATGAAATTGTAATTTTATGGCAGCTGTTGTAACTGTAACTGTCACAAGCACTGTTCCATGCTCAATAGCTCGGTGAGAAAACACTCCTTAAAAATTCTTTGTTGATTTGTGCTGTAGCTAAGCCAGGAAAAAATCCTGAAAATTATGAACATGGTGAAAAATAAAGAACTGAGCATTGAAGGAGCTTTGGATTTGGCCCAGAAAGAGATGTGTACAGAAGTGGAAGGTGCCAAATCAACACTCCAAATGGTAAGATGTCTCCTTTTATTTCTTGTGCTATGATTTCAGATTGAAATACTCTGTCCTGTAAAATTTATGTGATTGGCAGGAGGGTGTGTCTACACTGTAGTCAAGGCTGTGATTGCTACTCCTATAGACATTTACAGCTTACCTTTAACTATCTGCTCTGGGCATCGATAGCAGTATGACCATGGAGGCAAAGAGCTTAGCTTAGGCTCTCAACCTGAATATCTAACCCATTCCCAGATGGGTTTTGCAACCCAGAATGAACCCCATGCTGCTGCAGCTCTCTTGCCATTAGTACTGGAGCTGGCTAGTCTAAAGCTAACTCATGTGTTTGCAGGAGCTGCAGGTTATACCAGGTCCCTGGTGGGATGGCATAACAGGAGACATCATGGTGGCCATCCATGGCCTGTGGACTCTCAGCATTGAAAGAATCCTGAGAAATGAGATCCATTGATTTCTGCAGCAGCTTTGTAATGTCAGTGAGGCACAAAGTAGCCGGAGATCTCCCCTTGCATGGACAGTAGTGTTAGCGTGTGTGGGTACACTGTAGTCGAGCTGTAAGAGGCATATCTGGGAGAAAAGTTATCAGGGCTTTCCCCTGGAAGTGGCCCCAAGGAATTGAGGATAAATTGGAGCTGGCCTGTTCTACACTCCCTTTGGGTCTGATTTGGTTCCTGATCAGCCAAGGATAACCTGAATCTCAAAGTGATTCCCAAAGCACTGAATCTTGTGTTGGGCCTGAGGCTCTAGACCTGTGTTGGATTTATTTTTGCTTAGATCAGGTGGGTCAGCCCCACTCCTGGCAGGTTCCTTGTGAAGCACAAAGTTTATCTGCCATGAAAGCCTTTGTTGTTCACTGTAAAGAAATGAACTCATCAACGGTTTCCTCTTTTGCTCATGTGCAAGTGAAATAAGCTGATACCGTGTGGCTCAGACAGGGGTAGGAGCTGATGAAGGTGGGTCAGAATGAATCTAAAGCATGCTACCTTCCTGAAAGGACCAGTCTTTGAAACACACTCCTCATCCTTCAGTTGCCTCTGGCTTCTTCCCAGTTCTCATGTTCTTTCAGTGAGCAGGTCCTTACTTCTCCTCTCATCAGTCTGGCCTTTTCCCTTTCCAGGTCCTTCATTTCTTCCTGGTATCTTCTGTCACCACCTGCCTAATCTCAAGTCCTTATCTGCCACAACTGGTCACCTTCACTGAACTGAGCAGTTTCCAATATTATTTCCCCATCTGCTAGCCCTCTAGGAGGGGAGTTTTAAAACCAGCACCCTGTGCAAACATCTATGGGAACTATTAAAATCTCTTCCAATGTTAATGACACAATCAGAAAATGTTTCATGCCAGAGAAGCTGATAGTGACTTTAAAATATGGGTGTCATGTCCTGAGAACTCTTCTAAATGCCTTTTGGGTTTGCTTTTTAATAAGTTTCTACAGTACTTTTTAAGTTCTTTGTTTGCATAAGACTCATCGAGAAGAATTAAAAAAAATCTGCAAAGAGAGAGTTGAGCTCTGCTTGGCAGAACAGCTCGAAGCAGCTGGGGGTTAGGCTGGGTCACGTGGGACAATATGGATACTATTTTATCAAAGTAAGGAAAAAAAGGAGCTACATTTTCTTTATCAAGTAATGAAATGGAATGAAGTTAGAACTAGCAGTTGGGAGCCTAGCTTTTGATGACCCTTACTTTTTTATTTTATTTTACTATGTTCTTATTCAGGCAAAAGAAATAATTATCTTTAAACTGGGTGCTTGTAGCTATGACATTTATCAGTTTATTTCCTACTTACTGCAGCTTAACATTTCCAGACTATTTTCTGCAGAGGCATCTGCCATTTTGCAAGTCCTTTTGCATAACTCTAAAAAGTAATTTATATTACAAATATATGATTGTGTATACCTGGAAAAAGTGTATGGAAAAAACACACTGAGGGCAGGAGTTTATAGAAGAGATGTAAGGATGACTGAATCAAACATTACAGGCTAAATGAATGACTCTCTTTAATTTTATGACTCTAAAGAGGCTCTGTCAATATGAATTAAAACAAAAGCTAAGTCTGTGTTGCAAAGAAAGTCCCCTAAAGTGAATTATTGTTAATGGAATGGGACACGCACAGATTATCTGTTCTAGAAATAGTGCTTTATCAAGGGTTCCTCCTCTGTGGCCCACTTTATTGTCTGTGCAATAATTATGAGAACTAAATCAAATTTTGACCTACGTGCGTGTGAAAATGCAGCAGCCAGTTTCACAGGCCAGATATTAAATTGTGCTTTGGTATATCAACATCAGCTGCAATATCATCCTTTCTCTGTAGTTCTACTGCATCTTGTACCATGGCTTGATGAAACTGTTTTTCTCCCAAGACTGATGCCCTCTTTGTTTGCTACGTAGTCTGGTTAGCAGACTGCCTACACATTTGTATTATTTTAAATGCTGTTAGTACAGTTCCACGGTCTTGGTTACCTTATTGCATGCTCTTTGAATTCTGTCTCTTTCTACTTCTGTCTTCCACTTACTCATCTCCTCTCTCATAACATTATTGTCAGCTCCTGTTATTTCAATAGGATTTACAGAGAAGTGGTTAACCATGTTAGTCTGAAGTTAGGCAGAAGGTAGGACAGTTGGCACCTAAGAAACTAAGTGGTTCAGAGGGGCATGAGTTTTGTAGACAAAAACCTACTTTGTCAGATGTAGTGAATGGATTGACAGAATGAAGGGTTTTATATAAGGGGAGAGGGACAAGGACAACAGAATGCCTCTGGTAATCACTTACAGTCTGAAGACCTTATGCACTTCAATACTGACCTCCAAAACTTTCTGCAAAAATGACAACTGTCTCCAGGTAGCCTTGGGAGCAAGCCTGTCCTGACTTACAGACAGCCCCCCCAATGTCAAATGATGTCTCTAGCAATAGATTACTTAACTCCAGTTCTCATCAAGTTTCCAGGCCATGCTACAGACCAAGTTGCTAGCTAGGCCCCCACATCACTGGCCATATCATCATTGGCCCGACAACATAAAATCATGGAAAAGGGATGGTAGGGACCTCAGGAAGTCATCTAGTTCAACTCCCTGCTCAAAGCAGGACCATCCCCAACTAGATCATTTTAGCCAGGGCTTTTGTCGAGTCAGGCCTTAAAAACCTCCAAGGATGGAGATTCTACCACCACCTCTCTAGGTAACCTGTTCCAATGCCTCAGCACCCTCTTAGTAAGAAAGTTATCACCTAATATCAACCTAAAATTCCCTTGCTGCAACTTGAGGTTACATGAATTATAATATCAAAGTCCATTCACATGTTCCTCCACCAACATCATATATGCCATCACCTGCTTACAGTGCCCTTCTGCTGCCTACATTGGCCAGACGGAGGCAATCCCTATGTCAAAGAATAAATAGGCACCAATTCAACATCAGTTCCAGAAACACAGAAAAGCCCATGGCAGAATATTTTAACCTTTCTAGATGTTCCATCACTGACCTCAGAGTAGCTGTCCTTAAATAAGAAAACCTTTAGGGCTCAGACAGAAGTGCAGCTCTCAGCTATAATTCAGAATGATTCCTGCAGTGCTCTGAGTTACAGCGTTACCCTGGACCAAACAGAAGTTCACTGTTGGTTCTAGGGGGGAGGGAAATCTAGCTGTGGGCTGGGAGCCTGCAGCCAGGTTCCTGTAGCAATGGCCAGTACTTGCTATTTTCAGAATGGGAGGGGGGAAAGGCAGCAGAGGGAGCTGGTTCTTGGGGCTCCCTAGATGGTGCTGAAGGGTGTGTGTGGGGATGAAATGGAGCCCCTCCCAACCTTCGGGGGTGGGCAGCTGCAATACATCCATCCCACTCTCTGGGGGGGGGCTGGAAACCCCCCAGACTGAACTCCCTCTGCTCTCTTTCCCCCCTCCCATTCTGAAAACAGTGACCGGCTGGGAGCTCTGTAGACACAAGTTACAAGAGACACTACATTTTGTAACACCTTGATCTGATACCTCATACAATAAATGGCCAAGTTTTCACTCAGTTGGCCATTTTTTAAGCTGTTTGCAGCTGTGCACTTGTGTTTGGTCACAGCTATAAACTGCTTTCTGTGGCCAGATCAGATGAAAATTGTCACTTCCATTTGCACCCTTAAAAGCCAGTTTGAACACAAGATTGGGGAACAACAAATCATTCACAGGCTGGAGGGTATTAACTGTAGTTTTAACAGGAACTGTGGGTTATTAACCCATTTCCAGACCAGCTGTTAACTTTGTTCATCTCCTTTGATCTAATCAATGCTGTTACTTTCCCTTGTATACATCCCTTTTATCTGTCAGTCTATTTGTAGCAAGGTGAGGAAGTAGACTGTTTCCTATGAAAGCTCATGCCTGTCTGAATCCGTTAGTCTAAGATGCAACCATGCTCTACCTTTTTGCTTTCAATAAGATTTGTGGATTTTAGTGCTTCTGAAAACGAGGCCATTGGGGTACTGTGCAAAGCCTCAATTATTTCTTGAACACCCTTTGTCAAGGGACTTCACCTATGAATCTCAGTAACTTTCACATGAACAGGAATGAATGTAAGGAAGAGAATGAGAGGATTTGGCTGATACCAGTTATGTTTTCCAGGATTTGCAGGATTCGGTACCTGGTCTGCAGTTCAACTTCAGTATCTACAAATATAGAAGATACAGGTGGCAGAAACGAATTCTGCAGGTAACTTTTTGAATATAAACTCTTGCCTTTGCAGGGTTATACAAAAATACAGAATGTACAGTAAAAGCATAGGGGGGCTGTAATGCATTCTGCAGTCCAATATACTGTCTGAATTAAAATTCACTGGAGAGAAATAAAATATAATACCAACTCTCTTTTTTTTAGACAAAAAGGACTACGGGATTAAAATCTTAGACACCCTCTATTGACGAATTATAACCTTACAACTTTGTAGAATGAAGTTCAAGATATCAGAAGCCTCTCTCACCTCTAAACTACTGTGACAAAAATATTTGATTTCAATAGATACTGTTAGGGAACTGTTCTTAGTTGTTAAGTGTTAGCTAAGTATCATACATCATAACTATAATGATGTACTGTCAAAGGAAATTCTAAAAAAGTCATAATCTTATAATTGCCAGGTTGTAAAGTAAGGGAGAGATTTTCAAAATGCCATTTAAGGTCAATAGAACTAGTAGCTCCTAAATCCCTTATGCTTTGTTAAAAATCTTTTCAAATTAATGACTTGCAAAGCATGAGGTAAAGCATTAGGAACTAGGTTTCTAAAATATGTAATTATTTTCAAATTACAAATTAGATTTTTTGCTCTCAGTGTCTTTGAGGATTTATGAACCGTATACTATAGTAACATATCATGCCACCCTTTTACATCTCTTCCAAGAACATGGTTGTTTTTCTTTCCTAATTATTGTTCACTTTCTAGCTCATGCCCTCATCTGGTTTAAATTGACATATATCCATTGATTCTAATGCAGTTTGTTCAATTAACATCAGCTGAGAATCTGGCACATTTTGTCTAAAGTTTTATTTGAAGAAGAGAATGGGCTGGCTGTTCTCAAATCATCCTGCCATGATCCCACTCAGACTTAGTGGCTTATAACATCGGAAGAGAGAAATACCTCTCCGAAGAGGAGGGGGTCAGGCAGGGCCTCCTGCAGCCAGTGCCTTGGCCTCTGTTGGCAGGTGCATAGTTCTTCTGGGTCCTTGGAGGGGAGTGCCTGCTGGGACCAGTAGGACCAGCACCATGGCCAGCAAGAGTGTGGGGCGCTGGTTATTGCTGGCAGAGGATGGGCTGGAGTAGCAGGGTGCTGGGCATTGCTAGCAGGGGCAGGGGCTGGAGCAGCCCTGGTTCAGGGAGGTGGAGTGGGAAAGGAGGGAGCTGGCACTGGGCATGCAGCTTCTGGGCAGGGAAGGGGCTGACCAGGCATCAGTTTCCAAGGTGGCTGCCAGGTGCTGGCAGGTGGCTCTGGCTTCAACATGGCCGCCAATTGCTGGCAGCCATGTGGCTAGAGCGTGGAGCTCCCCTCAGTGGCCACAAGGACACATGGCAGGGCTGAAGGGACTTGGAACTAACTTCAGTGCTAAGTGCATTAACTTTAGTCCCAAGTCCCTGCACGGATAAACACCTGCCAAAAATCACTTAATGCGCATTACATTTAGTTACACTTATTTGCATGTGTAGATGCTGCATGTGTAGATGTGTCTGGTGTAACAAAACTTCCTTGGTCATTTCTTTTTGTTTTGTATAATGAAAGCCAAAATTAAAGCCAGGGAAGGTTTGGGCCTGAGACTCATTTGTGCATGTCTCTTCTCTAGTCCAAATTCACCAAGTCCTGAGCAGTCAAATATTGTTCCCACATCATCATGCCATAAAGTACTATGTGCTCAGAAGGGATTCACCTGTGGCATAGACATTGGGATGAATCTCTCCTTTAAGGGAATGAGAATAAGCTGATACTAGTATAAGTACCTTTAAATTCTTGGAAGTATGGGTCTTTGCCAGAATATCTATATTTGTTTAAAAAATATCACATTCTTAATTGAAGCAATTACTTACCAGCTCCACCCCCACATACCCTGCATTTGTATCTAAAACAGCAAACAACACGTTTCTCAAGCAGAAATTGTTAATTTCTTTCAAAATAATATAATTTTAGAATATTTTTTCTAACAGAAATTATTGGCATGGAAGTTACCAGCCTCTCCTTATTTTAATATTAGAACATGACTGATCTAATGAGTAATTAAAGCTTTAGTAACATGGTCATGCCGTTAGCCTGTACAGCTGCTGCTGTAAAGCAAGTTCTTGCTCTGGTGACAACATGTAGATGGCATGTGGAAAATTTCAAAGGAAATAATGCTTCAAAATGATAAATTGATGCATATTTATCAAAAAGAGATAAGGAAATAGCAGATACAATGAATATATATTTGTTTGGTAACTAAAATAAATACAATAGAGTGGCTAGATGATGGAAACGCTGTTCTTCTTGATTCTAATCATCAGCAAAATAGATACATTTTCTCAATTGTTCCTTTATCCAAGAACCAAATGGTCTTGCATGTTAATAGTGGGAAGGAGTCTCTGCTCCTCCTTTCAAAAGGAAAAGATGGTATCAAGTGATGAAAATCTTTCTCTTCCAGATTGATTTTAACACAAATACCATTTTTAACATTGAGAAAGGAACACTCAAGAAACAATTCCCATTTTCACAAGTGAAATCATGTGAAGATGGTGAGGGGAAACACTTCAACATTGCATTTCATGGGCGTCCGGATTATGTACTGGAAACAGTGTCTTTTGAAGATAAAAGAAAAGTAAGTTATATGTTATAACCATTAATATTTATTATCACCTATTCAGTATTAAGGTAGTGCCAAAAATCCCTCTGCAACCCGGGAATTTGTTATACTCCTGTGTTCTGCAAGTAGAGAAGTAGACATATATACTAGAACATATCCCAAATATTACCGTAAACTTGTGCCGTGGTTTAAACCTTGACTGCTTAGCGCATGGCAGTGCAAGTGAAAGGCAGAATTTTGCTTCAGTTTAGGTATACAGATGTAACCCTTCTCCTGGGCACCAGTCGGCAGCAAGGAGAGCTGGGTTCACATTTCAGGGTACCCCATTCATTATACCAGTGGTTCAAGGCCCCACCCAAGAATCTGGGAACACTAAATTTGCTGGGGCATCCCGTATAAACAAAGCCCCCTGCTCACAAGCATTGTAAACACAAAAACCTAAATTTATAACAGAAAATAAAAAAAAACTCAAAAGAAAATGCTTAATATAATTGTTAAAATACTATTAACTACAAAGCAAAGTCTGTAGGTGGTACCTTCTTGGGGGAGGCTTCACCCATATCCAGGAAGTCTTGGACTTGGGGTCCCCCAGTGGGTAGTTCCAGGGGCCTGCATCCCTATATCTGCCCTTCAGCAATGGGCTGGAGTGGGGGGCCCCCACTGGAGAGTCCTCTGAGCTGTTCCTTCAGTTCGCTGCGCCGCAGGGAGCTACTTAAGAGTGTGGGTCCTTCTGCATTGCAAGGCGCTCTGTTGCTCCTGCAGAAGTGGTAGAGCACCAACCCCCCCTTTCTGCATGGTGGTTTTGAGGGGTGAACTGTGGCTTTCATCAACATGCTGCACCCCAAAATTCCTACTCCCAATCCCAGCTCTTCTGGGCAGAAAACTGTGAAAAAACTCGAAGGAAAGGTCAGGCCTATTTTGGCTTGGGCCTGAACTACAACTAGTGCCTGGCCACACTGCTCGGTTGGGACATAAGCTACAAAAGGGACAACAGGTGGCC
>NW_017729009.1:20628956-20643270 GCF_001723915.1 Gavialis gangeticus
GGCCTGCATCCCTATATCTGCCCTTCAGCAATGGGCTGGAGTGGGGGGCCCCCACTGGAGAGTCCTCTGAGCTGTTCCTTCAGTTCGCTGCGCCGCAGGGAGCTACTTAAGAGTGTGGGTCCTTCTGCATTGCAAGGCGCTCTGTTGCTCCTGCAGAAGTGGTAGAGCACCAACCCCCCCTTTCTGCATGGTGGTTTTGAGGGGTGAACTGTGGCTTTCATCAACATGCTGCACCCCAAAATTCCTACTCCCAATCCCAGCTCTTCTGGGCAGAAAACTGTGAAAAAACTCGAAGGAAAGGTCAGGCCTATTTTGGCTTGGGCCTGAACTACAACTAGTGCCTGGCCACACTGCTCGGTTGGGACATAAGCTACAAAAGGGACAAGAGGTGGCCCAGGCCTATCACGCTGGGCCTGAACTGGGCAGCAAAATCCAGCCAGGCCTATGGCAGCAGCCTGGACATGCACCACTCTCAGCTGTACCGCTATGATGAAAAACTATACGCAACAACCGAAAGCACATACTTTACTGTTACACAGATATCTAAGGAGGCTCATTTAAAAGAGAAATGCTTCAACTCTGATGAGATTCCCAGATTTCCATGAATAAATTAGTGAATAAACCATTCCCCTTAATTCCACCTGTGTTTCTAATCACACCTCTTCAGTCTCCTTTGACTTTGTGGGGTTGTTGCAACTCATATCAAACATTTGTCTTCTGTTTGTTGCATCTTTTAGTCTGTGAAGGAGCCAGCCTTCTACAGGAGCAGCCATTTTGGTTACAAAGAAGTCACATCATGTTCTTTCAGGGAGATGTCCCTTTACTAAAATCTTTCACTTGATTAAAAACTAAAGTAAAGTAACGAAGTAAACTAAGTACATCAGTTTTCAACATTTTAAGGCAGGTTTCATTTCAAACTCTCCTCAAGTTTTGAGAGGTTTTTGGATAAAAGATTTTGACTTAAGCCCTTAGCGCAGTGGTTCCCAATCTCTTTTTTTTTGCTGCGACCCTAAATTGGCCACCAACAGGACCTCCCAGCCCGGTGTTTCAGGTTCTGCTGGGAGCGGAGTGTGGCAGTGGCCTGGGGCTGGGCGAGCCACCATTGTCCCCTTTGTGTGCGGCAGCCCCACGCCGCCTGCCCACTGCTCCTGGGTCGCACACATGAGTGTGCGTGTATGAGTGTGCGGGCCCTTCATGACCCTACTGAGGACCCCCCACAACCCTGATTTGGGTTGTGCCCCGAGGTAGGGAGCCAATGCCTTAGCGATTAGGCCCAACTGCACATGGCACATTTCTATTTATGTACCCTCACTAGAAGTAGTAGAGGGCCTTGTTGCTGTTTATCTTAAACCTGCTTTCACAGTGAATTAAGCTAGATAGGAAAAGCACCCTTGTTCTAGAATAAGAGCACCTACATATATTCCTGAATAACAGCTACTGCACTTTAAATTCACACTCTGCTCCAATCTGCATTTACTTTCAAGGATACATAAGCCCTTAGTTTGCTCATATTTCTATTCAGGTGTGTTTGATTGCATTCAGCTGAATAGACCAGAAGCATGGTGTTTGGAGTGAAACCAAAGCTAATAGCATTTTACTTGGTTTTTGAATGGAGTTCTAGAAGATTTACAGAAAGCCTGACTATTACTTTCTATAATAGTTTTCATAGCTAATGTACAAAGAGATCTATGTTTTATAATATGCCTTTTAGGAAGAGATTATCCTGTGCTTATGTCTACATGTTTAGGATGGAGGTGTCAAACATATAGCCCATGAGCCAGATCTGGCCTATGGAGCCTTATGATCTGTTTTGTGGACAATTTGTGTATGCCAGACTCAGTACCTAAGGCTGGTCCAGTGGGGCATGGCAGCAGGGTGCTCATCTGGCCCATGGAGCTGGATGAGTTTGACACCCCTGGTTCAGGGATACAGGCATAAAAGGGAATCTCAGTTGAGTGGTATCCATACTTATTTTTCAGCAGTTGATTTATCTTTGTATGATGTTCTCTCATTTTATATATGGGTGAGTAGAAATGCCCCCCTCAGCCACCTGGCCTTTTTTGGAACTGACCTGATGTATAAAAAACACATGATCTGTGGTCACTTACTTTACAGATATTGCAACTTATGGGCAAAATTGTTCAGAGCGGTTCATATGGGAGACCTGCAGAGTCCTACTTTGGCAGACCCACAGTATTTGATGTGATACATGAAGGACTTCTGGATTTGCAGGAAGATGGTTTGGCATCTGTGAAATGGGTGACGTACGGCATGGCACTTTTCTTCATAGTAGTACCTTGTCTCTCTCAGTTGTGGACTTTTTGTGGGTTCTGATATTTACTTAAAGCAAAGTTTTAGCATGTAGATCAAATATTGTTTTGGTTCACATTTACATTCAATTTGAGGGGATCAGTTTATCCTTAATGGGAGAGCAGATAAAATAAGTTTTGTTATCAGCATCAAAATAACCCCGATATAATGGGCCCTGGCACATGGCTAGAACTCCCGGGTACTCCTACAATATAAATTAATAATAATAATAGCTAGAACTAAAATGATTTTTAATGGGTGAGACTGGAGAGTTTCCTCCTTCTTCATCCTATACCATTTTTCCTCTCTCTACCTTCTCAATCACCCTATTTTTCAACCACTAATGCAATGAGATAAGACTGCTGTCAGAGTTGCTGGAGAAGGCAAGAGTACATCGTAAGTTCGCTGTTAGAGGACACTGTTTTCTCAAAGAGGGAAAAAATGGCTGTGCTGCAGCCCTTAAATATTCTTTCTCATTCTAAGATGCTGCTTAGATGACCAACCAGGATCTGAATTGGTCTATTACTTTAGAATTAGGAATAATTACACTCTGGAACCTAGATTGGCATGACCACGTTATTTCACACAAGCTAATAAACAGCCTGTTGCACGTGATAACGGTGGTTATTCCCTGAGTTGTTTTTGAACTAGGGACCTAGCAGTGGAGGGGTTTTTTGGTTTGTCACCAGTTCTCTTATCCACCTAGTGTGTTGTGGAGCTGTGTATTGCTCATATTGTCAAATGATCAGGAGAGGAAAAAAACCCACATATCAAAAGCTAATGAAAATATTTAATATTATAAATAGCTGCACATGGCAGTTAGCTCAAAAGAGCACACAAACCACAGGAAATTATTGTAATTGTTTCTATAATGCTACTACTTTGTTTTGTAAATGTTATCCTCGGGAGTGTCTCTGGATTTGTTATCTTCCTGCATTTAACAAGTTTGCTAACAAACAAAAATTGATTTTTATTTATCTTGCAAAGCAAAGTCCTGGTTATTTTCCACTTGATATTAATCCTCTTTTTTTGGCAAAGTAAATAATGGCAGAGACACCCTGAGATCCGATTAAGCCATAAGTTCCCAGTTTAAAGGAAGGAGAGATCAATATAATTGCCAGCTCCATTAAACAATTCTTATCACTTTGACTGTGCATGCGGGCATAAAGGTAATTTATATTTTATGTTTAATTCTTCCAGAGCAGCTAAGCAAGTTTAAATTCCTCATATAACATTTTAATTAACCAGCCACACCTTGAAGACAGAGGAGAGGGAAAAAAAAGCTCTGATGAAACCAAAGTGTTGAACTGGGGGGGAGGATGGGATAAAGATCAATAACTCTGAAGAGAAATGAAAGCACAGCTAGCTATAAAGACAAAACACCCTGATACATGTAAATGTATAGTGAACCCACAAGGTTGTTACTAAGTATAGGACCCTCGTTTTGTACAGAGTAGCAATATCCTTGAAGATACAATCAGGTGTGGGGGCCAGGGACAGAAGTTACACATAAACAGGTTTAAGTGATTAGAAACTGTAACACAATAGAAGTTCAGTGTACTTAAACTGCTTTCAACATGGCCCAAACTGGTTTAAGATATACCTGGTTGGATGTAGTATCAGACTGAACTGATCTGGGTCAAACTGGTTTATGGAACTTCTGTCCTAGATCCCTTCCCAGTTCAAGTTAACTCTCAGTCCCCCATATTCCCAGGATGCTTTGCCAGCCCTGGGTAGTGCTGTCTGCTCCAGTGGAACAGGGTTGGTCCTGCCCTCCTGCTCCCTAGGCAGAGCCCTATTGCTGCTCCAGCTGGCTGAGAGGGAAGGTGGGGAATCTGACTCTGGACCTCAGCTGAGGTCTGCCTGGTGGGGGTGGAGAAGCCCCTGACAGGCTTTTTCCTGCTCTCCACTTGTGTGGGGGGAATGGCCAGGCTGGCACACTAAAATGGAGAGGAGCGATGGAGGTTTAAACCTCCCCCCCACCCCACCCTTGAGCAGGGAGCAGGGGAAAAGCTTGTCAGAGGCTGCTCCATCCATTCCAGGCAGGGGTCCCATGTAGGTAGGAGAGGGGTTTTAAACATTGCCTAAAGCCTCCAAACTTTTTTGATCAGGCACCCCTATCAGTAAAAATTTTTTGAGCATGCACCCCCAATATATGTATATTTATCTATTTATAAATTATATACATATACTACTCGCATACCGTATGTGACATGTGACCGTCTGACATACAGACCGAGTGAGGGTGCCAGTGTCAATCCATATATTAAATATTAATAAAGCTTAATTTCTTTCTTATTTTTTTTGATAAAAAATAAATATAAATAGAAGTTCCAATATTTTCTTCCTGCATCCCAATGGATTTTCTTGCACACTCCCTGGGGTGCACGCACCCCACTTTGGAGGCCACTGGCCTAAAGGAGCTGGCTGTCTACAGGTAAGAGAAAGGGTAGGAGACACAGAAGGGTGAAGACACTTGTACAGAGCCACAATTCAGGTGCTCAGCAGAGTTCTGATTTACAATTCACGTCACCTGATTCCCTTTCCACAAGATATACAGCTTTTAGTTTACCTGTCTGTCCTCCTCCTGCGTAATAACTACTTGCCTTCATTCACTCCTGTAGTTTCTCTTGTCCACACCAATGAGGAGATGGTTCCAAGCTTGAGAAAGGGGAAGTGGGGCATGCAATCTAAATGTAGAGCAGGGGAATTTGAATCTCCTATTGCAGTGAAGTCTACAGGCCAAGCATGGAGCCTTATTGTGACAGGTACTCTGTTCACACGCAGTAACTGACTGTCCCTGCCACAAAGAGCTTCCAATTTAAACCATAAAATATAGCAGGTAGACAGGAAAAATAAGGAAGTTAAAATAGTAATGGGGAAAACATGGGGAGTAACACAGGTAGGTGGATGCATACAATTCTTAGCCACTCGGGCAGATCACTTGGGACTGTATTCCGGTTCTGTTGGTGTCTCGCTGTAAGAGGAGGCACAGCGGTCCCTTTCTGTGCTTCAGTTTAGTTATGCACAAGATAGAAATGAAAGCCATCCTGACTACTTCAGTGTTAAACATAATTCTTGAAAGTTGGTAAGGTATTTTGTGAACCCTGGACAAAAAGTATCAAAGGGGTGTGAAGGCTTATTAGTAAGGGAAAATTTCTTTGGCTGCTGAAAGCAAAAGTCTACTCCTAATAACTAGGAGGTGAAGAATGCTCTTATCTCTCCATTCCTTGTCCTTTAGATACCTGGTACAGCTACGTGAAGGAGAATTGAGTTTGCACTGCATTGGCCACAGTGGAGAAGACAAGAATGTGGCCACTGTAGCAAATACGATTCATTTGTCAGGTGGCAATGTCAGAGTCTATAAAGGGAATGAATGCAGTACCTTTACAGTCCAGACCAAAGAACACAATTATTTGTAAGTATAGCTAACAAATAACAATTTCTGAAAGCAGAGCAATTAAAGTTAAGGTTGAACACCAATGTGTCTAGTTGTCCCAGGAGAAGCAGAATCCAGCAACTGAAAACCCAGGAGATTTTAAACCATTTATATAGCCAGAACGGGTGTGAAATGATTGGGTACATGAACCATATAAACAACTTCCAGAGTTTTGTGAAATAAATTCAATGCCTACATTAAAATACTGCTAGGAAACCCTGGCAAGTCATCACTTCAGGGGCCTGGAAAGATGAATCATTCACCAGCTAAGTTAGACATTACGAGGAGTTTCTGACTCGCTCATGCACTGAACATGAAGGTAATACTTCAGGGACCATTCACTTCCCTCAGGAGGAAAGGAGGAATCATGATAAAATTGCAGCTCAGAGTCAATATATGGCAAAGCTTCAACTGTTTAGACACCTAACCAATTAACTGTCTGAAAAGGTCAGATGCAGCAGGGCTAGTTTCCTTTGACAAAACTGTCCAACATCATTCTTCTTAACAAAGAGATAGTTGTAGTTACAATAGTTGGCAAGTTATTTACACCAGTGGTTCCCAACCTTTTTTATACTGCAGACCGGCAAACTCACTCAAAGAATTTTGGTGGACCAGGTATAGAAACTGTAATTTGCATATTTATATTTAATTTGCATTTTTAACTTTAGTTTTTATGTGGGGTGGGGTTGCGAGGATCGGATTGGGTTGTGGCACCACAGCTGAGGGGAACCGCAGGATCCTGTAGGGGACGGGGCTGCACAGGCGGTGGCCTGGGGACACACACTGGGGCTGCCCAGGAAGAAGGGGCTCTGCTGCCTTCCCTAGGGGCAAGCAGCAGAACTGCCTTCCTGCCTTCCACCCCAGATTTTTTCCAGCCCACATCCACCCCATCCCAGCCATGGGTGGGTCTGGGGGGTCCTGTCCAGCCTGGCACAGGCCCCAGTACCTGCTGCATGGGCAGTGCCTCGCTAGGTGCGGCCATGGCGGTGGGAGCAGGATGGGGCACATGGAGCTGGCTGCCTCCCTCCCAGGGCTGCCTTGCCACCCAGATGTGACAGCCTGCGATGGAAGCCACTCAACAGATGGGAGTCCAAGATGGGGCAGGGAGGCAGGAGCCTGCAGCTGAGGGGGGGCAGGGAGCTCGACAGCCATGACCCAGCAGCCAGCCCTTCATGGACTGGTACTGGGCTGTGGCCTAGTGGTTGGGAACCTCTCATTTACACTACCTTGTGTTTATATACGTTCTTAAATTTTAGGTTTCGAATACCATTCAGCGTCCAGAATAAGATGGCAGAGGATGTTAGCAAACTCCAGAATGAATGGGTATCACTCATTGGAAAGTATTGCCAGTTGTGGAAGAATTGTTCACGAGCTGAGGAGGGCTTTGACGAAGATGGCTCCGAAGATGAATATGAGGAACTTGTGTCTCTGAATGAGCGGACAGAAGAAGCCCTCAGTCTCACTGTGGGTTCTGTAGCAGCTGTGGAGAATAAGTCTTCAGCTCCTCAATCAACTTCCTCAACATCACCATCATCTACTCAACCTCCCACAGTCAGGGCAGGGATCCCACTTCCACCTGCCTTCCCTCTGCCCTTCAGCCACTCCCCAGCACTGAAAAGAACAAAAGCTTTTCATTGGGATGTTGTTCCTCAGGACAAGGTGAGGAACAACTACTAGTTGGGTCAGGATGGACAGACTTAAAACATGTAATGGGGTGTAGTTGGCAACTACATTGCGTGCACAGTTATCAGAGTAGAACCTGAAAATGAAGTGAGTAGGCACCAAAGGAGCAGTGACTCCTCAAGCTGTGGAAGGGGTTGGACTAGGTGGCACTTGAGGCCTTTTTCAACCTTGTAGTTATGAGAAAAGGGCCTGATTGTCCATCTGCACCCACCCAGTTCAAGGCGCCCAGTTTGCAAGCAGATTTGTAGCAAATATTCATGTGTATTTGTTGTGCAGTTGTATGCACAAGTTGTTGGATGCCAAGTTTGGTGGCATGTCTGGCAATAAACATACTTGGACAGGGGTAAACCTGGGAATTGTTATAGGAGAGGATTTGAGGGAATAAGGAGGGGTTACAGTGCACGCCAGGAACCTAATAGCATCTTGCAGCCCACCTAGTCTGCTGTCTCTGTCACACCCAACAGAGAACATGATTTTTTTTCCACTGTCACAAATGGTGGTTGCCCTTGTTTCCCTAAATATAGCACAGACTTTTTTGCTGTAGCACCCAAAGTACTTCAGAGGAAATTCTGCTGTAATAGTTTGCTTCTTGGGCACATTCAGGATATAAAAGATTTATACAGAAATTAAAGACCAAGAAAAAGACCTGTTAAGCTACCTATTTCAGAAATGGAGTGGAGAGCCATAGAGGGAATCTATTTTCATAACAGGAGAAGAACACTTTAACATTAGGCTGCTAGAGGTTGAAAACAGCAGCACTATACTCTTCACTCCCTTAGATGTGGTACTAAGGCAGCCTCTGACAATGAACTAATGTAAGAAAGCTCTTTTACTTTGCTAGTTTTTTCCCCCTATTTTAGAAAAACTAAGCATATATATATGCTTTTTATATAAATATATATATTTATTTTTTTTTTAGATTCAGAGATCGATCTGGGCATCATGTGATTACCACAAGAGAAAATTAGATGTGTCTAGACTCTATGACCAGTTTCAGATGCAGGATGTGCTGGTATCATCAGGCAATGAAACTTCAGTGAATCGGGGCATTATGTTAAATAAAAAAATTGCGCACAACTTCAGTAAGTGTATTAACAACAGCTGCATATTCATATTCTGAAAACAAGAGATGACAACTCTGTGCATGTATTTAAACAATCTCATGGCTAAATAAGAACATTTTATTTGGAAGTGTCTATATAGCAAATTTAATATTCTTCTGGTTCATTTGTAAAAGTGGACTTCAAGGTCAAGTTTCTCCATATTTCTTTACATTTGGGCCACACAAATAACAATTCAAAGAACTACTTACCTTGCTGAGGTATACTTAGAAGAAATGGGGTAAAATGAAAAAAGGAGGAATGTGGGCTGAATATCAGGAAAATCTTCCTGACTGTTTGATCCCTTAGGGTGTGAAATAGTTCCCCCAGAAAAGTGGCTTTAAGCCCAATGTTGTGGATGCTTGAAAATAAACTAGACAACATGGGTGAACACAAGCTGCAAAGGACATCTGTGCACTGAAAAAGGGGTTGAGTTACCCCTTTTTGATCCTTGCTTTCCACAGTCTAGTGTCATGCTAGCTGATATGCTGTTCTGCTTTAAGAAGCATTTTCTGTGGCTCAGAAATTAGCTTTAAAAGTCCCAAGAATGAACTTGTTTGCTGTTGCTTAGCATTCAGTTTCAGAATCTAGCTTTCTGCAAAAGGTGATGGTATATTTATTTATGGCAGATTTTCACCCTCTTTTGCGCAATCAGCAGTTATATGTCAACTAGTAGAGTCTCTTACTATCATAAAAGAGGGACATATGGGGTCAGACTTAGAATCCAAGGCTCTCATTGACTTTAAATAGAACGATTTAATAAGACAATTTATAGTGTTCATAGTGTTTTGAAAAGGGAAGATTACAACCTATGGCCAATATTACCCACATGCCAGTCTCCAATCCTAGCTACAATGCACTTGTACTGTCCCAAAGTGCCAGTGCATGATACAATACTGTTTCCTTCTCATGCTGAGTTTAAAATATCTTCACAGGGAGAGCTGGGCTGATATAATTTAATGGCTGTTGGGTTATTGATAAATCTCTGCCAGCTCCTGGGATGCTGTCACCTTTTTTAATATGTAGGCACAGATATGTTAAACCTACTGATGTGAATTATTACCCTGAATGAATGGTCATCAGCTGGTGCTGTCTGCCTTGCATCTGGGGTACCATTTATTGGTTCTGCAGGAGGGTTAACATGGAATCAGTTCACAGATCTAATGAAACAGTTCAGTGAATAATTTTGACCTGACTCATAAAATGATGAGAAACTCTTTCAATTAGTCTAATGAGGAGTGATAGTATAAGAGTATCAAGAGTAATTGTTCTTCAAAGACTATTTTGATTTCTCTAATAAGCTGAGATGGTTTGCCAAAAAAATTATACAACCTAGCACTGTTTAAAGAAATGTTACCTGCGTAAAGGATCTGGGGCAATTGCATTTTTGAAGATGTAATGATTTCACCTTTATGAATATTGATAAGAAAGAGCACATTGTGAAAGGCTCATAAAGTTTTAATTGGGACATGTGGATTGAAATAACCTGTTGGAATTATGGCATCCACTGACTAATAGTTGGAAGTATTTAAATGAGTGATCGGAAAGTACTGTTATGAATAAAAGACATAATCCAACTGTTTTTTAATCTTCTAAATTATTCCAGTTTCTCTTAGGAAATCACCCACTTCTAGTGTGCAGAGAGAGCCATTTTCCTCTTGCACCTGCTTTTTGTTGTAACTATTTTCATTGATCCAATGTCCTTTTCTTAAGGACTGTACTATAGCAAATATGTTTTATAAGGGACTTTCCATGGATTGAAAGTTAAATTGATACTAAAAGGGAAGTTTGATTGTTCCTATATGTGCTAGAAACCATGGTTCTTAAATAATCTGGTGATTCACTAAGTTAAAAAAAAGCTGAATTTAAAAACTGAGTAGTTTTCAAAAACAACAAAAAAGGTAAAGATGGAAGATGGGAGTGACTTGGAAGAAAAATAACTAAAATGAAACCCACACCAAGGCCAGTATAACCCAAAATTAATAAAATAAAGCCATTAGCTACTTCACTTTTCCTGTAGAAGAAACACATTACCCTGCCTACATGTCTCAGTAATATAGTGACAGGAGAAGTAATGTTAAGACAGCCAAAGAAATGTCTGGGAGTCAATGAAAATCTGTGGTAAGGAAAAAAGGTGTGATCTAAAAGGTAAGTGACTGGCTTAGGAGTCAGAGAAACAGACTCTGCTACATGGCCTTTGGTATGTCTCACACAATATGGTTTCCCTCGGCATTATCATTAACAAACTGAGGAAATGCATAGCGGTACTGTAAGGTACTATACTGTAAGGTGGATCTATAACTGGTTGGGTCATTGTGCTTAATGAGTAGTCATCCCTGTCTATTTGGAGGAGGTATCAAGAGGGATTCCCCAGGGACCTGTTCTGAATCTGGTATTGTTTAATATCATCATTAAGGCTAGGGACAGAAGCCTGAGCCTGAATTCATTCAATCTTTGCAGGTTAGTCTAACCTGGCTAGGCTAAACTGGTTTGTAAGTGTACGGACACCCCCCCGGATGAGGAAATTCAGGCACTTGTCTGCAGTGGTTGTCCCTTTTCTTCCACAGTGCTGAGCAGAGGGGGACATGGCCAGGCACTGGCAGGACGCTCTGTTTTAATTGGACTCTGTTCTGTCTGTCTTTGTCCTGTCTACCTTACACAGACACCTCTCAGCATTAGGCATGTAGCATTAGGCATGAAGGCTACAGTCTATGCTTTGGGAGAGAGGGAGGGGGGAATCCCTGTTTGAGCAGTGAGAAGTGGGGATGGAGGGGCATGGTAAAGCCAAGTAGATGCTACTGCACCGGCAAGTCTCTGCCGGAGCTCCAGTGGGGGAGCAGAGAGGAGGGACCAGCTTAGCTCTCTGGAGCAGAGCCCATCCCAGAGAGCATGTTGGGATGCTGGGGGATTTAACTTAAACCAGGAAGGGGTCTGGGACAGACATTACATAAACTGGTTTGACCCAAATCAGTTAAGTCTGATACTACATTCAACCAGGTTCATCTCAGACCAGTTTCAGCCATTTTCAGACTTGTTTATGTGCACTGAATGTCTTGTTCTGTTACAGGTTTAAACCAGTTTCTGATCATTTAAACTGGTTTATGTGTAATGTCTGTCCCTAGCCTAATTTTTTGGATAATGGGATTAGGTGCTTAGTAAAATTTGTGTATGACACACAGTTTGGTAGAGTTGCAAACACTCTGGATAGCTAGGATCCAGAATGACCTGGACAGACTGGAAAAAATGGTCTGCATTTAATCAGAGGAGGTTCAGCAGAGATAAAAGCAAAGTCCTGCTCTTGGGACAGAATAATTGCATGCACAAATACAGACTGGGGAATGACTGGCTAGGCTGCAGTACTGTGGGACCTGGTGGTTATAGTAGACAGTAAGCTGAATATGAGCCAACAAGTTGTTCTTGTTGGAAAAAGGCCGACAGGATACTTGGTTGTATTAATAGGAATGTCATTTGCAAATCAAAGGAAGCGATTCTTCTGCTGTATTCAGCATTGGTGACCCCTCACCTGGAGTACTATGGCCACTTTTTGGGCCCCACACTTCAAAGAGGATGTGAACAAATTAGAAAGAGTCCAGTGGAGAGCAACAAAAATGATTAGAGGTCTATAAAGAAAGACTGAAAGATCTAGGGTTATTTAGTCTGGAAAAGAGAAGGCTGAAAGGGGATTTGATAACAGACTTCAAGTACCTAAAAGGTAATTATAAAGAAGATGCAGATGGGCTTTTCTCTATGTCCACAGGGGACAGGACTAGGAACAATGGCCTCAAACTGTGTCAGAGGAAATTTAGGTTGCAGGTTAGGAGGAACTTTCTGACAATGAGTCAAGGACTGGACCAAGCTGCCTAGAGAAATTGCAGGGGTTGGACAGACACTTGGCTGGGTTGGTTTATTCAGGGATAATCCTTCTTTCAGCAAGGGACTGGACTAGATGATATTTTGAGATCTCTTCCATCCCTACTTTCTTTTGATCCTATGTCAGTTTACCTTTTCGACTTCAGTTTTCCCATAAATGAAATAGGGATATTCTTCCTCTATTTAGATTCTAGGATCCAGTTCATTTCAACATTTAGAAGTCTCCGTCATCTTCCTCCGTTTTCCTTCTATTTCTATCTTTTTTTCCCTCCTTGGCTCTGTGGCAGTTGTGACTGCCCAATCTGATAGTTATTTTGGAGGCAACTAGCTCAAAATGGTAGAACTTGACCTGTGCTGGGAAGCAAATTGATAATTTGTGTTCCTCTTTTGTAGTTTCATATGAGGTCCATCTGTGCATGTAATTTTTCTTCATATTGCTGAAAGTATAGCAAGTAGTGTCATCCTAAATTGAATTTCAAGAAATCTTTGCACATTAGGGGGAGTCCTTTTAGGAGCATTATATAGCATAGTGTAGGGAAAGCTATATTGCTTGCATGCCATCTGCCCTTACAGATAAACTTTAGTTTCTGGGAATGTCATCCAGCACCTTGTTGCAAGCTCAAAAAAATACCAACCAACCAACCAACCAACCAAGTTTAGTATCTTTGATCTTCAAAGCATTGTAAGAAATTAAAGATAAATATGTAAGTACATGCCACTTTTATTCCAAACTACTAGTCTGAGTTCAACAAGAATATTGAATAGTAAGCTTGTGACGGTCTTTAGATAACAGTATCTTGATGTTCTGTCTCATGCATTGAGTTTATTTTAACAAAACAAAATATATTTTTGATGTGCTACAACTACTTGTACTTAGAGAACAAAAGGCTGGGTTTCACTTGAGCTTTTAGTGTCCATTAAGTGGAAACTAATTTTATCTGGGAAGTAAATATGAAATGTTCTGGTCTTTCCCTTGTGTATTTCTCTGTGAGTAATTGAAGAATAATTTTTCCATAGACATTTTTCTTAAAAGTTTCCATATAAAACCAAGCCAGCTGAAAGAAAAACTGTACATCCTGCATGAAGAGAATGGTGGACTTACAGATGAGCAGCTTGCAGCACTAAGAAGGTAATCTTTTTTTTGGATTTAATTGTTTGTTTGATATATATTAACTTTGGAAATAGCATCATTTTCTGTAAGTGAAATGAAATTCAGATAAAGTGTTTATGGAAGTGCCTGAAGCATCATGGTTCTTACATTGAAAATTAGGTTGCACATAGAAACTTCACTCTCTGCTGTCCTCTGTAGATGTGCTCTGATGTGTTGTAATTATAGTGCATTGGAGAAGACTCAATTAATCAAGTCTGCTGGAGCATGGTAATCACCGTGCTCCAGCCAGCCTCTGTGTCTCCTGTATCAGTGTCCCTGTGCTTCAAAGTGGTGGTGGGAGCACTTGAACTAAGGCCCATCAAATGAGCTTTAATTCAAGCACCCCTGCTGCCATTTTAAAGTGCAGAGACACCCGAGACGCTGTGGCACTTCAATTAGAGCGGCTCTTGGAGCTGCTCTGACAATAGCATCTCCTCCTCCCTACCCCTGGAGCACGTGTAAAAGTGCCCCATCAGGGCTCCACAAGGAAATCAGCAACTACTATACTCTTGCTGATGCAAGCTTCTGGAAACCAGGAGTTTGGGGAAGTGACATCAAGTCAGCCATAATTTGAGGTCAATCAGTTATGTAAAATTAGCAAAACAATAGTCCAGTTGTTTTGGACCAGTAGGATTACCCATCTCCAGAGAGAAGAATCCATACCACGGCTGAACCCATCAATTAGTTGTTTGCAAAAGCAACAAAGTAAAAGAATTTTGTTTGTCATTTGATTTGGAGAGGGCAAGCTGCGCTTGTCTTACA
>NW_017729009.1:20648270-20651511 GCF_001723915.1 Gavialis gangeticus
GGAGTTTGGGGAAGTGACATCAAGTCAGCCATAATTTGAGGTCAATCAGTTATGTAAAATTAGCAAAACAATAGTCCAGTTGTTTTGGACCAGTAGGATTACCCATCTCCAGAGAGAAGAATCCATACCACGGCTGAACCCATCAATTAGTTGTTTGCAAAAGCAACAAAGTAAAAGAATTTTGTTTGTCATTTGATTTGGAGAGGGCAAGCTGTGCTTGTCTTACAAGAGGGTTTGTGGACACCTGAATCTTAAATCCAACAGTCTCTATTGCTACTAAGTATTAACACAGAATATTTAATGTCTTAAAATGTCACATATATTTAGAGGGAGCACAAGAAAGGAATAGGTCTGTAGCATGTAGATATTGAGTTGTGTCATTTTAAGTAGCCTGCAAGCATGGTGTGGGGCTACCAACTGTTTGAAAATCTTTCTCATAAAACATACACCCCAATGTGTGTCTAATATTGGCACTCAGCTCATTCTGTCTTAAACTTAATATGTATTTATGTTAACTAATGACGGGCAGCTTATATAATAGGAGGGCATGAGAAAAACATGGTTGGAGGTAAGCTTTGAAGCATTTTAACTGTACTCTTCAGGGTTAGAGAATGGGTTTAAATCTGGCCTTTGTAGTCCATATCCTAACATCCCATAAGATACTTGTCTGCATTAAACACTAGTGATAACATTTATGAAATGATATCCTGTGTTCAGAACTAGGTGTGTAAAAGTGTTGCACGTGTGGAATAAGAACATTGTGCAGGTGAAGCTTGAACAAAAGCTGGCCTACAGTGTAAATGGATTTAGATAATCAACAATTCTCCCTTATCGTTGACACCTTTTCCAAGGTGTTTTATATTCTGGTGCAAACTTCCAATGACTTCCTTATGCAGTCTATGAGCCCATTGTTTGCACCATTGAAGTTAATGGAAGGATACTAATTGCACCACAATTTGGTTTTAAAGGCCTTATTCAAAAAAGAATAGAAGGTATTACTCATCCATTGTTCATTATCGTGATGATGGTACACACTGGCCAGATATTTGTCCTAATGAAATACTTCCTGCCTGTTGTGGCATTCTCTCACTATGCGATTGGTGATCTATAAGGTCCCTGGCACATATTATATTTAAGGTGAGATTAAGATGTTAATCATGCCATAAATAGTAATAGTACTACATGTTCAAATATGTGGAACAACTTTGTGGCTGTCTTATATATCACCATATATCGAATGTGTAGCACTCCTCCCACTGCTGACAAACAGCTGGTTGCAGAGATGGAATGGGAGAAAGACACTTTCTGATGCCAGGGTCCTGGTGCCCCAGGTCCTTTAGTGTGCAGCTGGGTAGTTCTGGTGCTGTTCTGGTGCCAGGGTTGAGAGCCCTGGGTCTCAAACCAGCCTCCTGACTCATCTTGATTGTCAGCCCTGGCCCCCAAGTCGTGAACCAGCTTGTGGCTGGGGTCAGTCCTGGGTCTACAACAGAGCCACCCCTTTTCTGATCCTCATTATTGGGCTGGGACAGCTCCACAGTGGCACAAAGGAAATTGGAGAAATATTATGCCTCATCCCATACATTATGCCTCCTGCCACTCATGTCTGGCACGGTAGGAACTGCACAGTTTGGGAAGGGGCATACAAAGTCCCCTGATCTTAATCATGCCATTTATTGAACACCAGCCAGGGGCCTAAGACTACAAATGATAAGCTGGCAAAAATGAACCAATGTTACTGACTTGCATAGTCTGAAAAAGTACTCGGGGCAACTTCAAACCTGGTTGCAGGTTTAATCTATTGTTAACTTTCCTCTTGGAAGGTTTTTAACTCCTACTGGAATCAATAAGAAGGAACTGAAGGAGTATTTCTTGGCAGAAGTGACTGACATTAAACAGTCTCGTAATGTCCTTGGCTATTAAACAATACCTTCACCCTAAAATGATGTTGAATGTGTGTAGACACCTGCTTCTCTGCAGATACTCAGAAGTCAGGCCCACTGCAGAATTACACCAATGTCTTCTGCTGGCTTAAATTGGTGCAACACCTTAAAGTCCATTATTTATGCCAGCTGGGCTTTATCTCATTAAGTAGTAATGCTAATAATAATGAAGTGCAATAGGAACATTTTAGCTTTCAAAATCTTGTTTTTGTGGTGCTGAGAGTGAAGAGAATTATTCTAACAGCCACGGCCGAGTGAGGTGTTGGATGTTATATGAGGTCAGGGATTGTGTTCTGTGCTTATGTATTGTCAGAGCCTAGGAATACACTTTTCAAAATTCTTGAGGAAAAGAAAGCATTTGAGTGCTTATTTTTCCCCATACGAAATAGTTTTGAAAATGTTATTGAACTAGATAACATGCATTTCAGAATTCAAGGGCCAGATTTCCCTCACAGCTCCACATCCTACATCTCCCATTCAGACACCTAAATGAAGTGGGCAGATTTTTGAAAGTGTTCAGCACTCAGCAGTTTCTTTTCAGAACAATGGATCATGAACAATGGGAGCTGCAGGACAGTGAGCACTTTTGAAAATCTGCCCACTTCATTTTAGGTGCCTAAATGGGAAATGCACTCTTTTGAAAACAGGGCTCTGAATATTTGGGAAATATGGTGTGTATCACAAGATCCTAGCTAGCAATGACTCAGAAATTTTTCTCTGAAGAATTCTGTGCTGTGGAAAGAAAACCTGTTGCAGTGCGTAAGCCTCAATGGGAAATCCAAATGCAAGAAAATGTCAAGTGGCATATTATATATTTTAATTGCACTAGTAAAGCCAGTTGAATATTATCTGAAAAATATAGGTCTTCTTTTTGATCCAGACACAGTTTCTGATTTATCTCCATCAATTCTTCATCCAGAATTCTGGAAGTCAATAGCAAAACTTCAGGGTTTTGTCCCCTCCCTAAATTATATATGTATTCAATTGGAAGAGCTTTGTGTCTTCACCCCTGAAAAGTTAAATCTTTACTTTCTTACTTACGGCTTCCATTGTTTGAAACTTTAAACTTGGAAATGTCTAGATATGTGGATATGTATCTGGGCATGGGCAAAAAAGATTTGACAAAATACTTTGTTTTTGACTAAATAAAAATATTTGCAGTGTGTTTTATTTTATACATAAAAATTATATACATTATATACATATATATATTTATATTTCTTATATATAAAATAAATTATATATATATATATATATATATATAAATTATATCTATATATATCTATATACATATATATATC
>NW_017729009.1:20651521-20684196 GCF_001723915.1 Gavialis gangeticus
ATCTATATACATATATATATCTCACAAAAATTATTCTTTTTCACTAAAACCTGAAAATACTCCAGTTGTGGCTGAAAATTTTCAATTTTCATAATGAAAATTCAAAATCTTTGATAGGAAGATATTTTATGACTAGCCCTAATATTTGTTTTGTAATCCAAACCCAGCAGTTATTCCACTGAAATATGCTAGTTTGACAACTGTGATTTTTTTATCTTTTTCACTGTTTGTCCTGAATTTAAACTGCTAAAGTATCTGCTTTACCTTTTTAGTAAAATTAGCTCTGAGTTAAATTTTGTGTTGTTTTATTACCTTTCAAGCAATCATCATGTATTAATAAAAAGTATACCAATCTCCACGAATGTTTAATCACATTGGCTCCAACTTGAATGAGCTGTTTGCAGAGAAAAAAGAAAATATATTTGATGCTAGTTTAGGATTCTTAACATTTCTTCCCACACATGCTAGTTAAAACATGGGTATTATTTTTTCCTGTATGAGAGAGGCTATTAATTCAGACTGTTGTCAGGCACAACAAAAGACTTAAGATATCACTCAAGTAGTTTGGTGCTGTGAATGTATTTATTTTTTGGATGTAGATGTGGCTAAACTTATTAAACTTGAAGGATACTCTTGGTCTGGGATATTCTTGGTTTTTAATCTCTGGTGATACTAGTATTTTAATTGCTGACAAATGTTTCATGTTCAGCCCTAACTCATACAGCTTAATGACTTTTTTGCATCTCTCAGGTAAGTCACCCTTTTTTCACTGCCATGGGGTATCATTGAATATCATGTGAGTATCATAGGCCACTCATTTAGGAACCTGGAAACTTGAACTCAATCCCCCGTTTTGTTATCAACATTGTTTTACCTTGGGCAGGTCATTTATGTCTATACTAATTTTGAGTGCTCATCCTTGAGATATCTAAAGTCTAATTTTCATAGGTGCTGATTTCAAAGTTTTCTATAAGTTCTTGGCAACTATGAAAATAAGGTCATGGCTTCAAACTGGGCCCACAGTGGAGATACTCAAGATTAATGGATGCCTTTGAAAATGGTGCCCTTAGTCTTGCTGTACCTCAGCTTTATTATTTGTAAAATGGAGATAATAGCACGAACCCATCTTTGTAAATAGATTTAGAGCTATAGATGAAAACATGTTATTAATCTCTTGGTGGTCATGTTCCAGGCTACATAAATGCAGTTCTCTGATATCCAGAATCTCCGGATATGTATGTGACCATAGATTCTTTTAAGTTTCTCATTCCACCGTTAGAACGCTCTATGTAGAATAAAATACATTACTAAGGTCACGTTGTGTAGAACAGACAAACAATTTGCTGAAAGAGGACTTCTACTAGTTTCCAGTCTTTGTTTTGCAGATATCTGCCTACTCCAAAGGACATGGAGATGTATCAGTCCTTCAAAGGATCTCCTTCAGAGCTTCATGTGGTTGATCAGTTTATGTTAGAGGTAAAGAAAAGTGAGGTTTCTGGAATTCTCTCTTTCAGGATGGGTAAAATGCTAGAACTACTTTTCTTTTATAGTAATTTAACACTGAATTTCAGCCTGACTCTGGGTAAGAGAAGGCACTTGGGAGGGAGAAGAGATGGGATAAATAGAAATAGAGCAAATATTATGAAACTCCATCATGATTTTCGCCCTTCCTCCACCTCCACTCTCCAAAAAGGGGGGGGGGGGGAATTTACTTGCTTTGGCTCTTTTATTTTCTAAAAAAACAGTTTCATTGGCTTTAATTTTATTGTTGCCAAACATGTGATTCTTTTCCTGATTTGTGCAGATTGTACATTCATCTGGCACATGCATTTTATACATGCAATAACATACCTTAAATTTTAAGGCCTTAAATTAATTGAGAACAGCAGTTTTAAAGTCTATGTCTCTAGGTAGATTGGTGTTACTTTTGAATACGATCTATGCTGGCCTGTTATTTCCCCATTGATTCTGTTTCCATTCTACCCTGTACAGATGTGTAAAATTCCACATTTAGGCCAAAGGTTGGACCTCTTGCTTACAATCCGAGAACTGCCAGTGTGTATGGGCGATCTGGACCCTGTAAGTGATATACTTTACTTTCTTGTCTGTGACTAAAAATCACCATTTAGATGTTAAAATATGGAGCATTGGGTGTCCTCAATGCAAATACGAAATCTGTGTTTAGGAGGTGAGATTGTTTTCCATGGGAGACCAGATCTCCAGCTGTAATGTTGACAGTTCATATTGCGATAATGCCGGGAGCCTGATGTAGAAGATGTAATTTGGCTGCATTATTCAAAAAGGTTTTTGATCTGTATGGCTGATGGCTTTTAGAGCAAAGGGAGTTGTAACTGGTATGAAACTGAATTAGAGATGGGGTAGATTTGATGTGCAATATGAACCACCTGCTAGTATGTACAACATACTCTTGGGTAAGCCAAAATTTGTCGTGATTTATTAACACCAAATGCTACCTGGAGAGAGCAGGACCTCAGGATCACATGAGACAAAGCTCAAACCAAGCATCCTATCTGATCTTTGGTTTGCATTGTCTGGAATACCGCAGTGGTGCCCAACCTTTTGGCCCTGTGGGATGGATAAATGGTGTGGGACTGGTTCATAGGCTGGATCCCATGCAGGGTCAGGCCCCACATGCCAAGATCTAGCTGTGTGTGCAGGGCTATGTTATCCAGCCCATGGGGCTCCCCTCAGGTCTGGAAATTTCACAGTAGGAAAGGGGTCATTGATGCTGCCACTGCTCCCCTCTCACCAAATTTTTGTGCCCCGCAGGCCAGATCTGGCCCACAAGCCGGGGTTTGAGCACCCCTGTTCTGCAGCAATGGTCTAAAATAGAACAGCTCATAACAGTAACTTCACAGTGTTTGGGGGGGATATTATAATGAACTTCGATAGCATGTTTTAAAATTGTCCTCTTTGTCTTACCAGTAGGGAGGGAAGGGCATTCAGATGGACATGCCAGAAGGGAGGGAGAAGGGGAATTCAGATTCTGAGGCTGGAGTCTTTCTTTGTCTCAGGGTCTTTTCCTCCCATTGCCCAGCTGGAGCAAAAGTAGTTAAGCTGGCTGGCCTTCTGCCTGCACATCTCCCTATTAAATTACTTACCTTTCTTTTTTGTGCATTTTGGGTGCCTTAGCTTCAGGAATAATCTTGCATCTAGAACTGATTGGAACACTTTTATGTAGACCAACACATTTCATTTAGATGTATTGATTTCAACACATGGGCAGAGAGTCTTCTACTTTTAGGGTTAGGACTCTGGCCTGAGTGGAGGGAGACCAAACTCTGAATGACCTGGAATGAAAAGCTTTGCTCTTAGGTTGAGTAGAGGTTTGAGTCTAGATGTTGCAAATTCATAGCCAGTGACCCAAGCACCAGGCTGCTCTCGTGTTTTGATCCCAAAGCAGATATTTTTTTATATAATCCTGCTGCTGTGAGAATGATCAAAAGGTTGCATTTTCATTCGGCTGGAAGAAAAAACACATTTTGAGAGTTGCAGTGACCCATTGTCATTGTTTCCTGGTCAGCTCTAATTGAAGCCATCTGAACAGTGAACAGAGGGCAAAAGAGGAACAGACAGAGGGCAGTGAACACATTTCTGACCCTGTATATCTCACTGTTAACATGCTTTCTATTCCACACTGACACCACATAATTGTGCCTATGCGAGGACAAAGAAATAATGATTGCTTTGCTTTACAATAAAATCAAGGGTCGTTGTTATTCATTGTGTAGAACATTATCTCCCAAGATATCTTAGTACTTGGGCCGAATAACATCTATATATATTGTATAGAATTTCACTTGTTGTACAAGTGTACCATTCATATATTTTCTTCCAGGAGCCTGTGGACATCTCTGATGTGCTGCCAGTAATTTTTAAAGGGCTTTCCTATTTCCCACATGTTTCACTTTCCCTATGTTAAGCCCTTTCCCTATGTTAAGCCATGCTGGTGGCATGTGCAAGAAAGGCCCTGAGCTAGTTTATTTGCTTACTTGTTTTCCTGATTTAAGTGGACCTCACTTGTAACTTAAATCCTACAAGGGAGGTAGTTTCACTAGGCTCACACTGTCAAGTCAGCTGTTTGAAAGTATTACATTTCTGTTTTTTTCCTGGGAAGAAAATGTATGTAGAGTATATTGATAGGATAGTGTAAGGCTCAGTTGGTATAGTTAAAAAGGGGCCAGAGTGGATGAAGGACGTAGACCTTTACTGGGCCCAGGCTGTCTACTTTCTCTAATGCCTATGCACTCTGGTTAATTCCAGCTGCAAAATATTTGCTCTTCAAAAACATATGAGAGACAAGATGCAAGTCCCTTTGGCAGGGATGACTTGGAAGCATGAGGCCAATGCTCCCTCTGTCCTGGCGGAAGAATTTTAATGGGGTCTTGATGAAAAGCTCAGACCTATCCTCTAAGAGAGATTTAATGCAAAGTTGGTTTACAACAAGTAAAGCAATAATCCATTTTCTGCAGTATGGTTAGAGCTGACAAGGAGGGTAAAGACATCAATGTACCCATTCCAGCTGAGCAAGACTTCTGTATTTCAGCTAATAAGCCAGAAGATCCGAGCATGCAAACAGCTGCAAGTCAGCCAGAGCTTTGTCGCTGTGTTAGAGTACCTCTTAGCCATTGGGAACTACTTAAATGAAAAGGCTGGAAGAGAGAAGGCCAAGGGATTTCGATTGTCATCTTTGACCAAAGTGAGTTGATCCTTTTTCCTTGCATTGAAAACATTGTGTTGTAATGCACACTAGCTGATATCATGGGATGCAGAGGGTTGCCCATAGTCTGGACAATGACAGTCATTTTTAAGAATGTCTTAGCTAGTGGCTATGACCATCTGCCCTTGGTTGCAGCAGTGGCAGAATTATATTTATTATTGTGTTAGTTAATGTGTTTTAACCCGAGGCGTTCCCCAGAGTACATGACAGTGCTTAAGCAGTGTGCTGGAGGCACAGAAGATGCCATCCTTCAGAGGAGATACAGAACTGAAGCACAGACCCCCATGATAGAAAAGAGTCTATGGCTAGGAGGAGGGGATTGTCAGCAGTCATCTCATGGCTAGATTCCAGCTTGTTTAAGCTGCCTTCTGCAGTTTCAGTCCCATAAAGTACTGCAGAGCTTGTCTTGTGCCATGGGCTGTGCCCTGTGAAACAGCTGCAGTAGTCCAATGGCTGCATTTCAGCTGTAGGTGAAGCAGCTTCTCTGTACAGTTTTAATATTCTTCAAGCACTTTTAAGGTCCTTTGGAAGCAAATGGCGCTATATAATTTTAAGGCAGTGTTTTACAAGTAATAGATCAAAGATAAAAGGAATGGTGAGCCTTGGCAACTGCACTGAACGTGTTATGTCCTTCCAGTTGGTTAAAGCTGTGCTGGGTGGGTGATGCGCTTTGTGAGCAATGGTGCTTGGTAGTCTCAGAAGTGCACTTACTAGGGGTACCTACTGCACCATAAGCAATCTGCTCCCCAGCCTGGCTCCTCAGGAGACCCAGGGTTATGTGTAACAGGATTATGCCATGCTGATTCATTCAGAAAGGGCCATTCAAACCTGCCGACCATTCTGGAGTGCAACCAGTTCCTGCAGCCATATTTATGCTATAAGGGAAAGGCATTTTTCCTCTCTCTGTCTTATGCTTGCTCTGGAACAATATTAGCCCTTGGCTCTTAAAGAGTTGTACTTAACATTTACATGGCAACCAGACTGAATTTTCCATCATTTGTAAAGCAACATCCTTTGTCTCCTCAGGATTTGCCATCAGAATATGTTGGCACTAAGCACAATTTTTTCCCCTCCTCCAGTCAGCAGTAACAGAGCATGATATCCTGATCCCAGAATTAAGAAATGAATACAGATTCTCTACGCTGCCTTGAACCTCCAAGAATATTATCAAATTATGGCTGGTCTGTAAATAGAAGAGGTGTTTGGGGTTTTTCTTATATTTTTAAAGATTTCTTTTTCCCCTGGAGACTTTAATATATGAATGAGTGATTTATAATGCTAGTGACAATTCTGAGACACAGTTTGAATTTTTTTTATAGCTGCTGTAATACCACATCTATCATAATGAAAAATGTCTACAAAATCATTTTCTGCCACAGAGCATCTTCCCAGATTTGATTAAGGGACCGTACTATCTACGTGAACACCACATAGTCCTTTTTAAATGGCACTGGAAGCAACAGCATATTTGGAGGTGCAAAATCAATTGCAATCAATTAAGATGCTTTAAGTTTTTTTAAAACAAGAAATGCCTGCAAAGAAGATGCTACAAAGGATCAGGGAAGGTTTGGGGTTACTAGAAAATGAAAAGTTCAATTTAACAGCAATTGTATGTGCAATGGCAGATTGAGAAGACGCTTAATTCGACTGTGTTTTCTATTCTTGTCAAGTTTAGCTAGGAGCTTTCAACATCTCTGCTGTTTCAATTTTTTAAAAAGGTGTAATAGCCTAGGCTGTCAATTATTGCTGTATTCTATTTGTAGTTATCTCTCTTGCGGGGGAAGGAGAGGACAATCACCTTGCTTCATGCCCTTGTGGAACAGATCTTCTTACATGAGCCTGATTTGGCTAAATTTCCTCAGGAGTTGACAGAATTTGAAGCTGTGCCTGGTGGTAAGAAGATAAAAAAAAACAACCCAACCCTTTTGCTGAAACCCCCACCCTCTCATAGTGTGAATGATATTTCTTAATGTCTTTCTCTCCCCATCCCTGATTCTCTTCCTTTTCAGCTTCTATCAAAGGTCTCAGTGCTGAAGTTGATGGTATGTAAATATGGTTTCTAAATTCACAGAAGACTTTCATGCGTTGTGCAGTCATTTGGAACAGGTTTTCATTGCGCTCATTTTGTAGTTTGTAAAGAGAGGGAAAGGTTCAAAAATATTGAGGTAAGGTGTTGCTATGGTGATATTTAACCTGTCACATCACTCTGAGGAATTTTAAAAAGAAATATGTAAGTGTGTCCAGGTGGTTTAGAAATAAACGATCAAAAAAAATACCGGCCGTGATAGAGAAATCCATTAAGTTTGCTTTAAACTGAAGATGTTAAGTGATACAGGTGTGTTATCAAAATTACTACCATAACTGAGTCAAGGAGGCATTCAATGAGGCAAGGGAAAACCTAGTATGGTTAAGTAATGAAGTTCAAGAAGTTGTTTGTGTTACGCTGGCATCCTTCAGTAAATGGGACTGTACCCCTACTGAAACCATGGTAAGGAGCAAACCGCAGTAGGCCAAATGCAGTATAGATTGGGGAGGGTCTAGAGCAGTGCTCTCAGCCAGAGCGCCATGAGATGCTTTTGTGGGTGCCACTCAGGGTTAACATTGTTAGGTGTGCAAACACCTGTGCAATATGTATGACTGACAAGACCAACCCAAGGATTTCAAATAGGAATCCATAACATCCAAACCATTTTGACTTCTTGTGACCTTTCTGAGTTCTTTGCAACAGAAGAATTGCTCTATTATTTTTCCAGACTCAAAAAGTGCATGCAAACTAAGAAAGAACTGGCATTTTTTCAGGGGTGCCTTGAGTCTAGCAAGGGGTACCTTGAAACTAATGAAGTTAAGAACCACTGGGCTAGAGGGAAGATAAGACCTGAGAAAGGGTGGGAGAAAGAGGGCTGGACTGGCCAGCCCCTCAGTCCAATACTTCATTTAATTTCTGGGATAATAGCTTTCTCCTGCTTCCATCTAATTGAGTTGGGCTTGTAACTCGAGTGGCAGCCATTGGTACTGTTGGTACTGGAGGCTCAGGGTTGTGTGGTGGGGGAGGAGGCTGTAACTGGTGGACATAATAGAATTTGGTTTTGCTTTTTCTTTTAAAATAACATAGCTGAAGAGAACATTATTTAGGTTGCAAAGCAAGATACTCAAATGCCAGGAAACACCAGATGGATGGTGGCCTGTGCAATCTTACTTCTGTTCCTTTTGTTATGATGTGGTCACTACCTATTTGCAGCCTTTTTTTTTTAACGTAGGAGCCGTGCCTATTTCAGGATACAGGATGGGCCCATGATTTTAATTAAAAGTACATAGTGATGCGGTGTGTATATAAACCTGATACAGACCTGTGAATACCTAATTTTTCCATGAGGCATGGATGTCTTTTAAACTTAAGAAATGTCTCATTTCCTTTCTATTTTGTGGTTAGTTTTAAAAAAGGAATTGGAAAATGTTATTCAGTGCAGAAGGCTTATCAAACCTAAGACAATCAAGGCAACAACCCGTGACTCCCAGTTCTGCAAAGAACTAAAGGTAATGTATTATCAAAAACTCACTTTGGACTGGAAATAAATGAGGAGTAAGACATGTAAGACGTTTTTGATCTGGGCTGAGTCAGAGCCTGGTGGGAAGCCCAAGGGCATCTGGGGGTTCAAAGTGAGTTTAACTTCTCTCTGATGACTACCCCATGTCATAAGTAGCTGCATGTCTCTTCTTTCCCCTCCCGTGTAGGCAGACTGGGAGGGATGGGGAGCGGGCAAACCCTCTCAGCTCCACAAGTCACATGTTGGTTCTGCTAAAGCAGTACATTAAAGAACCTGATATAAACCTGACATCACTTTCTCTGGCCCCAAACAGCAGGAAGGCTGGCAGAGAGACTGCTGACTGTCCAAGTCACTAATTTCCACCTGCCTTCCCCAGGGGCAACCCAACAGCAGTGCTCTCCCTTAGACAGGGCAGATGTAGTCTCCTGATGAAGCCCCTACTTTCCTTGATCAATATTAAATGATTCTAATCATGTTTCATCACTCTAATAAAACTGATTAGAAGAGAACAGCTGTTGGGAAACTTCCCCCACTTATTTGCAAACTCTGCCTCCCCATTGGTGACTTGCAGCAGAGGGCACATCCATTTATGATACACTAACATCTGCATTTACATGTGTTAGGGTGTGTCGCCTCTGTACAAGTGGGTGATTAAGCACAAGATGACAAATCCTCTAAAATCGTGGTTCTATCATTCTTAATTTCCTTTTTTTAATTCTGTAAATTTTTAATGGACTTACATAACATCATTGAGCCAAATCCAGAGGCCTCCCATTATGAGATTCTCTCATTCAGCATTAGGTCATTGAGCTCAAATACAGGAGTTTGACAGGATGCCTGTATTTTGTACATCTCGTATTCCTTATGGCATTTGGGAAATTTGACCTGTTTTCTTTTCTTTTTATCAATGAATTACCTCACTGCTCTTGAGTATTTCTTCGAGTTTATATTCCTGTGTCAGCTCAAGATTGTGGATTTGTGTTTTTTTTACTGCAGGATCTAATTCAGAAGTATGAAGGAAACCTTTCCCAGCTGTCAAAAAGATGTGATGAAATGAAGAAGCTTTACAGTGACACATTGGTACATGCTAAGTTAAAACATAATTGAATGAAATCTACATTTAAAAAAAAAATAGCTTCTTTTAAAAAATACAGTCTTCTGTAAATGCAACCCACGCATCTTATATATAAGTTTTCTCTCTGTATGTAGAGGAATTTATGTGTAACTCTGATAAGAAATTCCACATCTGACATTTGCATAGATCAGTAGCAGAAAGGCTTGAATTAATATTTGGCTAGTTTCTCTCACAGTTTAGAGTCTGATTTTTCAAAGGTTCTGTGTGCCTCTAGCTCCTGTTGATGTCAAATAGAAATAAAAGTGCTCAGTACTTTTAAAAGTACAGTACAGCCTCATTATAACAAATCCCCATGGGACTGGAAGAAAAGTTCATTAAAAGAGGAACTCGCTATAATAGGGTCAGTCAATTTTGCTGCTTCAGAGTAATGAAAAAATCAGTTGCTGCTGTTGGGATTGTTAAAGCTGGAAGTTGTTGTGCACAACTGAGGTTGTGTTATCTGCTATAACAGTTGGGTTTAAAAGGTCATAATGAGTAAATATTTAGCATGTATAAAGAATGTTTTCATCCTCAGAGTTTTCCAAAAATTAATGAAGTTTCATAGGACCTATACAAAGTATACCAAGTTATTATCCCAGCAGTACAGGGGTGGGTGTAGTGGCAGGGAAGGGAGCAGAAATAAAGGAGAAAGTTTAAGGCTGTGCTTGTACTGGCATTTAAAAGACCTGCTATTGTGCTGTCTACAGTTCAGCTCCATTTTTATAGCTATATTCCCAGCATTTGGTGCAGCAAGCATGTCTGTTGATCCATAGCCAAGCCTTGCTGAAGCTGCCCAGTGTGACAGGCATCTTCCAGTTAGGCTAAAGGAGAGGGCAATTAAATGACCTTTCTTTAGTGATAGCTGAAAAAACGGAAGCTGCCATCCAAGGTCTGAGATCATATCCAAGGCCAGGGCAGAGGCTGGGCCATGTGGACTGAACACAGGGTAGAGGATTGATTTGTTTATAGCTGTTTGTCTCAGAACCAGAAAAACTAGGAGACAAGCTGGTAGGTTGCCCCTGAAAAATGAGCGAGGGAAGAGCAATTTGGGCATAAAAATAATCAGAAAGCAGACTTGAATTTCTTAGCAAGGACAACGTGTTGTGTTGTTTCCTCCTGTGTTCGGGGAAACAGAACATATGAAATTATTTTTTGTAAACAATGAGGACTGAATAACAATGAATGACTCTGCCCTAGGAACAATGTTCCTCCTCCTAGCAGAAACAACTTCACTGGGTCCCAAATACTGGGAAGACACTGGGATTAAGAGCAACACCAAGAAGACTGGTGTCACACACTGACATTTTTACCATCGAGATTACTGGCTCGTTCCAAATTCAGTTAGAGGATAACAGTGGTAAAGATACCAGTGACTGTCCTACAGCAGCACTTCAACCATTCAGTAAGACATGGAATAGTCCAATCAACACTGGGAGATTTTAAGAAAAGAGCTAGGTTTGGTGAATCACCTGTGGTCAAGGGCATGTTTAGCATTAGTTTTGGATTTATGCATCTGGGCTTCTTCTGGTCCTGAGCTCAGGGTGCTTGGTCCCACCCCTAAATCTTTTTGGGTTTTTAATTAGGTGCATAGAAATGCTTAACACTGAGAGTCTGTATCATCCTGCAGTAGAGCAAAATGTTGCAGAATGTTATGAAGCTTGTGAGAGACCTCCAGGGACCTGATCTGAGTAGGAATAGGAGATTAAAGTGATGTTTGACCAGGGACATATTAATTAAAATGTTTTACTAATGCAACATTATAACAATGTACAAAGGTCTCCCAGTGTCTCTTGTAGCCTTTTAGAAGCAAGAGAGCATGCTCAGCATTGTGCAGCAAGGCAAATCTGAATTATAGTGCATGCCCAAGGAGTCAGTCCGGCATCTGCAGCAAAACAGAAAAAGTAGGGAAGAATTGTCACCCTCTACATATAATTTAGGCTTGAGTTACTCCTGAATAGACCTGGTCAGAATCTCTTCAGCAAAATGTTTGGAGATACCAGAATCTCAAGATTCAGGTCTCCCCTGTGTCTGGTCCAGAGTGATCTGGGATTAAAGTCTCTTTGAATCAAGCAGAGGAAGGGGTTTGAACCTGCCTCTCCCATGTGCCTCAGCCAGAATCAGAAATCTTAGGCTACAGCCCCAAAAGAGATCTGTCAAATAATTCCATTTTTCTGAACTGTTTAAGATGACGCTTTCATTCCATTGGCGGTGGTGGAGGGGGACCAAGCCTTAAGCCTCCGAAGTTGCCACAAACCTGGATTGTCATCCTTTGGCAAGCTGTAATGTAGAAGCAGTGACAGGTTCAAGGACTGCTGTATATAACTTGCTTCTCCTACCCCCAATTTGGATCTGACCTGTATACACTCCAGTGAGCCACCTCTTTGTCCCCCTCCATTCCCCATGTAAGAGACCCACAGACTTAAAGCTGGCTCAGGTCCTTCCATGGGGGCTGAAAGTGGCTCCAGGTTAACTTGTTGGTTTGAGGTTTTATAATTTTTTTGTTTTAAAAAATGTGCGTTTGTTCTTTTCCTTCTGTTTGGGAAAGTAAAACGTTCTTTCTAGAGCATCTTAATCCAGGATGTACATTTATAGGACACAAAGAAGTAAATGCACAGTAGTATATGCCCAAATGCTGGACTATCAAGTGAACAGCGGTAGTAAGCAATATGCCTGCCTAATTTACAGGGAATACATGACTTGAAAGTACCTTATATGTACCAATAGACACTATTATCCATAAAATAAAAATCTATAGGATTATTTTGATTATGTTCTGCTTATGAAAGCAATAATGTCCTCGACATGTGGCATTTCTGTTGGATAAATGAGAAACTAGGGGTCGCTCCCTGTAGCATAACTCTTCCCAAAGCAGGTCTTAAACTCTAGGAATTTCCTTACTCATTGAGTGAGTAACCGTCAACCCCAGGTGAGTTGTGAGATAGTCCAAAGACTGCGGGCTCTTAGCACCTAGGAGGTACAAGTAGGAACACAGTGTCAGAACTTTTGATTAGCTACTAAGGGATAATATTACATTGATTTGTATATGGATTATATTTGAGTGGCTGTTTTTCCATTTCTGCAGGTGCTAGACATGGTGGTATGTAGGAAGTGGTCCAGGTGATTATGATTTGAGGGAGATGATAAAATAGAGGGAGAAAGAAAGAGAAATTGTTAATCACTTGGACAAGTAATTCAAATAATCCATTCTGTCTGTCTATAATACGGTAGTATTCAGCCCTGGGAAAGCTGTAGCCCTCGATTACTTTGTAGCTTTCAATTACAGACAAGATAAGGACGTGTAAGATCACAAAATGCCTTTTTAAACTTCTTATTAAAGCTTTTTAAGTGTGTTCTCTGGATTTTTCCTGGTCAATTAGGAAGCTGATTCTAACACCATATATCCTTTAGCCTATTGGTCACATTAAGGTGCTGCCCTTGAAAATGATGAAAAACCTCTTTAATTAAATCCCAGTAACTGATTTAGAAACTTCTTATGCCTTGAGGCTTGAGGACTTGATGAAAGTGGTTGTAGAAGATCTGAGCCTGGAATCCCTTTCCAAGCACTGGACTTTATAATCTGTCTGCTGTAGTAGTTGTTCTCTTGCAGAGTGAACATGATGTGGATTATCTTTAGGCCTGGTAAAAAAAAAAAGAAGAGAGATTTCCATCAAAACTGCTTTTGAATAAAAACACTGGTTTTTGTATACAGGAAATCTCTCTCCTTCAAGCATCTACTTTCCATAGACAATTTTGAAACTTGATTGAAAACCTGAATACCTGAAAGCTGAAATATTGGGGCCAATAACTGGAAGATTCTCATTTGGATACACTGCTGAAGTACCTTAGGGGATGTGGCTCATTTGCCTCATCCACTCGTCGTTTCGTACGGGTTGGTCTTCCTGATCAGACTGTCTCCCCATTGTGACTTATGCAGACAGAGAAATAGACAGAGAGAGACTGGTGCCTCCTCGCCTACAGCAGATGGCTGCAATTGCACTGGAGCCATTTTCCTATTGTTGGTGTAGTATAAGTGGTAATAGTGAATGCATATTTAATTTCTCTCTCTCACTTCTCCTTCTCCACCTCCTCCCTCTTCTCCTCCCTCCCACACCCTTTGTGGGTTATCTTACTTTCGGATATTGCTAACAATTCAGTGTATTTTCTTTCAAATTTGCAGGTAAAATTTGCTGAGCCACAAGAACAAGACTCTCAAGAACTATTTGGCTGGATAGCTTTCTTTATTGGTGAATTTAAGAAGGCCTCTGCACACTTTATGTCATAAAGTCGGCACAACAATTTTAAGGAAAAAACAATTTTTCTTAAATTTTGTGCCATGGAACCTTATTGCCTTATAGACCTTAGTGATGCTTGAATACCACCCAGGCATGTGCTGGCCTTCTGCACTGGGATAACATTTTCCTGTGTGGATTTGGTTAAAGCCGGTTCTATGCATTTTCACTTCTAATGTTTTAAAATTTGACCCTTAAGATCCTGTATCCCCTATGTGCATATTCCAGATTTTGTTTCTACATTTCATATCAATATATGTTTTTGCAGAAATACATGTTTTTGTATACTAAGGTGCTTGGGAAAGCATCTCAACTTTTCTATAAATTCTCTTTTGACTACATTTCTTTGCTATCCAATGTTCTGAATGAATTTTAAGTATCCCTCCCAAGGAATACATTTCTATGTGATGGTTTAATTTGTTGCTCTTTTTTTTACTGTAATTTTACTAAATAATGCATGATCTGGTTTGTAATGAAATGTGGACTATTTACTCATTGAGAAAAATGCTTAGCAACAATTTGTGCTCATCTGCATTTATTAAAGTGTTGCAACTAATAATGATTAATGGAAAAAGAATAAGGCTGCCTAGTTTTTTTTTATTATTTTTCTCTATAGTAGTACAATAAAGAGTGCTTTTTCATGGCTAATGTTGTAGATTCAGGTAATATGCTATTGAAGTCCATCACGATCTGAGATTTGAATTGCACTGACAAGAAGGACATAGCATTACAAAAGCACAGTGAAAACTTGTCAGGAAGTGTCTAAGTGATGGCTCCTTAAGATGACTGCCCATGATTTCAAAAGGAAAGATACTTTGGTTGCATTTGTGGCTTTCCTATGGGTTTTATTCTGAAGAATTAGAAGAAGTTCAACAAAATAAAGGGAGTGAAAGCCTATAGGGGTAAAAAAACCCCTTGTCTTTCATACTCTAACCTTGAAAACAGAAAATGGTACTACAAGGCCAGAATAGATTAACTGTTTTCTCTGTTGGTGTTGAATGTGATGTTGAGTGAGAAGGATTGTGCTCCCTATCTTATTTTAGGTTGAAAAGTCCAATCCTGTAGGTGCTACATGCCCTCAGTGAAATGTTTAGTGCTTCCCTCACCTTCAGCATCTAAGGCACTGAGGGCTAGATCTGCAAAAGGGCACAGATGCATAAATGTAGTAAAACTGTTATTGGAGCTGTCTGTGTCAAACTCAGCTCCCCAGAACCTGTGCTCAGCCATGTTTTAAAGTCCATAGGCATTTATTTCTCTACCAGTGGTGGCTAAATGTTTGTCCCTTATGGAAAAGTTCCCAAGTTTTGACAATGCTGAGCAGCTAAGTACCTAACCCATGCCTAAATCCTGTTGAGATCCTTAGGATAGTCATTCATCTACCTTAACCAGCGGTAGGTCCAGCATCCATTCTCAGAGCACCTCTGCAGAATCAGCCCCCAACAGAGATCCACCACAAGGAAGAGGTAGGGCTGCCCCCTTCCCCCATAGCCTCATGGTTGGCACACCCATCTGAGATCTGGCTCTAAGCCCTCTTCTGCCTGAAGGGGATTTGAACCTGTACTTTCCACCCCCCTGGGTTTTCAGACTCCAGAGTTTAGAGGCATGGAATATTTGGGTCCTTCCTGTTGAAACTGTACTGCTGTGCTTAGAATAAAAGACTCTTCATCAGGCAAGAAGGGTAGTGAGTGAGTGCAACTTTATTGCCTAGTTATGATGTTGCTCACTTGGGAGAGGGAAATTTGTGAGTTCTAGTCCAAAACACATTTAGGGGCACATAATAAGGCCTAGACCTCTGCCTGAATCACTCAGCCATAAAATCATTCTCCATCCCAATGCATATTTAATTACTTTGTGGAGAGTGGCACAGCTTGATAGGAGGGTTGAATACTGAGCTATTGGACAAAAGTGGGGGTACAGTGCCTCCCATGTTTGATGAGAAGTGGCTGGCTTGGATCTCTGACTCTAGTAGAGGATTCACAGTTATGAATCCCAAGTGGACTTAAGTGCCTGGTAGGGCTGTGCAAAGCTTTGGTTGCTGATTCAATTCAGTGAAGATTTGGCCTGATTTGGTGGCCAAACCTCTACATCTGAATCGAATCAGAGGACCCTTTAATCTCTCCGAATCGAATTGGAACCTTTTTAGTCGATTCAGAAAGATTCGGCAATTCAGCCATAGACACAGCTTTAAATGTTTTTTTCTACATGCCTGTGGGTACCAGGCAGCTCGTGAATGCAGCGATGCTGGGGCCCATGGAGCGTCGCACAAAAGCGTGGGGGACTCCCCATCGCGCTTGGTAGGAAACCTGGAGGTGGACCAGAAGCACTTCCAGTCCACTTCTGGGTCCATCAGAGAGCATGCTGGGGGCCCCCCTGCACCCTCCTGGATTGGCAACTGGTGCCTCCTGTGTTGGGGGGGCACCCAGGGTCCCCCTGCAGCCGATTGCTGAGCCAGAGGTGAATGGGGGGTGGCCCCTGGCATGCACCCTGGAGGACCCAGAAATGGACTGGAAGTACTTATGGTCCACTTCTGGGTTCGCCGCTGAGCATGGAGGGGGGGTGGCCTGCCCGCACTCCTGTGGGACGCTCCATCCACCCCAGCATCGCAGAGTTCGCAAGCCATGCTAGTACCTTGAGGTATGTAGAAAAAACATTTAAAGCTGTGTCTATGACTGAATTGCTGATTCTCTGAATCAGCATCGACTCTTCGGATTCGGATTCAGCCAAATCAAATTGGGGACAGTGATCCAAATCAACAAATCAAATAGCTGTCCCCATTTCAGGCTAAATCCAAATCCGAATTGAAATGAGCCCACTTTGCACACCCCTAGTGCCTAGCTCGCCGAGAGGCAGTGCTTTAAGTTTAATCAGTACCTCTCTCTTTGGCATTGCAAATGACCTATCTCAGGGCACTCATTCTGAGGATCACGTCACCTGCTGCTTTGTAGAGGTAGCTGAGGTGCCTAAATCCGCACTGTGAATTCCACTAAGTGGCAGAGAGCCCAGAAGTTAGGTGCCATGGTGCTGAGCAATGGCACCAAAAGCCCTTTTGTGGATCTAGTACTTACAACTTGCAAGTACTTAGACACCTGCTTAGCTTTGGGCACATCACTTTTTCCCTTTGACATCCCGTTGCCTGGGACAACTCATACTTAAAGTTAAGAACACACATTAGTGTTTGCAGGACTGGGGGCCTAAGAGGGGGAAGGGGAAAAATAAAATAGCATAACATCCTAAAATGAGATTTAAAATCAAGTAACAAGAAAAGGAAGAGGGAAAATAGCTCCAGGGTGAAAATCTACAAGAAACCTTTGATCTTCATTTTCCTAGGGAAATTGTTTATGTTGAAGTGAGTAGGAACTAAGCACACGTTTAAGTGTTTTGGTCAACTGGGGCTAGGTCATTGTTTTCTAGACGTAAGAAAAAGGCCTTTAATTTTTTCTAACTCTCCATTGCCTACCTATATCAGAAACAGCAATATGCAGTGTTTAACAGGCTTATGATTTGCTGTGGATCATTACATTCCCCAAATCTGAATCACCTTCATTTATATGTGAATCATGCAAAATAGTCCTGAATACAACTGCTATTTCTGTGGCATCGAGATCCCCGTGTCCCTGAACAGCATCCGTGATGGTCATGATAATGTTCATGTTTTTCTACCTTTACATTAGTTCCAGAGCCCTGGGAGGTCTCTTTTAACTAAATAGTTTTCTTTTTGGGGCTTTTTTTCCTCTCTAGCCTTTGTCTTTATTATTGTTTTTATTATTTTGAACAGATTTTACTAGTTTTGTGCCTCAGTTGGCACAGTCCCCTCCAATTAAAAATATTCACACATTGTAGTCAATATCTATGTCTTTGTGTGAATATCCTAGAGCATTAATTAAAAAATATTAATATCCGAGCACCTCCTTGGCAAGGCAGTCTAACCCCTTTAGAGGGAATGAAGCTTTCCTGTTGAGTGGAGCTTACCATGAAAGACATGTTTCAATTTTCTTGAACAAGCTATTTCATCAGAGCCCACGAGTTTCAGAGACGTCCCTTATTTAACCTCAGAAACCCCTTTTTTCCTCCACTTTTCTCAGTTGACCTTGTATCTGAGAACGGTTTTTTAAAAGCCTGTTAGAGTCAAGGTAATGCAATGCTTTAATACGATTAATTTGCAAAGAAAAATAATGACTACTTCCAAACCTTTGTAATGTAATCTCTGGTGTCATATTGTTCATGGACCAATATTCCTGGCCATTTTGGCCACTTCCGTGTCTTCCTGTGGACTGGAATTTAGTATCGTAGTAGTCTTCCAGAAGAGTCAAAGAGACTGATTCTGCAACCCCCTGTTCATGAAAGTAAAGACTCCAGGTGAATGTACCATTGGTGGGGACTTATCTAATCTGTAGGTATGTAAGTACCAGTCTATATGTCACTTTTGGTATCTTTTATGTTTGGGCTATGTGTTGACTTATAAGAAATGGAGGTTAAACGTGACAGATTTTGAAATATGAAAACTTGAAAGTGCTGCTTGCTGTCTCAGTGGGCTACTGCCGTCAGTAGCAAAATTCTCATTGACTTCAGTGGTTCAGGATTAAGGCCTCTATGTTGGCTTCTGTCCCTTGTAACCCCATTCAAAAGGTGTTTGCTGCAGAGCAAACATTAAACCTTTTGCCCACAATGTGAGTGCCACTGTTATTAACCGAAATACTTTAATCGGAACAGGAGAGCCTAACTTTTACTTCAGTTTTGGTTGATCATCCAGAAGCCTCAGCAAAATAGACTGGCAGAGAGAAACTCTCCCCGCTTCCTTCCCCACGCTCCCTATGAATAGCAAGCCAATGTACAAACCCTAACTCTATACCACCTGCCAATGTAGTTGTAGCAGCCCTGAAAAATATTTAAAGAAATGTAGTGCATGCAGCTATAGGTCATTGAGTTGACTTAAAGTCCCCAAGGGACCTACATTGTCTGTATACCAGCACTCAGCAAGGGCTTCCCAGCAATTTATAGTTTGACATACAACTATTTCTTCCCCTAGGAGGCAGAAAAGGGCTAACAGGAAACTTTCCAGAGTTCCCCCCCAACTAAATGTAGATGCAGAAAGCAGAGTATGTGTAACCTCGGAGGACAACTTAAAACTTTTCAGTGGCTGAACACCTCATCCTTAGGACAGAGGAGGAGCATTTAATATTTACCTCACTGCTTTCATGCTTCTTATGCAAACCTATTAACAACAGGAATGTAGGCTGCTTTTTGGCTAATAAACTAGAATTTTTTGCCCTGCTAATATTGAGTAAACAAAAATATGTTCTTTGCATACAATCGTAAGTCCCAAATGCGCACTAGTTTTTTAGCTTTATTTACTACTGTTCAAATGTAAATGCAAACTGTGGCAAAAGAGAAATGGTATTAGGCAAAGAGAATTAAAAAAAAAAAAGGATATGTTAACGATAACCTACCAGGCATTTGCAGTAGAACAGCAAAAGCTAGAACATGCTCACTCCTGTACGCATGAAGTCACTGCTCTTGATGCCTCTGAAGAACCACAAGCAAACTGAACACCTAAAAGAGGAATACATACAACAGATTCATACCATGCCTGATCCCATGGGGACTGGGCTGGGCTCGGCTCACTGGGAGTTTGGCTTCTTCCCCAACCACTCAGGGGCCAGGCCAGGAATTTGGTGCCTGATCAGTGAGCTGCTGCCAAAGAAGCAGTGCACGGGCAGCACAGCCAGGGCTCCCCAACTCCGCCTCCAGCGGCTACTTGTTGTGTGCGTGTGCTCATGCATGTGCGGCGCCCCCTGCTCTAGATTTCCTTACCCCCATCTTGGATTTTTTTTTTTTTTTACATCCCCTTTCTATAAATTTCAATGGAAATATTTTTCTTTCAGTCTGTGACTGTCAGGTGAAATCGATGTTTATCAAATCCTACCAAACTGAGTTACAAATCACATAATTTACGTGGCTTTATACAGTTGGAAGGGAATATAGGACCTCACACATGGTAGCTTCATGGGCACATAGTTGGTAAAAGAGAATGCCTTTTAGTATATGCTGTTAGATATGCAGCCTATGCTAGCCCAGGCCAAAGGGGGTTAAAAAGTTCCACTGTTGTGGTATGATAGGGACAGAGGTAAGACCCCATCCTGGGCATGATAACCACAGAGCTGTAAAGTCACAAGCCATTCTGAGATAACGGTTTTAGCTGGATTAGTGTAGGGAATAGTCAAAAGTATCAAAAGCGTTTGTCAGTTTAAGGCATGGGGTGGTGGTTTAGTCCACCCCCTCGATTTTGCTACTGACTGGTGGTCTTGGGCAGCCATCTTTACATTAGCAGTGGCCCGTGGTCTGCTTGATGTAGATATCTCTTGACCAGCAGATGGTATTAGAATCTAGCCACAATAATATAAAACTGAACTGCCCATTTTGTTCCAGGAACCTCTAGGCAACAATAGGGAACTTCTTCCTGGAAGCCCTTCACAAATTCATGCAAATAGCTTTCGCTTGCCTGAATATGGACTGCTTGTGGGAGTAAGGGTTTGTAGCACTAAACCCAAGTGTTGTAGTTTAAAAGCAACGATATTAGTGTATCTGTCACAAGTAAATATGCTTTTGTAACCTCAGTGTAATTCTTTTTGATGCAAAATACAATTTAAAAAAAGAATGAAATGTTTGGAACGACATTGCAACTAGTTATATTCTGTCCTCAAATACTTCCACTGCTGTTTGTTGTTAATACTCTACCACTGGAGGATGAATACCTATTTCTGCAGAGAGTTTAAGTGATGAGTCAGCTTTGGGCTGACTTGCTGCCTGCCTAGGGGTAAATTTCACCCATAAAGTATGTTTCAGTCAAGGGCAATCAGCAACAATTAAGCTTCAGGAAACTCCTGTGAGGTACAGAAATGTTGCCTTATGTTCTTTTTACAAATGGGCCAATTGAAATCCTGAGATTAATATGCATAATTCTAAGTCTGTAGTAGGGGTGTGTGAAGCGGGCCCTATTTGATTTGGATTCAGATTTGGCCCGCATCAGTGACAGTGATTCAACTCATCGATTCGGATTACTGTCCTGATTTGATTTGGCCGAATCTGAAGATTTGATGCTGATTCAGACATAGACGCAGCTTTAAATGTTTTTTCTGTGTACCTTGAGGTACCAGCACGGCTTGTGATCGCTACAGTGCCGGGGCGCATAGAACATCCCACAGGAGTGTGGGGTGGGGGGGGCTCCATGTGCTGGCAGCGAACCTGGGATTGGATCAGAAGTTCTTCCAGTCCACTTCTGGGTCCACTGGGGAGCACCCTGGGAGCTCCCCCCATGCCGTCTCTGGCTCAGCAATTGGCCACGGGGGGACCCTGGGTGTCCCCCCCAGATCAAGGAGGCACCAGTCACTGAGGAGGGGAGGCAAAGGGGGCCCCAGCTCACTCCCCAGCGGACCCAGAAATGGACTGGAAGTGCTTCTGGTCCTCCTCTACGTCTGCTGCTGAGTTCACTGGAGACCCCCCCATGCTTTCGTGGGATGCTTCATGCATCCCAGCATCACAGCATTCACGAGCCACCTGCTACCTAGAGATGTGTAGAAAAAACATTTAAAGCTGTGTCTATGTCCAAATCGCTGAATCTTTCCAAATCTCTCTGAATCAATTTGGAGGGTTCCGATTCGATTCAGAGAGGTTAAAGGGTCCTCTGATTCGATTCAGATTTGGAGATTCAGCCACCGAATTGGGCTGAATCTCCACCAGATCTAATCGGGGACCAAAGCTTCACACAGCCCTAGTCTGTACGTGCCTCTTGGGAATGGTGCCTGTGTGCAGATCCATGAGGATATGGAACAAAGTGACTCACACTAGGATACATAGCTAGCAGGTAGGCATGCCAGGACTAGAAGCCAGTAGTCTTGATTTCCAGGCCTGATTAGATAATGTCTCCTTGATGCTTGTTTTTGCTGATCATGTTTGCAGTAATGGTGTTGCATGCTGGGAGCATTCACTAAATATAAAATTAAACCAAACAAAACTTTAACACCAAATAATGTAGTACTAATTCTGGCAAAACTTTCTCTGTAGCCAATAGAGATTCAGACCATGGTTCAGAGGAAACAAAGTAGGAATAAATGATTTAAAATAGAAATATCTTTTGACTATTTCAAAATAAGAACTTCTCTCAGCCAGTAAATAATTCCCAGATAATGTCCCGAGTCTCTGTCGTGAGTGTTTAAACTGAACTTTGTAATTTGGAGCCCTGCCATGCAAAACAATCTGATGTCTCACTTTATTGTAAGGCATTAAGCTGATTAAGAAAATTAAAAGGACACAAAATCCTTTTGATTATAAATTTACTGAACTTGCCCAACCAAAGGACAAAAAGGACTGTGATGACTGTGTCTTAAATGGTAGAGTACAGCTTTTATTGCCTTTGATGAAACAGCCACATGGAGTCTTCAGTGTGCCAAGCTAATTGACACTTTTTCTGGCACCTCAAAACATTGCAAAAAGGACCTAATTGAGGCCCACATAGTACATGTATGGAGAGAGAATTGGACCCCTTTAAAAGGGAGTTGTGATGTGTCTGAGCAATCTCTGCCTCTCTGGCTGGGCAGCATGGGATTCTCCAGTACAAGGATTGGGGATTTATGCCCCAAGGGCTCATTCTGGTTCAGATAGTTTTGGATTTATCTACAGAGCAATGGCTTCAGTGGCATTTAGCAGCTTTGCCCGGGATACACTGAAATTGGGCACCAGGGGCTTTGGTGGAGTGGGTCCCTGGGCTACATGCAACTGGGCAGCTGGAATAAGCATTGGAGGCAGCTTTCCTCAGTCCTGAGCTGGGTCATTCTGGTCCCCTGTTTGGGAAATGTTGCTAACCCCTGCTAGTGGTTAGGAGATATGTGGGAGGGAAGAGATACAGGTTCTGGTCTCTGTTTCCTTATTTTATTATCAAATATTCATTGGATGAAATATGGGAAAAGTCCTTGGAGCACAGAGCAGCATCCAGGTTTCTTCCCCCACTGCTCGAGTACCTGAATCATTAGGTTGCAGGGTCAAGCTCCTTCTTGTACACTCTCTTGAGGGCCCAATAATTGTTTTTGTTTTTTAATGCATAGTGATACAGCTTCAAGAGAAAGGAGTGAGTCCCCTTCCCCACTCCCAGGAACACATATATCCCATTGGTTAGGCCACTCACTTGGAACATGGAAAGGTGTGGGTTTGCATCCCATCAGGTAGAAGGCATAATGAGATCAGGGTCTCCCTCATCCTGGGTGAGTGCTCTGATCATTATGATATTATATAAGGCAGTGATTATCAACCAGGGTGTTGCAGCACTCTGGGGTGCCTTGAGTTTCTTTTTAGGGTGCCGTGGAGTGCCAGGCAATACTATTATCCAGGATTCAAGATACCCTTGTTCCTGCTCTCTCCCATTTAACTAGCTCTAGGCAGCTGTCCGCTGAGCACCCTGGCTTCTAATACCCATTCAATGAAGTCCTTGACCAGTTGAAGTCAAAGGGAGTTTTCCATTTACTTTGATAGACCTAGGGTGTGAGTCTGAGATCTCTGTGGGATTGGAAAGCATACCTATAGAAAGGTTAGCTTCCTGTACATGCAATGTCTGGGGGAAAGGCCACTGCAAAAGCATGGGTTGAGTTAAGCAGAGACAAATTGAATAAAGAAGATGTCTCTCAAGTACCTTGGGCCTGCTTATTTATCACAACAATATCACAATATCCTTAGACATGCTCACAATTTCTAACTGCTCCTTCAATTCCTGTCTGTCTTGAGTGGTCTTTCTTTACTTACTTACTTAGCCCCCTAGCAGTAACTACAGTATCAGCTGTGTTTCAATCAATCTTGGGGCAGGCATTTTAAGAAAACAAAAATGACAAGGGTATGTCTGTAGACAAAGATGTCTGTCCTCTGAGAGGCAGAAATGAGTGGTTTTGATGGGCAGTACTGGAATGAATGGAAGCATACTCCTTAATTGCCAGATGCTTTTATTGGGGTTTTTTCTCTTTGTACTTTTTCATAGCATTTATTATCACAAAGATACATAACAGATATTTATTATACTTGACAGCTTTTCTTTCACTGAACTAGAAAGGTCTGCATGCAAATTACTGAATGGTAAATTTGATAAAATTATCTAAATGTAATGGAAATTTGCTGTCAAAGAGCTTCTCTTTTTCATCCCAGAGGTGATGAAAGTTCCCCTCTTTAGTTTGGGAACAGGGGAAGTGTCCTACGCTATGTGCAGTCAGCTATATAGACCTTTCAGGGCCTATGGTATGCATCTGTCTTTGAAATTCCTCCTTCAAATCTACTTCTAAATTTTGCATCAGTGATTTTTGTTGCAGCGCTGCATGCATCTCCATTATAAAAGTGGATCATCCTCTGTTGTATTGGCTTGGTCTGAATTAGACTGTAAATTCAAGGACATTTTTCTGCTGGCATGTTTGTAAAGTGTCAGGTATGCTTACAAAGCTCTATAAATAATAAGGAAAAATCAGTAATAATGAAAAATGATTGGAGTTTATTTATTGAGTTTATAGACAAGGATGGCAAGACATTTTAGGAACATGTTTTATCTTATGGGCTGCTGATGCCCTATGCATATTTAAAAGATAGTAAAATAAAGTTTATAGTCCTTCTTTATAAAGGCGATGATGCATGCAATGTAGAGGGAAAGTGGCACAGGTGTGTTGGCTTTCCTTATTTAGTGTCCTAAAGTAGCATGAAGCTGGTAAATAATATGGGCTTATCTATCTTGATCTTCTTAATATTTAATTCAAAACCTCAGGATTTTTAAAATCTAAATCCACACCATACACTTCAGCAAGGATAAATCAAAGGTCTCTTTTGTATTATCTTTATACTGCTTGCTCTCTGTAGAAAAAATGAAAAAGATCCCCACTGCTGTTCTTCCAAAGTATTGGTATCACTAGAGGAGTTTTCAAAGTCTATGGAGGAACATATGGATAAAATACTTAAGTATGCATATTACTTGTTTCAGCACTAAATACCTCAACTAAGAAAAGTTATGCCTTTCTATTTGTATTCTGTCCTAGTGTATGCAGGGCTGTTGGTGTTTAGGTCTGCCAGAGGCTAGTAAACCTTGGGGAAAAAAAATCTCTTGCTGCTTTGCTTTGATAAAAAAGTCATCACAACATTTGGCTGGATGAATCACTTTTGCCTTATATTTTATGTTAGTCTCCAAAACCGTTGCTAATATATTAGCTGAGAATTATTGCTGCAGATATTAAGATGTAAAAAGGAGAAGGATCAAGCATAAATATTAAAGACGTGTGTTGTGTAATATACCAATAGCTAAAGCAAATTCACATTATTTTTATAAAATTGTCATCATATAGCGTCCATTCCTGTTCTCATTACTGCTTCATTACTGCAAATATTATAGTAGTATCCAAAGGCCCTAGTGATAAGAAGTGATAAGAAGGACCCTACTATATAAGTGTGTATAAATAGAGGAGGATTTGGTCAAAAGATGAGTGGGTACCACGTCTCAGACCAGCTTACTTTTGTTGCTCTTTGCTCCATTAAACTTTCCTCAGATTCTTGGAATTAAATTTGATTCATCCACGTGCATGACCTGTTTAGATTTACTTCCCCTGTTGCTTCAGCTGACAGTACAAGTATCTCAGAAAGTAAATTTTTGCCTTGGCTACTCAAATGTTTCCCAGTGTGAATTTTGACTTGTACGCCATTTCATGCAGCTGTGAAATTCACCATTTGTGCCGTGTTGAATACAGTCACATACTATAATTTTCTTTCCCCTGACAGAAAGACTTACTTACTTAACCAACACAGCGCCAACTGTGAATTGCAAATATTGCAGTGCACATATACAAATATACAATTCACATGTTCTATTGCATAAATTTAAGTTACTTGAGTTATGTAAATAGCATAAGTTAGCTTCATAATTTGTAGTGTAAAATAGGTATTCAGGAGTAATATTTGTCATCCAAATCACCTACAGACCAAGAAATATTCAGTGAAGAAATTATTTAAACTCTGCACACATTTGAGAATACAAGTTAGATGAGGACTTCAGAGAAACACAACAGGAACAAGGTATGGGAGTCTATGCTATGCCTGTAGGAGAGAGAGCACCAAACTTACATTCCTGAGGATGGAGGCTAAGGTGACTCAAATCACTATTACATCCTCTGAATTGTGGCCTGTTCCTGAGAAATGCTTCCTGGTAAAGCTGGTCAAATCTTTTTGGTCTCTGGTTGATTCACCAAGAACTGCAGTAAGAAGCATTAACTGCAGTCAGAGGAAAAGCATTAATTTTTTGCACCAAAGAAAACCAAATCTGAAGCTTTTTTTTGCCATTTAAAAAAAAGAAAAGAAACATTTTGATTTTGAGAACTGCTGTGGTGGGAAAAAGAAATCTGTCCAGATCAGGAAAATGGACACAATGAAAACCAGGAAGTTAAAATAAAAGCAAATGAATTAGAAGTGATATATTACATTTCTTTTTTGAGTTGCTCTATTGGTATATCTCAATAGGGAACACTGAAAACGTAATGGAAACTAATCCCCTTTTGAGTATGATCAGAAAGAGAGGCCAAAGTTTCCTACTAAAGTGGAAGGTTTGTCCAGTGTCTTTCCTCTTAGATTATCAGTCAAACAGGATCAATATATCCTCTGCTAATTCAATATCCTCACTTCTTTTAGCACAGGGTGAGGATGGCACTTATAGTGATGTTACCATAGCAATAGTACCTTTACATTTTATTAGGACTGAAGAGGTCTATGCAAAGCTTGAATTCCAGCAGTATCTTGGCCAGATCCTCCCCTGATGCAATCTGCATACCTTCAACTGATGTCAGAAGCACAGTACTGAATGTCACCAGATCAGGTTTTGGCCTTCCTATAGGAAGAGTTTTTCTTTCGACCAAATGAGTGCATAGAAACCTCCAGGGTGTTCAAGAACTGAAACTAAATTGGCTGCCAGCTGAATGCTGAGTAGAGGAGCTGCTCGGATTATATTGCATACACATTGTTCAACAAACTGTAGCCTCTAAAATGTCCTTAAGCACTCAGCAAGCAGCAGTCTGAACCCCTTGCTCCTGCTTACGCTGTACTGGAGGAAAAGAAAGTTTTTCTACTTGGCTGTTCTTGTGTTTGCCCTTGTTTTTGTTTTTCTTTTTTTGGCTATCGAATCATAGCTGCCCTGTTAGTTCCAGTTGGGTGAATCTTCCACAATTTGCTTCATTAAAACATAATTAAAAACTTGTTGTAGCCATTGCTCTATTTTTTCTGGCAAACTGGATGGGACTTTACAAAAATTAATTATTTTATAAAGGTTTGTGAATTTGTTTGGGTAAACACAAAGGAAATAGGGCTTGAACAAAAGTTAACTGTGAACTAAAGTGACAAAAGGAATTATCTTCCACCCCATAACAAGATTAATTACAATTTATACCATCATTTAATGTGTATGTTGAATCTCCATTGTTAGCCCACTAAGGCCCTGATTTCCTGAATAATTAAACTATTACATTTTGAGAGTAATTTAGTTGATATATTTTGAATCATGACTAGTTGCAAACTCTGTATACACACTCCACAGTCAGAAAAATGCTAAAACCCAGTGACCATGTTTATTTGTGGAAAGTTATTCACTTTAGTCTTAAGACCCATGAAGAAGTACAATGAACCTGGAGGATTAAATTTTCCTCTTAGTTATATGGATGTAACTCTTGGTGATAGGGTTTCAACAGAAGTCAGTGCACTTCCTCTAGGGACAAAAAACAAAGTAGAGTAGAGAAGAATATAGAAATGTGTTGGGAAAAATGCCAGTAAAAACACAGTGATAAAGCAAGAATAAGTGCATAAGAAATAGAATAAGTTTTTGAATAGGTCTAAGTCTATATTAATTGAAGACAGTGGCAAAACTCCCACTGATTTCAGGGATGCAAGATCAGGCCATGTGCATATGTATTGTTCTGTTTGTGCTTGTGGGATGGAGTTACTTTTAACTCAAATTAAATGTACTGAAATTTACTGTACAGAATATTAATGAAAACTTCTAATGAGCCATTACACTCATTAGCCAAATGAATTAGTTTTGGATCTTGCCAACAAACTATTTAACTAGCTAAGAGCCACAGGCCAGCTGTCTAAAAGATAAGTTAGTTTGTCCAAGAGCCAACTGACAGATTGGGAGGGAGCAAAGTTAGCAGCTATATTACTTAGCTTGATAGACTGTCAAGAAATGGCAAAGACACCTGACCAAAAGCCATCAAGATCAGCATTGAACGCACTGTAATTTGGAGCTACATCATCTGCTTTTTTGCCCCGTTCTCTCATTTCTCTCTCTCTTGCTTGCTTTCTCTCATTTTTCTTTTTTTCGTTTCCATCATTTCATGTTTCATGGTTCCGCATTATCTGGAGATCAACAAAGAATGAAAGAGAACTGGTCCAGAAAGCCAGGCCTTTCTGCCTATGAATCAGTGGAGAAAACAATCAACCAGCTCCATAAAAAAAGAAAAAAAAATTCAGTAACTCCAGAAAGCTGCAACATGATAGATGAGAAATGTGATAAAGAAAATGTAGTTAAAAGAAGGCAAAAGGAAATAGGGCTCTAGTTTTCCAGAGGTAAGCAGGATTCATAAGGCCTTTGGGAACAAATTAGGAACTCAGAATAATGAGAAGAAATTTGGGGTGAATTCCTTCTCCCAAAGAGAGCTGTTATTTGAAGCACTGTGCATTTCCCAAGCACTGTGGAGTGTACGGTGTGTTATTGACACAAAATCATGTTTTACACCAGGTTAGCAGCCAATCTGAGAGAGAGAATTTAAAGGTAAGTGCGGCATTTTATGCTTTACACTTTCCTTTGTGTCTGTGTATTGAAAAACAACCTATCTAGCATATAAAAAAAAACAGTGAAAGGCCACTTATGCAAAAAGATTCAATTAAAAATAGTTGCTGGCTTGTAATAAATTTATGTTTATAAAATGTATATAGAGATGACTTGGTCCGACTGACTGATTTCCTCCTCTCATTACTTTGTTACTATTCATTCCCTTACTTATCACTGACAGATAAAATAAGAATGACCACTCCCTCCACTGTTTGGGAACCAAGCATAAACCTCTCTTCCTCATTTTACCTTTGCCATGGTACCCCAACCAGAAATATCACAATTTTTACAACTCTTTGAAAATCAACCAAACTAACCTACTGCAATTACCAATAACCTTTAAGCTGGCTCCCTGCTGGCAGTGGCAGAAGAAAGAGATACCTTAGTTGCTTGCTTCTTGTAGGAGTAATTCAGGCACCATGTTGATGAGAGCTCATCTAAGCACTTAGATTGATAGGTGTAGGAGGATGAATTATGTAAATTGGTTATTTACTACATAGCTCACTGTGGGAATGCATTCACTGTGCATCAACTCACAGGGGCCTTATTCCAGCCTCCAGCTCTGCACAAACAGATCCCTTCTGTCCCATTGCAGTCACTAGAACTCGGTTGGCAGGAGTCTGCCTGCATGCAACTGCTTCTAATGTAGATTATCAGGGTCCAAAATGGCGAAGACTGAGTTTTTAAACATGTGAATCTATGGATTGTGTTCGCTTCCATTCTAAACCAAATATCTATTTTGAGTACCAGCACTGAACACCCAATTTGTGGGTTCTGGCATATATTACACCAATTACTAAACCAGAAGAGTTTTGTTGGGGGCACTATTTCAACTTCCAGCCTGCCATATGTGCTAAATAAGATGGGTACATTTCCTTTACTGGGTTAGATGTTTTTTTTTGCCCAAGATGCATCAAATGAAAGAAAAATGAAATATTACAAATGATCATGGTGTTCTTTGATTTTTACTTTGCATTTGTCTGAAACAGACTTTTTTGGAGGACCTCTCCTTTGTTTTTTCTTTTCCCAGGGCAAGGCATATTTCTTAGGCATACCATTTCTTCTTCCATTTTTGAACTTTGCAGTTAAATGGTACCTGCCATGTGGGAATCTTTCTTATCCTCTATTCCACTCTTTTTCTCCCGGCCTTCAAGAAGGATATTAATAAAAAGGATTTTCATTCTGCTAAGTTTGATTTCAACTCATTTAATAAAGTTACGTGGGACATCAATATCTATTTCCCTTTCTTATTGAAGCCTTATTGGCATGTTTAGCAGGCTGCATGCTTCGGGGGCTGCAGCCCAGCTGGAAACAATCCCCATCTAGCAACAGAGACTTTATGGCATATTTGTGTCTTTTGAGACAAGTTTGTCAAGGGCCAATAAAAACAGTGTGTCACGGGGCGGTGTCTTAAGGAGTAGCTGTGATCTCTCCTAGCGCCTCCTACCATGCCAAGTTGGTGTCCATGCACCCTCCTTCTCGCCCGCCACGTCTTTGATGTTATCAGTGTTATGGGAGGCTGGCTTCTCACCCCCTTGGACACGGTACCCCGATGTATTCAAGTCTGTGTCCCGCCTCAGATGACTCCGTGCACTAGAGCCTTAGGGGCTATGCATGGCTCCTACCACCCTTGATACCACGCCCCAAGCCTCTCAGATGTACTGGACGTTGTCTTGTCAAAATCCCTTGCCACGCCCTCACGGCGCCCCCTTGCTATCGCCCGCGCCCTCGCAGACGCCTTTTGGGCTCGTCTCATTCTCCACGCTCCCTGTGGACACTCTCTGGCCTTCTCGCGGCTGTGCCCGCAGTGGGGCCTGCTCTCGCGATTGGGGCCTTCCCTCGTGATCGTGCCCACACTGGGGCCCTGTCTCACAATCGGGACTCAGGTGACTGTAGCCGTGCCTGGCCCCAAATTCCCCTCTTGGGTCTTAAGTGAGCACCCTCCCAGGGGCTCCTCACCTGTGTGCCCTCCCTGGGGCTCTGCCCACACTAGGGCCTTTCTCTGTGCCTGGGGCTCAGGTGGCTGTAGCTGTGCCTGGCCCCCAAATCCCCTCCTCGGGTCTACAACTCCTATGGGGCTCAGGCGGCCTTGACCTTACCTGGCCCCAATGCACTGTGCCTCTTCTCAGGACTGGGGTCAGTGCACCCCTAGATGCGGTGCCCTCTCTGGCTGTGGAGCCCCTAATGAGGCCTCCTCCAACCCCTATTAGCCTCACCCAGTCCTCTGGTGTAACAACAAAAGCAATAACATAAGCCAACCGGCTACAACTCAAAACTGAACCACCTGGCTAATCATCATTCCACTCCCTACCAGGGCTTTCTCCTCCCAGTATCCTCGAGCCAAAGCTGCTCAGGCCATCAAGCTTCTCCAGGCTGCCTACTCTAGCAGAGCTCCTTCTCCCTTAGATGTTAGTAGGGAACTACCTGCTTAGCCTCAGCCTGGGCTGTTTATATAGGCCAGGCCCTGCCCCCTTCCGGTCAGCTGACCAAACTGTGGTTGCCCCGGCAACCGGCACCTGTACCTTTCCCTAGGAGCAGGGCACTGAAGTGCCCTGAGACACACCTCCCCCCCTTAAGTTCATAACTCACTAGGAGCACGGCACGGGGGTGTCCTGCGACACTGTGTTTGGGGAACCTGATATCCCACTACAGTACATTCCTAGTCTTAAAGGGAAGGAAAATATTACAGAATTGGAGACTGATGGAACACCTAAGTGTTGGAGAAAGGAGTGGTGGTGCTTGGAGGGTGGCACTTTTCTGTCGATTCTATCAATTGCAAAAAATACTTCTCATAATAATGCTAATCTATTGTGGAATGTGACCCACAGCTCATTGGAGTTAGTTACGCAGGGCTCCCATACACATGCAAGGAGTCTGCTCCAATATGCTGTAAATCCAGAGCATTGGAGCAGAGTCAATTGATCGAGTCTTTTAGAGTTTGAAAATTAACACACTCCTGCAGCCTCCAGCATCATGTGTATCAGTATCCCTGTGCTGAAATATAGCAGCAGGGCACTTTGAACTAGAGCTCATCGATTAAGCTTTAGTTTAAAATGCCATGCTGCCACTTTTTCAGCATGGGGACGCTGATGCGCATGACGCTCGGGCTATTTTAATTAGTGTGGCTTACTAATTAAAGTCCCCCCCGCCTCCTGGAGCATGTCTATAAACACTCATATTACAATGTTTTTTGTACATAGAACTCAAAGCACCTCACAAAAGAAGGGTAGGTATCATCAGTATTATTTTGCAGATGAGGAAACTGAGTCTTTATGTCCATGGTCGCTCAACAGGTACTAGAGCCAAAACTAGAATTCCAGCTCTTCTGTATTTCAGTCTATTAATCTTCCTACAGGGTCAATCCAATTCCACAGCTTGCGACTACCTTGATGATGCTAGAGGCTCCTTCATTCTGGTGAAACAGAAACCTGAGGTTATAGAAACCTGAGGTTAGATAGGTTGCTCTATTGCTCTTCTTTGTATGATTGCTAAGGTTTTAATGGTAAATGTTAGTATGCTTCTTAATAGGATGCACCAGGGATTTTGGGGGCTGATACCGATAGCCAATTTTTAAGTAGGAATATCTGCCAATACCAATCCAATTTCCAATATGCAGCCCTACAGCTTGAAGAGCAGTGTCCAGCTGGTAAGTCTGCTGTGGTGGAAGGGGGGGGGGGAAAGGGAAGGGGCGTGAGAGGGCAGATCACGGTCCCCCGCAGTGAAGGAGGAGTGGGGCAGGGGCTGGGGCTGGGTCAGGTGCTGCCCAGCTGGGGTGGGGCAGGGCATGGGACAGAGCTGCGACTCATCTGCAGGACATGTGGGGGTGGCTCCTGCTGCTGCATGCATCCCGGGTGGGGACGGGGGTGGGGAGCGTGTAGCCCTCAGATCTGTGCAGGGTGCAGGCAGGGTGGGCTGCAGCTGCAGGCTGGGGCCAGGATGGTGCTGGGCTCTTCCCAGCAGGGGGCTGGGCCGGGCTGTGCTTCAGGCTGGCGGTGGTGGTGCTGGAAGCGGGACTGTGGGGGGGTTGCAGCTGCCCCAAAATTCAATGTAGCTCGCCCTTCCTCCCAGTGCTGCTGCCACCCCCCACTCTGAGGGCAGCCCTGGC
>NW_017729009.1:20684421-20688007 GCF_001723915.1 Gavialis gangeticus
CCCTGGCCCAACCCTCCCACCCCCCACACGCTGGGAAGAGCCCAGTGTTGCCGCAGGCCCAGCCCACAGCTGCAGCCCATGCCCCACAGGGATCTAGGGGTGCATGCCCCCCATGCCCTCCTGGGGTGCATGCAGGGCAGGAGTTGCCCCCCCCCGGTGCCCCAGCTGGACAGGGTCTGCCCCAGCCCCTGCTCCACTTCTTTACTTCGCTTTGCTGATCTGTCCCCTCACGTCCCTTCCTTCTCCCCTTCCACCACAACAGACTTATCAGCTGCACACAGCTCTCCAAGCTGCCTGGCTGTGCTTCTCACTGCTTATGTGTTGCGCTGCTGCTACATGCATGCACGGGCCATTTATTGGCCAAATTATCAGCCACATCAGGCTGATTTCCGATACATTTAATTTTATTTATATTGGTGCCGATCCAATATTGGACTGACGTATCGGTACACCTCTAGTTCTTAATTTGGATTAACTATACACATTATGAAACAGTTTGTCTAATTTTGTTATGTTTTTTTCTGATTAGCCTTCCAGTATAGATTATCTGAGAGGAAAACTTATAATTTCACATGCAAAAATCGTGTGCAATTTTGTTCCTAGCGTGCATTCATATTTGCTATAATTTAGTATCAGAGTTAAATAATTGCATGCACACATGGACAAAATTAATCACCTGTATGATCAGCTACTGATTTGCATGTGTAGTCAAGGTAACCTGTATGCACAAAATGCATGAATAACCTTTGAAAAAAATTCAGAACACTAACACCCACTTTTCAACAGAGACTTAATCCAGTCTACCTTTTTGTATCTAATCTATACAAATTAGGTATTTAAATATTCAAGTGAGATCAATCTAAAAATTGTTAATGAAAAATTATTCCTGCCTCCAATTCGGCAGTGTAGAAAGGGAAAATAAAGCTCACTTTTAAAATCTAGTGCATATTATTAGCTTTTCAATAACCTTCCAACAGCAAGCAGTGTATATATATAATGTATAACTGAGATTCAGCCACATGATATGTGTATCTGTTGACCTCTTCTATGTACTCAATTAACTTCTGTCTTTCTTTCCTCCTGTTACTTACCTTTTCATTGAAGCAGGTAAAAACTGAAATTCGGATTTTCATTTTTTTTCCACTGGCAAACACCATTGACAGAAAAAGAAACGAACAAGCTTAGAAAAAAAATCATTACCTGAAAAAAATATTGGTTTTCAAGTATTTCAGAAATCTGAAATTTCAATTTAAAACTATAAACTTTTTTTTCTGTTTTAGACCAACTCTGTAAGTCACTGAACTACATCTTATCATCAGCATGAGGTAGGTAACTTTTATTTTTTTTGCAAGGGGGAAGATAATGAAATGGCCCAGAATGAAATTCTAACTTTTCTCTGTGGGATACATTTTCCTGTTTTTCCCACAGCCCTGGGTTTTCCGCAAAACAGTCCTTTGGACAGGTGTCCCAAATGTGTGTTAATGTTTTATTTGCAGGCTCCCTTTCTACAAAAGGATCCGTGCCTTGCGAATATTTTCATCCTCTCACTTCCTTTCTCCTCCCTTACAGCTAATGGATCTTCTCAACCTGACTCCCCTATTTGTGTGTGTCAGTGTCACTATAATGAAAGGCTCTATGCGCTCTCTGAAAACACTAGTGCTTCTTATGTCTGAGTCTAATCTGAGTCTCATTTTCAGTATTTTATAGAGAAAAGTACTTGTCCCTAGGTGGCTATTAAGATTCGGGTCTTTAGAATCAATAGTATTTCAAATGCTCATGGTTTCTCAAAACTACAAAAGTCATTGACTTAATGACAATTGACCAGGATTTCACCCAATCTGTTCCTGAAAACCCTAGCTCAACTTATATTTGTCCTGAGAAATCCTTAAGTTTCAGCAGTTTTCAGACTTGTTTGCTTTCCTAGCCAAAAAAAGGAAAAGATTCTTGTCAGTGGTGGCCTTAGGGTTGTTGGGGTCCTGGGCGAGAGAGTCATTTGGGGCCCCTGAACCCACCACAGTTGTATTGTGGATCTTTTTAATATTCTTTGGGGGAATTAGATAACTTGCCTTGTGTTAAAATGCAAATAGAGCCACTTCCTTGCAAAAACTTCACCCCCAAAAAAATTTGTGGCAAAATTTTGGGGCCCCCTAAAGTGTGGGGCCCCAGGCGGTCACCCAGTTTGTCCTCCCCTAAGGCTGCTACTATTCTTATAAACCAGCCAGAGGCTCTGATTTTTGAACCCTTGGGGGGTTCTTTTGGTCCCAAAGCGTATAACCAGCATCTGCCCCACATAATGCATCCACCAAGGGGATTCAAAGTCTAACATGTGGTTGTGGTATTTAAGAGGAAGAAAAGATGAAGCCAGACACCATATTATAATTGGACAAGAAGGGAATGAACATTTGGATGTGTCGTTATAGCCCGAGGATCCCTGTGCTGCAGCAGTGTTAAGTGCCTAAAAATCCACTGTGCTTAGATTCATCTCTTAACAACATGCAGTGCTTCCATAAGCGACGTCTACCCTTTGCCTTTGTTGTGGGAGACGATCTGTTTGAACAAGATGAAGGTCTGGAGAGCTTTTTACCAGTGCCCTGGAGGCATGGTGGCATTAGCATAGCTAAACGGATCGTCGATGCTCTTGGCTGCAGGACCCTGGAAGGAAAGATCTGCTTTCGAGGGCATCAAAGAGAACAAAACCCCCCAGGCAGGCTTGACATGCCCCGGGCGGCCTAGACCGCAGGCGCTTGCTTGCTCGCCCCGTGCTCATCAGTACAGCAGACCTAGCCAAGGAACAGGGCGCCTGGAAGCGGGGGACAGGCTCGCCCACCGCTACCACAGGGAGCCACTTGGCAGCGCCAATAAGTAGAGTGCGGTGCCCGCCTCTTCAGGGACGGGCAGCCGGGAGCGATGTCTGAGCGCGGCCGCCCGCCCCGCCCTGCCCTGCCCTGCCCTGCCCTGCCCTGCCCTGCCCTGCCCTGCCCTGCCCTGCCCTGCCCTGCCCTGCCCTGCCCTGCCCTGCCCTGCCCTGCCCTGCCCTGCCCTGCCCTGCCCTGCCCTGCCCTGCCCTGCCCTGCCCTGCCCTGCCCTGCCCTGCCCTGCCCTGCCCTGCCCTGCCCTGCCCTGCCCTGCCCTGCCCTGCCCTGCCCTGCCCTGCCCTGCCCTGCCCTGCCCTGCCCTGCCCTGCCCTGCCCTGCCCTGCCCTGCCCTGCCCTGCCCTGCCCTGCCCTGCCCTGCCCTGCCCTGCCCTGCCCTGCCCTGCCCTGCCCTGCCCTGCCCTGCCCTGCCCTGCCCTGCCCTGCCCTGCCCTGCCCTGCCCTGCCCTGCCCTGCCCTGCCCTGCCCTGCCCTGCGTCCCGGCGGCTTCCTCCCCGGGGGGCGAGCCCCGCAGTCCCGGGCGTGCGCGGGGTGTGTGTGTGTGTGTGTGCGTGCGTGTGCGCGGGGTCTGTGTGTGTGTGGGGGTAAAACCGACCTCAGTGTACTACCGCTCCTCAAAGCATTCATTGCGCCCCGGCAACTGCAGCGCCTGGCCCCGCTGGATGTCCGGGCGTCGGACGTGCAGTGTAAAAAGACTGGAGTTTCCCCATTGA
>NW_017729009.1:20688018-20688438 GCF_001723915.1 Gavialis gangeticus
GGGCGCGGGGCGCTGGCCGTGCTGCCCGCCGTGCTGCTGGCGCTGGCGCTGCCCGGCCGGGCGCAGAACGACACGGAGCCCATCGTGCTGGAGGGGAAATGCCTGGTGGTTTGCGACTCCAACCCGGCCACGGACGGCAAGGGCTCGTCGTCCTCCCCGCTGGGCATCTCGGTGCGGGCGGCCAACTCCAAGGTGGCTTTCTCGGCCGTGCGCAGCACCAACCACGAGCCCTCGGAGATGAGCAACAAGACCAGGATCATCTACTTCGACCAGGTAAGGAGCCCCGGCGCCGGCACTTGTCCCTTGGGGCAGGCAGGACGGCGGCTGAGCAACAGGTGCGAGCGGTGGGTTGAGCCCCGGGGGCGGCCTGGGGCAGGCGGCGCTGGTCCCAGCCCCGTGGCTCCCCTCCCCCCGCTCCCC
>NW_017729009.1:20689029-20689476 GCF_001723915.1 Gavialis gangeticus
CCCGTGGCTCCCCTCCCCCCGCCCCCCTCCCCTCCCCTCCAGCCAGGAGCAGCTGCAGGGGTGACCCTGCTCTTGCCACACACAGCTGCCTTTTTTCCTGCCTTTGCAAGACCCCTCTGCCCCTGCACACCCGCCGGCTGCAAGAGTCCGGTGCTGAACCTCCGTGTGTGAACAGGGAGGAGAGCCTGTCTTCCAAAAACACAAACAACCCCCCAAACTTGTTAACTTCTGAGGATTGGTTTTTTTAAAACTAAAGGGCTTTCCCCTGTGATCCTGCTCCTCTGTGCCGTTTAGAAAGGTCTACATCAGAAATGAGGTCCCCTGTGCAGGGGGGCTACAGTATTTAAATGAGTGTCTTGGGCACTGGACTGATGGGGACACCGCGCCAAGCAGGAATTGTCCATTCTTTCTGTTCTAGCTAGCATGAGAAAGACTTTTTTTTCGCAG
>NW_017729009.1:20694476-20710200 GCF_001723915.1 Gavialis gangeticus
TAGCCATACTTGTCCATTCTTTCTGTTCTAGCTAGCATGAGAAAGACTTTTTTTTCGCAGGCCTTGTCTATTATGCAAAATAGCTAAGGAGAGCCAAGTCTTTGGGATGATCCCACTAGCTGGGGAATTGATCCAAATAAATTCCTGAGGTTCAGAGAATCGTCTACTCAGCTCAGAGATAGGTAACCACTGGAGGGGGCCTGTCTTTCACCACAAGATAAAGACAGCTGGTGCTTGGAATATTTTACTTTTATTCACCCTGTTGTCATTAACCTTTCTGGTAGATAGGGAAACATATGGAGTTGTGGAGGAGACAAGGGAATGTGCAAAATATACGAGTGTGAACCATTACTAAGTGTAAAGGAAGATACAGGGAGGGGAGGGAAATGCATGCCCTCTGGTTCATCCGGGATGTCTAGAATTTAAGTGTTGTGTGCAGAGATAGCTTGAATTAAATTTCAAATAATTTTTTTCACTTCTAAATCTCACAGCTTTGTAATATTGCTGTTTTTATCTTGGCCATACATATTAAATATGCACACCCTGGCACTCATATTTCATATACAGGCTCTTGTAGTAGAACAGGTCCAAAGTAATTGAGATAGATAGTTTGCTTCCTATATCACATAGGAATGGATTATAAATTGTCATGACAACCGGAGAACTTTACATCACTCAGGGTAATTTAGAATGTCAGAATTAAGGAAACTTCCTGATTTTACTTATTGTCCTTTTGAGAAACATATTTTCCTTACAAACCCCAGAAAATACAAATGAAAAACAAAGAATAAATAATTTTGCAAGGAAGAAGACTTTGGTCCTTAATGATGGCACTTTAGCATATAGAAGATGTACTTTTTTGATGTCTTTCCCTTTGTTATTTGTTGTCAACTATTGAATCAAGCCTTAATTGCTACTGAAGTGTTAAAAAAGTGATATAGCCAGTTCTTGTAAATCCATGGTCCTATAGGTCAGTCATGTATTTTGCCAGCTCAGTCGACCTTCAAACCATTATATTAATTATTTCATTCACAGATCTATTACTATGTAGCTTGATCTATGGATGACCATTACTAAATGGCCAATTCTAAGAGTCAATCATAGAATTTCTGGTGTTTTGATGAGGTGTTTTGGGACTACAAGACAATTTTGTCGTTCCCCCCCGCCGCAATATGTGATATACGCACAGGTAGACTTAGCATTTGGAGGCATCTACAGGCAGCAAGAAGAGACAGGTATTTGTATTCCAGGTGATTTTTATTCTGAAGTTATACAGGAAATCACAAATTGGAAATGAAATCTAATAACTTTTCGTGCAATATTTTAAGTGAGCATAGTAAACCATAAAAAACTGTACAGTTAGATGGGGAAAATGGTATAGGATGCCTTGCTTCTACTGCTAATTCTTTATACATTTATGTAGCATGCAGTTCTCATATTAATTCCCATGCTGTATTCTTTATTTGTAGATCCTAGTAAATGTGGGCAATTTTTTCACGTTGGAGTCTGTCTTTGTAGCACCAAGAAAAGGAATTTACAGTTTCAGTTTTCATGTAATTAAAGTCTATCAAAGTCAAACAATCCAGGTATGTTGATTAATTATGAAAAAAAAAGCGTTTTCTCAATGTAAATTATTTGCAGCCTAGAGCAAGAAAAAAGTCGTGTCTAAACCAAATGCTGTTTGACACCATTCAGCTAAAACCAGCCGTGTTAGGGGACAGTGAGCACCGCTGTGACTTTATGCTATGTTACATTCCATAATTGAGCAATATAGTGAAGTCATTTGAAATGATCAGCTATAAAACGTATAAGGCTAGACCCTCGAGCTGATCTGACTTTTCATTGCTTCATTATTATGTCAGTTCACACCAGCTGAAGATCTGGGCGAAAATAATAGATTGAAGGGTCACTTACCAAGAAAATGCACTTTTAAATCAATTGTAAGGATATTGATAAATGTCTTGTACTATAGAAACAAAACTCAAAAAATGCATTGTGACACCATAGATCTGTTGAAGAAATGGATTTGCTGAAGGTCATGGCTATTTAAGGTAGCTTCACTGCCCTGTAAGTGTAACGCTGTGATAACTACACCCTAGTAATATAATTATACTATGATAAAATGAAGACAGTGTTGGAAAATGCACAAAGCCATGCTGCTTTTTGTAATGTGACAGCAGCACTGAGCTCGCAGTTCAGAGTTATATACATACCAGCTACCGCCTCCAGGGTCTCCAGTATCCTCCCACTAGCTAACATGCACCTCAGCGTCAGAATAGGAGGCTGCTGCACAGTCTCCTGTGCCACATGTGCTATTCTAGGGCTGGAATAGTAGCTGCAGCTTCTCCATGTTTCCATCCATGGAGACCATTGGATCCATGGAAACATGATTTGTGGCTTTTCCCTTGATTTGTATCTTTATTAATTGTGGTCTTCTGAACCTGGCTACAAAGACCTTTCTTGCAGCATGCATCCTTTAGTAGCAGCTCAGCCTTTGGGCTGCAAGTACAGCTCCCATGGAGAATTTATATAATACAAGTGATTGGTTTGATAAAACATCCACATGAGGGGTAAATTTTACCCTAAACATATGCAGTGAAATCTTTGCCACGTTAAAGTCAATGGACTTTTATGGAGGCAGAATTTCATCCTTACACTACTTAAAGGCTATATACTCTGATCAAACTCCTCCCCTCCCCTTTTTTACATCTGATGAAGCATGAAACATCTACAATCACTCTCAGGTGATTCATTGTCTAATTGTTAAACATACCTATTGTCAGAGAGAGTGAAAGTGTACATTTTAGTATAGGATGAAGTAGGGCCAATTCCATTATGGGAGCAATCTATTTCTCATATAATTGCAACTATAATTCCATGTGCTTCATGTACAGGGGCTCAACAACTCAAACCTGAGAGTTTCAGAATAGTAACAAAAATGCAACTAAATTATGTGATTAGGAGTAATTTCACAGGCCAGCATTTTCCAAAGTGACTAATGATTTTGGGTGAATAACTTAAGACTCCTGAAAAGGGCCTGGCTTTCAGAGATTGTGGAGCTTTCTGAGACACTTCACAAGGAATGATCCAGCTGATCTCAAAATTGGGTAGTCAAAAGCTAAGACTCTCCAAATGACTAGTAATTTTGAAAAATCTCTTGTCTCATCACTTTAAAACAGCATAATGATGGTTAGCCACAGGACCTTTCTACTCCCCCATACTGGGGTAAAGCAGGAATAAGTGCATTAAAGATAGTTGATGTACACCATGGCAAAACCAGTGTAAAACAGAAGAACAGGTCTAAAGCCTTTATTTTGCACAGATTAATTTGTGCAACAGATTCAGGTGGTGCTAGTAGATGGCCATTCATTTGGATTAAATAAAAAATGCAAGACTACATCCTGTGGAGCTGCTGAGCTGCAGCAAGCCCTTGCTTTACTGGATAGATTCAAATATTTGAGAGGGGGACAGGAACTAAGCATGTTATTTGTTCAGCACTGTATCAAGGCCAGCTCCCATATGCCCATCAGAGCAGCCCGAAGTTGCAGCTGCTGCAGTAAGAGTCACATAGTGGCAAGGGAACAGGCAAAGAGCAAACCTGTAGTGCACTTTTTGCATGTGTCACAGCTAAGGAAGGACTGACAGCGCTATCAGCCTGAGCCTCAGCAAATACAGACTTAAATGGCACTAAATTACCTGAGGGCTTCCCACATAAGTGATATTACCATGCCCCTGAAACATCTGTTAGTGCCATTAAGTATCATTAGACTGAAATTGGTTCCCTGGAGACATCTGATTAAATGGGTTTCCCAGATAAGCAGATCCCAAATTAGGGCCAGATTCAGCAGCTCTGACTCATGTTGAACAACAATTTACTTCAGTAGTACTCCCACTAATATTAATGACGGTACACATGGGGTCAGAATACTTGGTATGAGTAAGCATTTCCTAATTTACCCCTCTGTGACTGCATTATAGAAAAAGAGATTACAACAAATCCTCCATCCTATCCCTATTTATAATGTATCCCTTTGCATATCAGGGGGTTCAAAGTCTAGACATTTCTGTGCTACAGAGATACTTTACTGAAAAATAAATTGACATTTTGGAATAGTGTATAAAGATGATGCTTTGTGCAAAACTGAAACAAACCTGTCATAAAAAATGGAAGGGACCTACATCTTACCTGCAGTGAAAGTTAAATGTACCTTTAGTACTCACTGCTGAAAATCCCATTAGGCACTTCTTTGCATTTTGGGTGCCTAACACCTTTGAAAGTCTGGCTGAAAGTGCCTCATATACAGATATGCAATCAGGAAGTTGTACATTTCCATACTCCATGCCAATGAAGCTTGAAAAAGCTTGGGTTAAATTGAAATAAGCTGGTTGGCTGCATCTTGCTAGGTCAGTTTACTCACGTTTAAAGCCCATGTATCAGTATCATTCGGAGAAACTAGCTAATCCCATTGAAATCAATGAACAGTATCCCATGGATTGCAGTGATCTTTGGTTCAGGTTCATAAAACATTAATATGTCTGACCATAAGGCAAACAAGCAAATTCACCTTAAATATTAAGTTTGAAAGGGAATAGTATACAAATGCTGGATAACTGGCTTCTAACCAGGTCACATCACTCCCTAGATACTATTTGGTGATATATTCCAATGCTTCTCTGGTAACTAGAGCTTTCCAGTTTCTTTTTTTCTTTTTAGGTTAATTTGATGCTAAATGGAAAACCTGTCATTTCTGCTTTTGCTGGGGACAAAGATGTTACTCGTGAAGCTGCTACGAATGGAGTCCTGCTCTATCTAGACAAGGAGGATAAGGTTTACCTGAAACTAGAGAAAGGTAATCTGGTCGGTGGATGGCAGTATTCTACATTTTCTGGCTTTCTGGTCTTCCCCCTGTAAAATCAGTTTTCCCTGTGACACCCATCCAGGTGTGGACCAAACATTGCCTTTGTTACATGAAGATCATTTTATCATCATTGGATTGATGTTTCTTTATTGGTTTCTCATGGGTGAATATGGATTCTATTTATGGATTTTGGCCCTATCTGAACTACTCCGAAGTTTCAAAGAATTTTGTGTGTTGAAATACAGTATATTTGGATTGAGACTTAAAGCAGACAATAAGTATCTATGCTTAATGTTACAGTCTAAAGCTGCCTGCAAGATTTATTCGGTTTTCATTTACTGGACTTATTGGATTCATGGGAGAAGTGGATTTTCCTTTGTTTTAAAAAGACTGGCAACCAGGTCTATAATTTAGGAGATTTTGAGTTCAGACTTCAATCAAGAGTTAGTGTGTTGCTGCCAAAGAACTGTATATTGATATATTGGTTATACATGTTTTTGTTCATTTGGACTTAATTGACATAATTTATTCCATTGTCTTGAGAAAGGTAATCATTATTGATAAGTGAGTGACTTTATTTCTCCTCTGTGTGTAGTGTGCTTGATGGTTCACCTATATAGTTACTCTCCATCAATGATCACGATGGAGACTAGACAACTGAAAGCTAAAAGGTCATGGTTATGTTTTAATTGGACCTGTAAGGCATTCATATTTTCCATATGGTATTTTCTAATAACAAGAGCATTATAACACTAAAAAAAAAATCTTATCAGGGTTAAAAGTGATCAGTCTGGCACAACTCTGCAAAACAGCTTTGCCCTGCAGGAAATCTCACACTTGTTCTTCAACTTTAATTAACATGATTGATAATAACCACTTTATTAAAAACCTGTGGGATTCCTTCTGTAGACATAACCACTTTATTAGCTGGAGATGAGTCCCCATGTTTGTAATTATGTCTATTTTTCAAACCTTCTGTTGTGTTAAAGGTATCATCTGGTTTTGCCTTAACTTCACAAATGTATATAATTATAGATCATCTGTTTAGCAAATAGTAAGTCCAAATAGCTGGTACCTAACTTGGTGCAATATTTTTTTTGGCTTTTTGTACAGGTCATATGAATTCATACATTTATTTAACATGTCACTGTTACATAATAAATGTTACTATATATTAGCTGGTTTTTTTGGACCTCTGGATTTTGGAAATACATCTCATGATATTTTTTTATGGGATAAATTATTATATGCAAAGTTTCAGCTTTTTAAATTCATAGAAACTGTGCCAGGAGGCAGGCAACTTATGTTATAGTCTACTTGGGCAGAACCCTATAGCAGTTGTGATTAGCTAGAAATGACTTATGCCTTTTACTTCTGAAACACTTAGTGAAATCCTCATCCGATTAAAGTGAATGGCAAAATTCCCAGTGACTTCACTATAGGGTTTACTTCAAAGCCCATTGAAGCCAAGCCATAACTGCTGGAATGGTTCCCACTGACTTCAATGGTTTTTGGGCTAGACCTTTGTAGTGGGTTTTAACCATTCAGAATTAAAAGCCAATGCAGTCAAACTGACTATCAAATGGTTTATGGTTATCTTAATGGGTGTGCTAGCAAAATTATCCTGTATATCCAAAACGAAGCATTTGCACTAATGGAAATTTAGGTGTTGCATGGACTGCTGAGTCTGACTACAATTTAGAGATAATATTGATACTCTGTGAAAATGAGAGTAGTTGGGGCTACCTGGCATATTGGTCTTTTAGATAATGTCTGTGGAAATCAAGGAAAGGGTCCTATTGACTTGAACAGTTTTGATGATTACCCTTGTGGTAATCTTTTGCCACCTTCTCTTTTCAGCTTTGTATAGTAGGTCATATTTTTCCTATTCCTGATAACTGGCATTTCAGAAAGTCAATCAGTTGGTGGCCTGAGCCAAGTTCACTGATGCTCTTAAATACAAGTGGCATTGAATTCAGTGGCATAAAATTGGGTGTACATGCAAATGTTTGTTAAAGAATGGAACTTAATATTTTGGTAATTATAGATCTTGGAGGTGGGGGAGGGGGTGGAGAAGTCTGTAGGGGCCATGGGGAGGAAGAGGTAGAAGAAGGCCATGTTGATGGCAATGTTCCCAAATCGAACTTTTTAGGTCATAGTTCGGTAGGTAATTGGAGCATATGGCCAGGTGGCAGATGTTTTACATCTTGTAAAATATGAACATATTTGTCATGACAATTAATCAAAATATATCACCAAGTGAAAACAAGTACATATATTAATTAAAAAGTAGTAATATGGTGCATAATTTGCATGAAATATGGGAATGATAATTGGTTTCTTTGCCCAAGGAGTTGATTTCCAGAAAGGTATATACATAAGATCTACAAAACCTCATCATTATATAAAAATATGATGGACTACACTGCAAGCAGATTTGTGGAAGAAATAAGGGATAAAAAGTAGCAGTATGTATTTAATATATTGTAAAGTGAGTTTGGTATTTAGGTTCTATCTCATCTGTGAACAGCCTGGTAAATGTAAGTGTTTTAACTTGTGAACATATCATTTCTTCAGGGGTATCTTTAGCATTCAGCCATGACACTAGAACATATTAATGTGCTGTTGACTCCCTTTGGCAAAACATTTCTGGCTGCTTCGGAGTCATTAAAATTTAGCAAGGCAGCCTGGAAGTTTATGAACATATGGAGATATGTGTTGATGCAACTTCCCTGAACTTTCCTTTTCAATACTGAATATCTAAATTATGTTGCTTGAATTGACCAAAAAAGTGCACACAAAAAAGTCAGGAAAACTACTTTAACTGCTAACTTCCTATTTTCTATTTGTCCACTGAAGATTCCTATATCTTTATATGATCTGTAATCTCAGCAACTGACTTACCTCAAAACAATGTCTGTAATGGTGGGAGACGTGGGCATCCAGGCATATTTCATCTTTAAAACATAGCAGTGAAGTTTCTAGCAGCATGTTCAAAGTGACAGTGAATACGGCCAGCTCTGAGAAGCCTTTTGGGTACAGTACTCAATACATCTTCATCATTTGGAAAGACCAAAGTTCTTTGAACTAAAATCTGTGACATGATCAAGTTTTGCAGCTCAGTGTTATCAAATATTGTTCTTGATAACCTTACTGAGCTCTTTCCAGTAAGGTCTATAATATAATAATAAAATTAATATTAATTAATGAGTAAAAGACTTACAAATATACAAACTAGTCTATGACAACTAGAGACCTTTAGAATCTTTTATTGTGTTGTTCTCTCCGCCCCATGGCAATGCTACAATGTGTCTTTTTGTTTTGATAGAACATAAAGAAAGATACTAAAATGTCAACTAATACTGAAGGTTAGTGAGTGTTTTTAAAAACCTTTGAAAATATTGTGTCTCATTAAAGATATAATATAAGATTAAAGACAGCCCTGATGCACTACCAGGTAAAGTTTAGGGGTGCAATTTGGACTCAGCTAAAAATGGACTCAGTAAGGCTGATATTTCACCTTTCATATGTCTCCAAGCTGCAAAATGTGTATGCATACACACACACACACACACACACACACACACACACTTCGCTATTTGTCTCCCTACAAAATTTATGAATGACTTAAGAGAAGAGGTAGGCATTGGAGGGTACAAACCTGCGTTACATTTAAATCGACCTAATCACGCTTAGGTCAATATAAATGCCCAATTGTGCAGGTGTTCAGAGGGTTTAATTTGGCCAAAAATGGCACGCCTGATGTAAATTAGTGCACCTCAGGAGGTGTGCTAATTTAGATTGAGAAAAGGTTAACTGATCTAGGAGGAGATTACTCAAAGGGCTGCATTCAAAGCACAGTTCTGGGGCTGGGCTTACCCCAGTCCCAGTCTCCACTCTTCTCACTTGAACTAAGCTATTTTTAGCCCCTGACCTTCCCCCTGGCGGACCTGCCAGACCCTCCTCCCACCCCAAGTTGCTTGCATCAGGCTCCCCACACTGCTTCTGGTAGTATGGAGTGGCTGTGCACACCCATCCCGGTCATGGTTTAGGTGGCTTGAAGTAAACCGCCTAAGCCTAGACTGGGTGTGGTCAATTCTTATTCACACCTGCAGTGTCCAAGCAATCTTTCTGGAATAAAGACTGAGTTACTAATTATGTGTGAGGTCTCAGAATAATAATACCTAGCTCCTATGTGTTACTTTTCATTACTGGGTGTCAGAGTGCTTTACAAAGGATGAGTATCACTGTCCCCATTTCACAGATTGGAAACTTGAGGCACTGATTAGGAACATGTGTAGTTCAGATCATCTGGATGAATGTTGGTTTTCTATGCTTTTACACCAGGCTTTTCCTTAAAGAATCTCATGGAATCTACCAGGAAGATCCAGGGTCACTTTTTTACACATGCCTAAGTTATTTAGAAGCCTAAAAATAAAATTTTCAAAAGTGTCCAAGTGACTTGAGGTCTCGGACCATGAAGTCATTTAAGACTATTTGAAAAAGACTATGGACAAAATTGTCACATAGACACCATGTTGGCTGTCAAGTATAAAAATGAAAATGAAAACCTGCTGAAATGTAATTCTTTATCTATTGCTATTAAGAAATATATTATTTGTTATATTACATTCTAGCACTTTTCATCTTCAGAGCATTTTACAAGTGCTAAGTAATTTTTACCAGATCACTAAGAGGTAGATAGGTAAGTATTACTACCTACATTTTATAACTGGGGAAACAGAGGCAGAAAGATTCACAGATTTGTCCAAGAGTCAAAGTTGGAAACAGAACACAGTAGCTGCTGTCACTTAGTCCTGTACTCAGTTTTCAGGACCACACCTCTTTCTGTATTAATTTAATGAAATGAAAGGCTAATCTGAAATTGCACCTCACATTGGTGTATTTCCTCTTTACATTATTTAGTCTATCATTTTTTAGAAAGCTGCATAAGATGCAGCAGAACAATTGCAAATATACAACAAAGCTAGCAAGTAGCTAACTCTTTTTTTTTGCAAGTACAATAAAAAGGACGCATATGCAGTGAATATAGGACTTGTTATGTCCAGAATTTAGGATAGGAGAGATGAATGCAAGAGGCACGATGGCATGGAAGCTCAAGCCATTAACATGAAATACAGTTTGAAGGAAGGAAACAAGACACTATTTATCTTTACTATGTTTATAAGTGTCTCTGCGTTAGTAACGTTTACCTTGGCAGTTCATTATAGCCGACCTCTGTATGGTTGAACCTCTTCATAATATTCAAATGCTTTGTCTTTAAAAGACCAGTTTGAATGGAAAGTGAAGTATAAATAAATGAACATCCCCAGTGACAGAATTTATGGTTTGTCACAGGGCACAGTATCATATTTTTTGTGCTATTGTGCAGATGAAAAGAGTTCCATTGAGAAAACACATTTTCTTAGACACTGAGCTGAGAAGTTATTTATCTGTTGCTGGTTAGCTGAGAAGTTATTTATCTGTTGTTGGTTAGCACTGAGAAGAAAAAAAATCCTTCCTACCCTAAAGCACTAAGGGAAACGCATACAAAGAAGGATGATAAAATCAGCTGCTATTATATAAGTGATGATGAGAATAATGGAAATCTGGTCTGAATAGTCTGTTTAGTGAAAGCTGTGATCTAAGGCATTTCATAGTTTGGGGGAGGGAAAAAGCTGGTTGCATCTTTTTCTTTTCTCCTTTTTTTTTTGCAAGTATGTTTTTTTTTTCTCCTTTGCCTTGTGGTTCAGCTTAGCAGTAAAAGCTTGTGTTCAAAATGAGCTAAATCTTCAGAAAACTTTCAGTTCTGGAGGAAAATGGAGTGAATCTTTTTACTTGTATTTGATATGGGAAAGAAGTAGGGGTGGGGGTGGGGAGGGAAGAACCAGCAAAAAATCAAAAGTTTATACCCTGCAACTTGAGTTAACCTAAACACATTCTTGACCTATCCTCAAATATGGTAGGTTGCCTAGATCTACATAAATATGTATGCTGAATATTTTTCTACAGTGAATGATGTAATGATGTATCCCTTTAAGTCCACTGTATTGTAATGTGAGAACTCCAGAATTACTTGAAGGAAGTACCTGTAAAAGAGTGGAGTAAAAGAAGTGCTGGAGATCTGCAAATAAAAGAGCTTTAACCCTGTACCTGTTTGTGTGTGTGCCTGGATTTACTCTCACAAGACATTGCAAGCAACAGGTTGGTGGGGGCACTTTGGCATAGAGGACAAGTGAGTATCAGAACGTTTTAGTGTATGGATTGTTGTACTGGAACAGGCACATGATGCATTGCAGTGTAATTTGTTTTCAGAGGACAGTTAAATGTAATATAAGGCCATGATTCAGAAATATGGCATCAGTGAGAGTAGGTTTGGGCCCGTTCAGGACTTGACTTAAATGGACTGATTTCAAAATGAGGGTTTATATATATTTCCCCAAACGACCCACTTTTAAAATCTCTTTCTATGTTTTAAATTAGCCTTGTGACTGTCGTAAGTGCTATTAATGTTGCTTGGATGTAGACATTCGCATGCTAATATTTCAGTACTATCTATCTATCTATCTATCTTTGCGTGTGTATATCTATATATAGATATATATTTATTTATTTAAAAGTAATGATTATGGCTTCATTTTAGACCATTCTTTGCTAATGGCCATCTATTCCTAATGAACATATGGGACGTTAAAAGTAATCTTTTTAGGTAACAATACCTTAAATTTATGTAGAAAACTTGACTTGGTAAACAGCAAGGCTAAATGTCTTTAAATTTAAAGGCATTCAATTAAACAGCAAAGCTAATTAAAATAAAAATGGATCTATGCTTTACAATATAACTAAACATAAAGGAGTAAAATTGATTCTGGCTTTCTCCCATGTTCTTGTGAGCCTCAGTAGAAAAATATAACTGCAACTTCTTGTTAGAGAATGTTAGTGGCTCTTATGGCATAATAGTAGTTACAACATTGGTCATTCTCTCCTTGAAGTAAAGGCAGTGTTTATTCTAATGAAGTGAAGCTTAATGAAAGAAAGAATGATGGCAGTATTAAAAGCATTCTTCTGGCATAATAATTCTTCTGCAGCTCTTACAGAGTTTCTCAGTATCCCTGAAGACCTGATCAGTTGGGTAGTTAAGCTATGAAATATATTCCTTCTTTCGGGGTTCAACAAGTTGTCCTCACAGTATTCCCCTTGAGAGCTGGTCAGGAAATTATCACAGAAATAATTTTCTTTTGGAGAGTGTCATTGCAACCAAACTCTTCCCTTTTTCTTTTCTTTTTTTGCAGAGTTGTATATATTCTGATTAAATTGTGTTGGCCTACTGGGGAAAAATGTTGTAGAATGTTTTATTCTGACCTTTTCTGGACAGGTAACTTTCATTTTTGATTTCAAAATTACTTTTCATTTTAGAATTGCTATTTATATAAAATAAAAATAGGGAAAGGACTTATAATGAAATAAAATCATTTGAATTTGTCAAAAACATAGATCGATCTAAAAATGTTTTTTCTAGAGCTTCATTTTGCACAAAAATCACAACAGTTCACTTTTCCAATTTTGATTTTGGATTTTTTTTTCTTTAAATTTCAACATCTTTTGCAGGGAAGAAGATCTATTTTACTCCCTTGTCCTGTCATGAGAAGGAAAGAGGACGAAACTTAATATAGATTACAGTGGATGGAAATTCAAAAGCTCACGTTCATTTTCCCCATCTCATCAGCTAACACAGTTGCCAACACAGTGTATTTAACTTCAGGCATGGAAATTCCTGTTTCTTATCAGATGATCACTGAATTGCTACAGAAGATGCCAATGAGCTTTGGAATTGCCTAGAAAGCTCTTCTGCTGCAAATATGGTCCTCCCAAAACATGACCTCGTCAGGGACAGAGGACTGTAGATAGGAAGTAGTCTTCAAAGTCAAAGAGGGGAGCTTAGTTGCTTTACTAAAGAATATGAGATCAGTATATTACTGCTTACTGTGGTGCAAGGGAGCAAATATTCTAGAAAGTGTCTTCACTGGATGAATCAGAAAATATGCATTTTAGCACTGATTCTGTGTCACTAACAGCGATGGGAATTTTGTCTTAAAAGAGCATAAAAATAAACACGCTGAAGTTTTAAGTCTAAAAACTTTTCACCATGGAAAACACACTTTTTGGATGGTTTCATTATTAGTTCAATAATACATTCAAGTTGAATGGAAAATTTCCTAAAGCTTTGTGATACTTGTCCTTCCCTTTGACATAAGGATGGTTCCATATTTAGCATGTGATATCAACAGTTATTTCCCTTCCTGTCCTCACCTTGGCTCCATATTGCCACACAGAGTTCACCCAGTCCTGAACAACTGATTCAACATAGTTTAGAGTCATGCTATCAAGCCAAACTCACTTAAACACTCCTACACTCCAGTGTATCTGCCCCTTCATTCAGCAGGTGCCAATCACTTCAAGCACTGGATATTTATAGTTGAACCATGTCTTGGGCACTGTGACAAACTGTGACCAACACTCAGGATAATGTATCAAAAATGGCTTAATTTCTAGTGAACCTTGCCTGATCTATGGTTCTGCATTAAAATCAAGCACAACTCAGGAGTTTCAGAAGTTTCACTCTCAGGGTATGGAGTCATGTAGATGCAACCAAAAAAAATGGCAACCAGAACTTTTGTAAATGAAACTTTTAAATTTGACCTGGTTCTTGGAGCAAATATAATCTAGAATTTTAGACAAGTGATACATATAGCAATGTAGTAGAAAAATACGGTCTAGTAGATTCTAGAGAAACACATATCTAGTAGAGAATTCATTCTGTGTGCACATGCACGATCATGGGAAATGAGGTTCTTATATACTTTAAGTAAGACAAAGTGTGTCTGGCCACCTGATTGGATACATACACTATTTTTTGGATACAATCAAGTATACTTGTGTGCATGTACTCTTTCTCAGCTTCTCCATGGATCCACATCTACATTCATCCCCTCATGTTATTATATATAATCTATACTATTATCAATACTCTGTATTTGTGTGCACGTTCTCTTTCTCAAGTTCTCCATGAATCCACATCTATCTATACATTCATCCCCTCATACTATTATATATATATAATAGTGTAATAGTGTATATAATAGTATGAGGGGATGAATGTATAGATAGATGTGGATTCATGGAGAAGTTGAGAAAAAGAACGTGCACACAAATACAGAGTATTGATTCTCAGTGGGATTTTGGAATTAAAATGGAATCCAAAGAACAAACATTTAATGGATTTTTTGTTTGCCTACAAATTAAGAAAATGATGCTATATAATTTATTTTGTTTCCAAAACATTTTGCTACATATCACCAGGAATATAGTAAAAACATTTACATATTGGTTCATAATTCAGAACTTGTATATTTATTACACATTTATGATTCAATACTTTGCCTTGATTTATTTGGCACTTTTCCTACAATGCTGACCTTGTCTAAACACATGGTAACTTTGTAGAGTAAAGGAATAGGAATTATTGGAATTAGAGAATAAGAAAGAGAGTAGAGTAGCACTTTTAGCACAATACCCATTCCTCTCTTTTGGGACTTGAATTTGATTCTTATGTTGTTGATGGATTCAGTTTAATTTGCCCATATTTTACAACACTTGTCTCTCTGAGTTTCTTGGTCACAGAACTACAAAAGCACTTTGCAGATGGTCACAATATTCACTCTCTGTTTATGGAGCAAAGTACAAAGACATGCTTGATTATGTCTGGTTAGGTAAAAAGCCAAGGTTCTCTTTCATTTCATTTGTAATTTATTGCCTAATATTGTGTTGTTAAATAAGGAGTTTGCTTTATGTATTTGCCCAGGCCCCCACAATAGATTCAGATGGTATCAAATGTAAGCTTTCAGTTAGGAAATAATTGCCCATCTCGTCCAGTTATAAACATAAATCACCATGGGTGTTGGAACTGCAATGCGTGGGAACATTAGGGTTGTGTCCTGCAAGCCCTTACTCTCACAAATGTCCCATATACATATGATTAGTTCTGTGTTAGAAAGGACTAGGTAGGAGGATGAGGTTGCTGGATCTGAGTTCCTTATTTCTTTTGGTGTCCCAAGGCCTCTCCAGAACACCTGTTGGTTGAATATATGAATTGATGCAGTGGAAAAGTCTTGTTCTTCCACTTAGTTTTATATGGGCTTTCCATCCAATACATTTATTTACTTGCATTTTAGGTTCCTTATAGCAAAATACACCTGTTGTTGAAATAGCATACAGGATATATGGAAACTGAAATGTAGGGTAAACTAAATATATTGTAATATCCAATGATTAGGGGTGTGCAAGGTGGGCCCTATTTGATTTGGATTCGGATTCCGCCTGAATCAGGGACAGTGATTGGATTCGTTGATTCAGATCACTGTCCCTGATTCAATTTGGCCGAATCTGAAGCTGAAGATTTGAAGCTGATTCAGACATAGACACAGCTTTAAATGTTTTTTCTACATACCTCGAGGTTCCGGTGTGGCTCGGTGATCAGCCACGGGGAGACCCCAGGTGCCCGCCCAGACTCAGGAGGCACCAGTTGCTGAGCTGAGGGGGGCATGGGGAATTCCAGTCCACCGAGGACCGTGCTGGGGAGCCCCCTGTGCTCCTGTAGGATGCTCCATGTGGCCCAGCATCACAGCATTCACAAGCTGTCTGCTACCTCAAGGTATGTAGAGAAAACATTTAAAGCTGTGTCTGTGTCCAAATTGCTGAATCTTCCCAGACCTCTCCGAATTGATTCAGAGGGTTCCGATTCAATTCAGAGAGATTAAAAGGTCCTCTGATTTGATTCAGATGTGGAGATTTGGCCACCGAATCGG
>NW_017729009.1:20715200-20724036 GCF_001723915.1 Gavialis gangeticus
ACCCCAGGGGCCCGCCCAGACTCAGGAGGCACCAGTTGCTGAGCTGAGGGGGGCATGGGGAATTCCAGTCCACCGAGGACCGTGCTGGGGAGCCCCCTGTGCTCCTGTAGGATGCTCCATGTGGCCCAGCATCACAGCATTCACAAGCTGTCTGCTACCTCAAGGTATGTAGAGAAAACATTTAAAGCTGTGTCTGTGTCCAAATTGCTGAATCTTCCCAGACCTCTCCGAATTGATTCAGAGGGTTCCGATTCAATTCAGAGAGATTAAAAGGTCCTCTGATTTGATTCAGATGTGGAGATTTGGCCACCGAATCGGGCCGAATCTCCACCGAATTGAATCGGGGACCGAAGTTTCATGCAGCCCTAGCAATGATGGAAATGACTTCATCCCTCTGTACCTGTTTAATCTCCCACCCTTCACCCCTTAAACACTCAGCAGCACTTCAGGGAGGGAAGACCTGGGTTCCAGGGGAACCAGTGAGGGGGTGTCCCTGAATAGTCTGGTGGGTGGGGGACTCTTCTGGAAGATGAGAAATGTGTTTAAAAAAAAAGGGGCATACTTATTTTCTCTTGAGCGATGGCAATGGAGGAAAGTGCCTCCTGGTAGCATGGAATAAGGTGTTTTAACTCTGAAGAGGGACAAGAGTTAAGACACCCCATATCAATGTTTCTTTATTGGCTAACTTATGCTGCTCCCAGCTCAGCTTGCTAATTTTTTCCATCCTATTCTGAAACACCTTAATTTCCTCAACCATTGCATATGAAGCATCGGTGCTTAACTCAGGACTATGGATTCCCCTATGAATGTCAGGAGCTTTGTGGAGACAAGCCTCTTTGTGGAGATTTTTGTAGGAGATTTTCCTTCTTTTACACTCTCTGATGTCCTATGGAGTATCTTCCGGTCTAATAAGAACATGGTCTTAAATTATTATAATATGTCTACTTGTGGATCAACAAATTAGGTGGTGGAAGGAAGGCAGGTCCCTAACTTTTTCGTTGTATGTGTTACGTTAGTGCCTGCTTCTATAGCCAGTCAAAATCTTGTGCCAATTTCTGAAAACCCTTAACTCCCATTAGTTCAGCATTTTCTCAGCTATCTGGGAAGGAGGTAGGCAGGGGATTGAAGCTGGGACAAAATACTGACAAACAAGTTGAGTTTAGTGCAGGAATTGCTGCCATGTACTTTCCTTTTATTATATGGACAGTTTGATTAACCAAAACACTGTGTGATTTAGGTTATTCCACAAATGTTGGTTTTCAAGATTGTAAATCAGCCAGAATCTCTATGGGTGCTGAATATTTTGTAAGTAAGTGGACTTTGAATGCATTCAGCACCATGCAGATTAGATCCCCGTAGGGCAATAGATGAAATTTAGCAATACAGAGTAGGTATTCTTGTCATTGTTGTGCAGCTGGAAAGGTTGTGAGCTATTGAATGTGACAGAGATTTATAGCCAATGAGGCAAAGGAATAACACCTTTGAAACCTTATTCCACAGTTTCAAGAACACCCTATAATAAGTAGTATATTTCTTTGGGAGAAAGAAGCTTTAGTTCATTTCTAGAAAGCAAAACTGTGACCAAAAAGACTAAAAGACTTGAAGAATGATTACTTAAAGTACAGGAAGAGCAGGACAGCCACTGCTGTATAAGAAAAGTGAACTCTATAATGGTATCATGCTTTTTGTTTTTGTGGACTGACTGTTTAAATGGATTTTTACAAAAAATAATAAAGGCTTCTGAAGAAGATAACTCCAAGATCATCTATCTTAGTTGTCTCAAATCCAATACAGCTTAAGCAAGATAGTCTTGGCTTAGTTTGTTGTAAACAGTGATTCATTGGGCATGATCCAGTTGTCATGTATCTTTTGTACTAGAAATTATTTAACAGAATGAGTGTGGAAGATGTTTTTCTTTAAGTCACTGGGAGATCGTTGAAGCTGTAAAACTCTGATCACGTGACAATGCTGGAACTAGAGAATGCATTCAGATTTTAAAAAGTCTGACTTTGAGGCTATCTACAATCTAGCCCTTGATTTTCCTGGCTAATGCCAAACACCACACATTAACACCACACATCACATTGCATGTAGCCTTACTAAAGGAACCCCCTTCATAAGGCCACGTGCGTTTTGTCATGATGTCACTGCCTGCGTCGACTGTACAAAGTGGTGCATGTGCTGACACTCAGGATAGCAACCAGAACCTTTTCAAGGGTCAGAGGGGATGGCAAAAATAGTCTGATAGAAGAATTTTGATCATATACATATGACAAGCAGAGCCCACTTAGTAGACCTTTCCAGAAAATAATTCCATTTTTTGGGGGGGGAAGAAAAAAAGGAGTCTGATGCTTTGCTTTCATTCAGATGTGGAATGAAAAAGGAGGGCTTTGAAGAAAGGTTTGTGGATAAAGCACAGATGTGAGAGAGAGAAACAGGCAGGTGGTCAGGGTGTTCACCTAAGACTGAGAACCTCTGCCTTTAGCTTTGGTTTCCCATTTCCCACATGTGCGGCTTAGCCACTGGCACTGATGAAAAGCTTCAGAAAGTTGCGCCCATTTAGATCAGCAGAGTTTGGGTCTGTATGTTTAGAAAAGAAAATTGCAGGCTTTGGTGCTCCTGAAGGACACTGAAGTAGTACATTTTAATTGGAGGTTTTCAGTGGAACAAGAAAAGCTGGCTGCTTCCCAGTGTTGTGGGTGATTGTCAGTAGAAAAGCCCTTAACTAATACATTGTTAGTGGCAATGAAAACATGATGCTTAAAAAAAAATCACTAACCATTTAGGCATTGGTTATGTAAGTTCTGGGTCAGACTTGTGTAAGCTCTGTCTTTTTCTCCGTACAGTAAATCTGGGTTTAAGATGTTCAACTGTCATTGTTGTATTTTTCCCCTGGTTTTCCTTTGGAAAGCTCAGCTAAGGAATTTGCTTTTCATGATGCCCCTCAGGGCCCGCACAAAGTAATAAGTCAGCATCATTTTCTAGCTGCAGTTGATAACATTTATTGCTAATTCTTTAAACCCTTCTTAAAAAGAAAACAAGTCTGCAACCTGCACAGCACCCCCAGGAATAATCTTTCTTTTCCTCAGTTTGGTAATTCAATTGTGACTTGTAAACTTGTGCAGTTGTAGCAAAAAAAGTATACAGTCAACTCTAATCTGTCTTGAGGAAAGTAAAAAGTGCTTACCACTACTGCTGTAGTAAATCCAGGCTGCTTTATTAAATAAATGTAGTATTCCACTCAGAGGTCTTAAGGAAGAGGAGTTTTAGAATATCTGAACAATTTAGCACATTTTAAAGCTGAATAAAGATTGATTCAATTTAGGAGTGAGATTTAAACTGATGGTATATGAAATCCAACTTAAATTAACTTGAAAAGAAAAAACATTATTTATGTCTTTTGGGTTCTGAAAGGCAAACAAGTCTAGTGGAGGAATTCCTACGTGGATCGTAATCTCTTTAGTATTGGCGGAAGGAAATAAAGAATTTCTCTTAAACAAGTCATAACTAGTTATAGGTATCAATCAAGTCTTGCAGGATCTTATCTGAGCAATCTTTGCACACATGAGTAGGTCCAGACTTAGCAACAGACTTTGTATAACTTAAAGCACGGCAATAATTCCCTTGATTGTACCAGGGCTACTTCTATGCTTAAAGTTATGCATGTTTTTAACTCTTGCTGGCTTGGGACTGACAGTTATTGACACTTTGTAGGACCTGGTTATAACTTTAGAAATGAATTTGACATTTTAATTCCCATCCAATTCATATCGCCTTCAGGGCATTCCTCAAAAATGGCATGATCCTTATAGTGTTCAGGAGCATCTGTCATTCAGGGAGACTCCTGGACAGCTCTCTGTGCTTGCATACAGAAGAGAACTGGAGGAAGAAATGCAAAAGGATCTGTACATGTTGAATGACTTCCCCTGCAGTCAGATACGTAGTGGTTTCTGTCCAAATGACCTATGTGTGGCCACTATTAAAGGAGCTGTGGTATTGCTGAGAGTGCAGCTATACCGTCCTCCTGATCTTCAGCTTTTTAGCTAATTCGATCTCTTCCCTAAATCAACCACATGAGTGAGCAGGTGTAAGTAACCAGCACACTTTATACTTCCTCTCTGACAAAAAGCCACCCCAATAGGATATGTGTGATTATTCCTGTGATCTCCACATCTCTGTGCTATAGGATAGTGGTTCCCAAACTCTGACAGATTGCACACCACCGATGTAAAACGATACAACCTTAAGTACCACTAGCAAGTTTTTGCCATATAAAGTAGGTATAATAAATCTGTTAATGTACCACTGTAAGGTTGTCTGCGTACCACTGGTGGTATCCATACCACAGACTGGGAACCGGTGGGTTATAGATGGAAAGTAGGTGTTCAACCATGCCTTCCTTATGCTGCAGAGCTATGTTAAGATGGTTTTAACCAAATTTATAGGTACATTAAAGTTGCTTTAGCTGCATACAGTTGCATCTATTTTCTTTGGTAAAATTGACTCCCATTGGAAAACAGAACTTGTGCCTCTTGGCATACTCCTCTGCTGTATCCTGTACAACAGAAGCCCACAACATGCGTTCATGGGAACTGTCACTTGGGAGTATTTCACTTTGACCACTCTTTTCCTCGCCCCTGTTCAAAGCCCTCCAGTAGGAGGTGCAAAAGGGGGAGTTGTTAGAGGACTTGGAGACTTGCGAGAGGTGTTTGGTTTTGTTTGCATCATCTGAGTGGCATAAAGAAAGGAATGGGGTGAAAATCTTAATCCACAGCACTGTGGAAAGAAGAGGTTTTTCTAACTTGTGCCCAACTTTCCTCCCTCTTTCTCAAGACAGTTATTCCCACTTCATCTATCAAGAGGAAATTTACTGACTTTCAATGGGTGATTTTTAAATCACTCGGATACTTCTGAAAAACCTCGCTCCAACACTACCCAGGACCTGGCCCTTAGGACACTCTCACCAGGTTGTTTTTCACTCTTTGTAGTGTGTTTAGCTCCTGTGTAGACCCCTGCATTCCCCTCTTTACACAAATAAGGTTAGCTCTTCCAGATTTCCCAAATGCAAAGCACCAACTTCTTGCTACAACAATGGGAGTCTTACCTTGGCTGAAGTAAGTAAAGCACTATCTTGCCATAGGATAACAGTGCTGGCGTGGCTTTGGTGTCCCTTAGAGGGGTGGTAATGGTGAGATTTGTATTAATGTTCTGGCATGTAGACTGCGGGAGTTAATTTTCCCTGAACAATGGAGGTTGTTGTGACCACAGGAAGGTTGGCAGGGAGTGGGTTACAAAGCACGTTGTAGTTGAATAAGCTATGGATGTTTTCTTAAAATTCACGCCGTCTTTGGGAAAATACAACATCCCTTCAGTATTCCATCTGATGATGGCTGTACAAAGTGAGGTTAGTGGCTGGTATTTATCTTTTGAAATAGGAACTGCTTTATTTATGCATCATGGTCAGTAGTTGCTTATTCTTTCCCAACAGATAAGGAGAATCAGTTAGCCCTCTAACTGTAACTCTAGATGAAATTATAGAATTGCAGATTGCAATGATACTGCTAAGAATGGGTTTTAAAAAAAGGATATTTTATGTAGTAATGGTACTAGAGCATTAGCTTGAACTATGTCAGCCTGGCTAAAATGTACATAAAAGCCAGGTACAGGCACTCCACTTGTACTGGGGTAAGCGATCGGAAACCAGTCTATACCTGTAACAGAACAGAAGTTCGGCATACGTAGACTGGCTTAAAAATGGCAGAACCCAGTCGAAGATTTGCCCCCACAGCAATGGCTGAATGTGTGTTCTGTTCACAACCGATCTAAACTACGCTGTTTACAGAAAACTGCATAATTTTGATCAATCCCACCTCGGGCTGTTTGAACAGCTGTACCTAGACCACGAGACAACCAATGATTGGCTTTTCACAAAGGTGTGGTTAGACTACTACATTTAAAGAAACAAATCTTAACACACATTACTGCCCTGAATGTGTACTTTGTATGACCAGTAAAAGGGCCAGATTCTCCTTATGCTATTATACATCAAGGATAATTCCAATAAAGTCAATGGCCTTGATCAAAAGTCATGCTCGTTATCCACTGCACATGAGGGAGGAGCTATTTCAGAGCCCTTGGCGGTATGATATGGGAGACTGGGTCATTTGCCTGACTTTAGATTTTCTAAACATTAGTATCTTCCAATGATTTTATTATGTGAACGTTTGGGGACCACAGTGATACACCTTGAATGATTTTTATTTTATGACTTCAAACCAGAATGTGAATGAATTCAAATCTTTACTAATTTAACAGCTGTAATACTAACAATAATAATAATAATAATAATCATTCTTATAGTGCTCCATATGTGTTAAAAGCAATATAAATTAAGCTTCAAATCAGCACTGTTGAGGCCTTTATTTTTTTTGCTTGTAAGAGTCAGAGAAATTGAGGAAAAGAAGCTAATCCAAGTCAGAATGAATTGGCAACAGAGCCAGGAACAGGAGCAGGAAATCTTGGCTTTAATGCATGTTCTCTATTCACTATTTTGTGAAAATAGCCGCAGTGCAGATTATCGCATTTTTTTTAGTCTTACTATCATTGCTGTGGCTCTATTAGCTACAAAAATGCCCATAAATAAAATAAGCACAGTTAATTAAATATATTTTAAATGCACTATGTATAAGATGTGGTCCTGAGATCTTACCATTTAGAACCAAGAAGCAAGTTAGTGCATTGTTGAACAACTGAGTTTCACAGCATGGCTCAGATTGAAGACTCAGCCATTGCTTAGCTGGGGTTCTCGGTATCGCCTGGTTACTTCATTTGCAAAGCTCATGTTTTTGCCTAGGAAAGGAGCAGAGCTGACTGCTAAAGCTGAGTTACAGGACTGGGGGATGAAATAAAGACAGCTAAAAAAAGTCTGAATAAGGTGACGTGCCTTTGCTAATGTTTTTTTCCACAGTGTGTCCTAGAGTGCAATAACAGGAAACCTCAAGCTTTATTATAATAATCTAGCCAGAATTGATCCACTCAAAAGATGATCTATATGTCATGAGAAGTCTTATAATACAATATTCTGTCTTGAAATAGAAAAACATCCTCTAGAAAGTATTCTCTATTGCAGTGAGGAGAGGGAGAAAGAGAGAGGTCCCAGCCACAATTTTGCATTTCAGATTTTAGGTGATAGGGGAGATGGATTCAGCTCACAGAATCCAAATTTATCCCTCTGATTTTAATACAAGCCATATCCAAAACCAGAATGGGATTATTCAGAAACCGGGGAAGCAATCGTGAATATTTCATGATTACTGGGGCTTTAGTTTGATTCATTCTTCTTCAAACCCATTAATATTTTCAGTGTTTCAAAACCCCTGAGGATGGGCTGGATGATTTTTTTTGTCAGATATATGTATTTGTCTGCAAATATATACCTATGCCTACAGATATATAAGTAGATAGCTATATAGGTATTTGAGCCATTGAATGGAGGCCCAGTTTGTAGATCCTGGATCTTTCCCACGTCACGGTGTGAGAATAGACTTAGGCTCTGTCTTCATGGCAACACCCAAGAAAGTCGAAGGCAAATCAGTGACGTGTGAAGTCAATATGTACGTTTAAAGTGTGTATAATGTCCATGCAACCAATTTCAGTCAGGCATAATGTAAGCATGAAAATAGCCTCAGATTACTGTATCTTAATCTGAGAGGAAACTCAAAGGAGGATTAGACTATAACAATCTAAGGCCACTTTACGTGTGAATAAAGGATACATGGGTTCTTAACATGATTTAATTATATACATTAACTTTATACCTTTAGTTGATTCATCTCATCTTTCCCCAGCACCCCTTATAGGCAACCAGCAAGGGACTCACTGAGACATCTTTGTGTATACTATAAAATCTAGTGTTCACTGAATTCTTGTATCAGAGAAAGGAAAGAAAACCAGATGGTTTACATGACCAGTTTAAAAAAGGAGGGCATGCTGTGCTCCAAAGCCTAACATCTGTCCAAAACCTTGCTTCCTGCAATTAAAAAACAAAAGGAGATCATATTTTGCCACTGCTTTTTACACCAGGTATGATATGTTCATGATCACTGCCCAAGACTCTCAAAACCAAATATATTTGCAAACAATTCATAAAATATTAACTTACTGATTTTTGTCCCAAGCCAAATCTCATAAGATCTGAGGCCATAATCCTCTACCAATTAGGCCTCCAATTTTACAAGGAAAGAATCTGAGAATGGAACCTGAACCTGAACCTGAACACTTTTCTGACCCTGGCATATACCTGTTATAGATAGCTTTCCCTGGCATTTCAACTGTTTGTAAAAGGATTATTTTCTCAAGTGACCCAATAGTACAGTCTGTGATCCTGAATGCTTTTACCAATGTCAATGAAGTCCTATAAAAAAGGAGAAAAAGTCTGGTTTAGGCAACCTGGTTTCTTGCCATATGGGAAAGATATGATGTCCATGGGTGATGATGACAAAACCGTTTGTTGTTCTCACAGTCTTGTTCTCGCTATTCCTTTTCAGGAAAAGAGACATGTTATGTATTCAGGAAATTTATGTTTCAGGAATGTGAAATGCATTGGAAATTCACATTTCAGGAAACCCTCATAAACAATCCCCCATTTTTTATATCAAAATGGTACAAAAGAGAGTTGGACAACCTCAACAGATTTGTCAGGTAGTGGTGAAAAAAGTCAAAATAAAAGAAGAAACGGAGTTGGTTAAGGTTGTGTATTCTTAGCACCTCAGATTTTTTTCCATAATTTGTATTTATAAAGTTGTAATTGCCCCCCCCCCCCACCTGCCAACATGGT
>NW_017729009.1:20724181-20734424 GCF_001723915.1 Gavialis gangeticus
CCCCCCCCCCCACCTGCCAACATGGTTGTGAGTACTGCATGAAAACATAGCCAAGAACATAGGACTGGAAGGGACTATCTGTGCCACTGAGTCCAAGCTTCTACAAATTGTAGATAACTATGTAATGGATGTTAAATCCACAAGTATATGCATTCCACCCCTCCCTACATCAACACGCTGTGAGTCACAGAGCACTTCCTAATATCTTATCATAAACCTAGGATCTTTAGGTACAGAAATGACAACACGCCACAGAAAGACAGCTGGAGAGACCAATGCTTTTAGTCAACAAATTATTGTGAGAAATATTAAGCTCTAGTGTATGTGGAACACATACCAATGGTTCCCACATGCAGATTCCCAGGTTGAGGAATAGAAGTAGTGCAACCAGGCACTTGAGAAACCAAATCATTTGGGGTTTCAAACACGAAGAAGTGAGATAGTGATGCTATACTCTATGCAAAAGTCAAGCTTGGTCCTCCTTAGGCCCTGATTCAGCAAAGAATTTAGGGCCTTGTTACAGGTTGCACTTTGAGCTGCTCAGATGTTGATCAGTGTTAGTGCTAGCTCGAGTTTGGAGCAGTCACACTTTCTCTGACTGTCTCCCACCTGCACAGATGTGACTTGGCACTCGAGGGCTGGTGAGCAGTGGCCTGGCTAGGAGCTACAGCTGTGAGTTACCCCTAGGAGGCTGGTGATCACGGACAGGCTTCTACCCCTGGTCTAGGTGATCACGGACAGGCTTCTACCCCTGGTCTAGGTGTAGGGTGTGTGTGTGTGTGTGTGTGTGTGTGTGTGTGTGTGTGTGTGTGTGTGTGTGAGAGAGAGAGAGAGAGAGAGAGAGAGAGAGAGAGGAACACAAAACTGGGAGGTGGAGAGTTGATGGGATAGGACTGAATAATGAACTGGGAGGTGGAAAGGAAATGGGGGGTGGGGGAAATATAGTGAAATGAAGGAAGGCTAAAATAAAAAGAAGCATAAAAAGAAAAGACTTTAAAAAGAAATAAAGAGGAAGTAAATTAAGGAAGGTCTTATGTTTTAATACATTGAGATTTGGAATTGGGATGTGGGGGGTGCTGGTTGTGCTTCCTGGGCTGACTGGGAGGTGAGAGTGGTGAGAGTAGGCACTTGTGGTGGAGTTACTGCCCCTGCACTGGGAAGGAAGACTTAGCTTATAGGGACCCAATTTGGTCCCTACCTTATCCCCCGCCCCTCAACCCGAATCCAGGACCCATCCATACCCTGTGAACTGGTGAGCTAGCATATGCTCTGCAGGCTATGGGGTAGGAAGGTCACATCTGTGAGAGTGGGAAGTGGAGTTGGCTTTGTGCCAGAACCTCCCCCTGGGCAGTAGAGTTCAGGGATGGAAAGGTTATCTGTACAGAGCAGGTGGGTGAGGAAGGGGACTATGCTTCCTGAGATGCTGGAGGACTGCAATTTGGAGAGTTCACCCTGTGAGGAGTGGCCACACATTAATTGAATAAAGCTAAGTAACATGAATTAGAGATAAACCTGTCCTGGAGTGGTATAACTTTAAATCACCTAAAGTCTTTTTAAAACTAGTTTCAGGTATTAATATGGGAACAATCCAGGGGTTAAGGGATCCAGGAGTCACCTAAAATTAATGTGTAACTGTAAGCTGCACAAATATTAATCGTCTTAGTGTTGTTTGACTTAGTGGAGCAATCACATAATAAGGTGAAGAAACTTCTCTGATTGCCTTCACCTGCACAGCTGTGACTTGACTTGCCATGAGAGGCTTGGTGCAGGGGTAGGACTGGGAGCTGTGCATGGCCTCAGGCCCAGGCAGTTTTCTCATAATGTTCCTTGTGTTTTTTCTGTGACTAAAAACCCATTGAGTCCCCCAAATCTGTGCCCCTTTCAATTGGGGAAGGGGTAAAATGTAGTTAAAACATCCCTGGCAACCTTAGGATGGACGCTAGGACCTGGTGTGTGCAGGGGCTGGGGCATGTGTGGCTGAAGGCAGGTTGCTGACCATGGGGGGCGGACCACATGGGAGGTACCACAGATGTTGGGTGCTCCAGGGCTGCAGCGCTGGCTCTGCCTGATGGGCCTGGGGGATTGCTGCCTGGATTGGCTCACTGCTCCCACCGGGCAGAGCCAGCACTGCAGCACTGGAGCATCTTGGGATACTGGAAGACTTCAACTTTGGCAGAATAGCTGTGGGGAATGGTCAGACCTTAAGGGAATCAGAACCAGGTTATGTGGATTAGAGCTAATCTTGCCATGCGTAACATGGCCCTAACAGTGCTCTCACATGATGCTATTTCACACTGTCTCTAAGATCTTTAAAGGAACAGCTCATTAATGAGTAAGGTCTCACATGACAATTTGACAAAGCTTATTTTTGTTCTTTGAATTGTTTTTGTGCACAGTGTTGTAAACTAGGCCTGTACGAATAGACAGCTATTTGATTTGGCTTTGGATCCAGCCAATTGGGATGCCAGCAATCCGATTTGGAGCTCTGGATCAGTTTTCTGCTTTGATTCGGCCAAATCGGCTCTGAAGCTTCGGAGCTGATTTGGAGATCCAGCCATAGGGTATAATGTGGAATCAATGAAATATCTATAACTTTTTTGTTTTTTGTATGATTTGGATGAAACTTGTAGAGATGGTAGCTCCTGGTAAGGCCACAATGTCTTCCAAATGTCAAGAAGATAGGTGCAGGGGTTTTGGGGGAACTGCACCCAAAATTATTGAAGGCAAAACTCATGTCACGTGAATGTGTTACACCACAGGCGGGGTCAGAACTGAAGGAGTGGTGGCCCCTGCTGAGGCCATGAAGTCTGCCAAGTTTCAAGGAGATAGGTTCAGGGGGAGTCTGACTTCTGGGGCCCTGCACCTTTGGCTTCGAACAGGCAAAACTCGTGACATGGGTGACGCTGTGTGTGTTAAGGCGCAGCAGGGTGAAAACTGAAGGCCTGCTAGCCCCTGCTGAGGCCACAAAGCCTGCCAGTTGTTAAGGAGATAGGTGCAGGGGTTCTGGGGCCCTGCACCCCTAGCTGCTGACAGGCAAAACTTGTGACATGGGTGCTGGTGCAACTGGCTGTCTGTCTTGGGGTAGTTGATTGTCTGTATTGATTCTTTCCTCTCCTTAGTCTGTGGTTTTATAGGTGTTAAGCCTTGCTAATTAACTCATTACATTAGCTAGCTACTGTGTATTGAGCTGGTCCCTGAGTGAATCATGATTGACTGGTAACACAGTAGCTTAGCAGCCAGGCCTGCAGTAGTCCTGTGTCTGCCCCCATGTCCCAAGACAGACACAGTTGCACAAGCACCCATGTCATGAGTTTTGCCTGTCAGCAGCCAGAGGTGCAGGGATCCAGAACCCAGAAGCCCTGCACCAATCTCCTTGACAGCTGGCAGGCTGTGTCACCTCCACAGGGGCTACCATCCCTGCAGCTTTCAACCTGCTGCGCCTTAACACACACAGTGTCACCATGTCATGAGTTTTGCTTGTCCACAGTGTGAGGTACATTTTTCCCCAAACCCCTGCACCTTGAAACTTGGCAGGCTTTGTGGCTACCATCCAGGCAGTTTTGACCCCACTGTGGCATAACACATACATGTGACATGAGTTTTGCTTTCAAGATTTTGTGGTGCAGTTTTCCCCAAACCCCTGCACCTATCTCCTTGAAGCTTGGCAGGCTTTGTGGCCTCTGCAGGGGCTGCCATCCCTGCTTTTAGAAATTGAGGTGCAGTTTCAAAGAAACTCTTGCACCCATCACCTTGAAGCTTGGCACAAGTCATGCACTCAGCAGTGGTTACCATCCCTGCAAGTTTTATCCAAATCAGCCAAAAAACAACCAAGTTATAGATATTTCATTGATTCCCTATTATATACTCTATGGCCAAATTGGCTCTGAATCTTTTCCGAAGTGATTCAGAAAGCCTAAAGCTTCCAGCGATTCTATTCAGATTTGTAGATTCAGCTTCTGAATCATCTCCAAATCCAAATCATGATCTGAAGCTTTGCACAGACCTCTTGTAAACCAGGCCCAAACTAATGCTGGCTGTGCTGCTACCTAATTTCCTTTACTTGGTTAACTCAGGAGTAAGGTAACTTGATTTGACTACCTAATGAAAGCAGGCTTCTCTGTTTTCTCTTTCCAAAGTGCAAAACACTGGCATTTTTCCCTGTTTCTTTTCTTTTTAAGTTTTGGCTAACCTGCTCTTCTGGCAAATACAACAGAAACATATTTGCAACATTCTCCCTGAGCTCTACAGTAGTTTAATCATAATGTATCATGATTTGTTTTCAAGTCTTAGCTTGTGTCAAGTAACTTTACCCTAAACCAGATTTAATGAAAAATTTAATTATGATATTAATGAAAATACCCGCTATATTTAATTTTAACATAAACCACATGGATGTCAAATGTAACAAGAACAAGGCCTGAATATTCTGCCTAGGCTCCCTGCCCCCCACCTGTTTTAAAGTACACAATTAATTCCTGTACATCCCGAAGAGTTTATTACTAAGTGGATAAACATTAAGAGTATACTCTACATCATGATTTCCAGAAGGAAAAAAAGTATATTAAAATAAATAAAAGTAAACTGCCTTTGACAAGACAGTAAGATACTTAAAAAAAAAATCTAAGCCTAGTATTTTAAAAAAGGCAATCTCCAGGACCAAATCTACATGACAGAAACTATGGTGGGCATAGTTTTTTTTTAATGCTGGTCTAGGGGATAATTTACTTTAGTCCGTGCTTTTAAATATCCCATTGTACATTTACGCTGGTGATCTGGATGCCAGTTTAATTATCTAATGTCAGGCTCCGTAAGACTGATAAAACTATTAAAACTGAAATTCAATGCCTGACTAGAATGAAGCTACTAAAATTGAAAAATAGCCCCTTCATTTTGTCAGCCTTACTGGCACTACTAAATTTGTGTCCAGTGGAAAAGATGTTATGTTGAAGTAGTGCTGAATGGAGGGCTGTGTTTTTGAGAATCCTTGTAGGGTGACTATTTTAATGCGTTGAGCATTTTGACACTAATTTGATTGACTGCTGTATACATCCTTCAGAAGAAGAAAAAGAGAATCCATTAAAATGTTACAGTTAAATAAAAGCACCCCTCTCCCCCCAGCAAATCGCTTGCTCGGAAGACCTGTTTGCATGAAAAAGAAGCAAGGACATAAGAAGCTCTTTCAAACCAGTAGCATCTGTTTTCTTGTTAAAAAGCATAATTCTCTGCTACTCATTGTGTATTGTATGTCTCCTGTTTAGCCATAAGAAACTCACACTGATTTTTATCAGTTTGATTTAAAAACAATGCTTTTACAACCACCAGATTTAGTAATAGGTTCTGATGGAACAGCTTTTATTTTGTTTAATCAATGGTATTGATTTCCCTTTAAATATAAAGATTGCACAGTTCCAGTCTGGTTGCAACAACACTATTTTAGAGGCAAAGACACTGCCTGGTTTGTTAAGGTCTTTTCTTTAATAAAGCATCCTTGCTTTAACAATAGTGTACTGTTTAGAAAGTATCGTCCTAAATTAGTGGCTTTTTTTTTTGCTTTTAGTAGTGAAAGGTCTATTATATGTTAAAAGAAGGAGTTAATCAGTTTTCAACCTTCTCTGTAATCCTCCTGGATTATTTTGCTATTGATCTTTCCCTTAAAGCATAATTCTCTATATATCTAATATTGTATGCAAATATTTACGGTCTGATTCTCTCACCCTTGTGTTTCCCAGCCTGTGCAGGTCTCATACCGAGTTCAGAAGTACTGTTTGATGTATATAAGGGTGGCAAAGTTGAGCTCATTATTTAGTGTATAATTAATAAATATTTGATGAAAAAATGTGTGGCTAAGTACTCAAGGCATAACACAAGAGGCCAGAGTCCTAATCATAATACTAAGAGTTGGTACCTCTTGGAATTTAATTTGTGGAGCACTGTGCAAATTTTGATTCTTATCTCCAGCTCTCTGAATAGCCGGTAGATATCCTCATTGTAGAGATGCAGAAATGGAGTCACGGGGTGGTTTTACATGAGACGTTATGTCACTGTAGCAACATGCTAGGGCGATGTAGCACTGGCGGGCACGAACTGTGATGCTGCAGGTACGTCGCCATAGCAACGTGCTTCCTTGCTATATAGTGTGTTGCTACGGCGACATAGCAGCTAAAAATACTGGCATGGTGCTATATGGGCTGTTACTGCCCCATCATATAGTACTGCCAATAGGAAGTACTAAATGATGGTGCAGTAAGAATGGCACTGTAGGGGGACGTGTAAACACGCCTACAGGTGAAATTTTTTTAACAAGGCAGTATCAGAGCTGGAATTAGCATTCCTGGCCTCACGATACTAGTTCTTTTATTAGCACATGATGGGATAGATTTAGCTACTAGGCTAGCATGTAGCAACATTTTCCCAGGAAGAAATTGTGAAGCAGATCATCATTACTCCCCTATTCTGTTTGGACTGCTAAAGGGGGAGGAGATGTTCATGAATTGTAACCATGGCTAAACTTTTTTGGACAAGGTATCCTTTTGTCTTTTTTGGCAAGAAAAGTCATTGCTGAGGACATTTCCCCTGCATTCCAAGGGGAAACTTGTAATTAGGTAAAATTACTATTGTTTTACTTAGACTTACACTTTTTTCTTGTGTTATGTTTTTGAAATAAACATCTGATTTAAATTCTTGAGTCTGCCGTTTGTGTTCCTTTCCCTCCCTAGCCTTTTATTTCCTTAATTAATTTTTTTTTTTTACATTATCTCCTCCCCTCCTGCCACCCACCTTTTTTGCTGTGCACGGTGTTATAAACCAGGCCAGAATTAATTCTAGCTTTGCTGCTGTGTACCAGGAGCAAGCTATTTTGATTTGATTGAATGCAGGCTCCTCTGTTCCTTTTTTACAAAACGCAACTCACGGGCACTGTTTGTTTTCAAGTGAAACAGAAAACCAAAATGCTTCTCCCATCTTGCTTTTTTGTGACTTTTCCAGAAGAAAAGGAAAGCAAGAAAATTCTCAAGTTTCAATTTGCAGAAGTTGAAATGAAAGCATTTTGTCTTAAATCTCATTAAAACAAAAAAGATTGGCTTCAAGTTGCAACTCAAAAACAGATAATTTTTCATTTTTTCCTGGGGATTTTAAATGAATTTTGAAACAAAAGAAAAAAGAGAAGAAAACCTTTTTAACATTTCACTTTCTCTACATGTGACACTTCTTCACAAGCAGGTGCTTGCATATATTTTTTTCATCCTTTCTTTAAGAGAGGCTGGGTAGGTCCACGTAGATCTTTCTCGACTTCTTGCTGTTCACTGTCTGCTATCTATTTGCTACTCTGATGCAAGCACAGAAATCTGGAAAGTTGCAGAGGCATTCTTCAAAGCATTAATATTTATTACAAGCAATTAATACTTTCACTCTCAATTTACACCTAAAAGAAGTGATTCAGTTCTGTAGGTTTGTCAAAATGTGTCAATGGTTTTATATGTAGTCACCCAGAATGATGCTCTAGATGTTCCTTGGTTGCTTGTATTTAAGGAATTGTCACCAGTGTCACAAAAAGGGAGCTATAGAAGGTGAGATAACTAATGAAATTCATCCCAGAAGAAAGGGGCAAGTAGGGTTTTGGGGAAACAATGGTCTTGTCTTTGCAGAGCAGATTTATATACATTTATTCTGGGGAGATCAAGACTATCTCTCTAACAAAAGAATAACATTAGTAAAGAGGAAAATATGGTAAATATGATACTTTTTTTACCCTTCTCAAATAGGAAAATGATGGAATCTATTTGGTTTCTTAATGATTAGACATCAAAAAAGTATCATGGTGATGTGACTTACGAACACTTTTAGGGCAGATACGGCCATTACACTTTTACCAGTATAAATGATTGGAAACTGGTTTATAGCCCTAACAGAACAGAAATTTAGCACACACGGACTGCCTTAAAAATGGCAGAACCCTGTCTAGGATTTGCCCAACCCACCAAATGGCAAATATGTGCTCTGTTTGCAACCGATCTAAGATACACCCCTTACAGAAAACGATTTAACTTAGTTCAATTCCATCTCGGGTTTTTTGAATATCTCTACCTAGCCTTAATGGAGAAAATGTGGTATTGTAGTAGATGATTAGTTATTGTCCCAATATTGAGTGCTGTGTCTCACCCTTACCTTGGGGTGTAATGCAATATTTTCTCAGGAGTCTTGTAAACTATCGACATCATATACACGTATTGTATTTTGAGGTAAGGAGAGAAGTGGCTACCATGTCTGGAGTTAGGCAGAAAGCAGGACAGGGTGACAACCTAGAGACTTAATTGGTCAGAGAGAGGCATGAACATCATAGGGTACAGGCTACTTTGTCAGTGCTACAAATGGACTTGCAGAAAGAGAGATTTGAAATAGAGAGGGATTTAAATACAAAGGAAAATCTGACTGCTGGGAGGAGCAGTCAGCCAGGTCGGACCACTCACGGAAGTTCCTTGCTGAGATACAGGACCTCCACTTAACCCAGGAGGAGCACAGTCCCACCAGGGGGAATGCCCTCCTGGATCTGGTTCTGGCCACAGGCGATGACCTGGTGAGGGGACTCCAGGTTCTTGACCACTTGGGTGACAGTGATCATCGCCTACTGGAATTCACCATCCAGCGCAGGGTGTCAAGGGCCTGCAGTAAGGCGGTAACCCTTGACTTCAAGAGGGCCAACTTCAACGAGTTGAGGAGATTGGTAGGAGAGGCACTGGGGTCTTGGAGAGTTGGGGAACTGGGTGTCCAGGATGAGTGGCCGTTCCCCAAGGAGACGATCCTCCGTGCCCAAGGGGTGACAGTCCCAATGAGAATCAAAAGAGGCAAGAGTGCTCAGAAGCCCCCCTGGCTCACCAAAGGCATTCAGGAACACCTGAAAGCCAAAAAGGAGGCATACACCCAGTGGAAGGGAGGGGCTATCAGCAGAGGAGTATACCTCTATCGCTCAGGCTTGTAGTGGGGCTGTTAGGAAAGCTAAGGCAGATACGGAACTAGGGCTAGCATCAAGGAAAAGGACAACAAATGTCCTTTTTTAAATACATAGGGAGTATAAAGAAAGTGCCGGGTAATGTGGGGCCCCTGTGGGATACGCTAGGCAATCTGGTGGTTGTACCAGAGGAAAAGGTAGACCTTTTAAACAATTTCTTTGCCTCCATTTTTTGTGCAGGGACCAGGACTCCCAAGAGTTGTTGAGATTCAGGATGGACTCAGGAGAGACTCTGACAGGCCTAGGGTCAGGGAGGACTGAGTTAGGGAACTTCTGGAGGGGCTGGACGTGTTCAAATCAGCAGGTCCAGCAGTTGTTATTAGAGACTTGGACGAGGGGGTGAAAAGCACCTTGTTCAAATTCGCTGATGACACCAAGATCTGGGGCAAGGTGGGCACACTAGAAGGGAGGGACAGGATACAGCTGGACCTGGACAGGTTACAGGGGTGGGCGAATGAGAATAGGAAGGTGTCACGGGGTGGGGCCTACGAGCGGCCATGATCCCGCTAGGCCCCCCTGCCGTGCCAATTAGGAGATCCAGCACCCTCTAATTCTCGCCCGCCACGTCTTTGATCTTACTAGTTAATATGGGAGGCTGCCTAGGATCTCCTATGATCTCAGGGTGACTTAGTGCACCCCAGCCTTATGGGCTATGCGTGCCTCCTACCTCCCCTTTAGCACGCCCCAAGCCTCGCAGTTCTTCTGGACGTTTTTAGTGTCTTCAATCTGTGCCCTCTCCGGGTCTTTACCCGCGAGCCCTGCCCTCTCTGGGCTCCTGTTTGCGTGCTCTTCTCCTCCTGGCCCCGATCCGTACATCTGCCCCTCTCCGGGACCCTTAACCGCGCGCTCGCCCTTCCCCGGGGCGTCTATACAAAACCGGAGCTGCTCTAGTCTTACACTAGCCCTCCCCGGGCTTCACTCCTGCCGGCTGGCCCCCCCCTTGGGCCTATGCCACGCGCTTCCCGCGCTCTTCCCCTCGCTGGGGCCTGTCTCTGCGCCTCTCGCACCCTTGCCCCTCACGGGGCCTGTCCCGTGCCAAAACTGCACCTGGGGCTCAGGTGGCACGCAGCCGTGCCTGGCCCCTTGACCCTTCTCGGGGTCTTTATGCCACGCGCCTCTCGTGCCCTTGGCTCTCTCTGCGGAGCCTCCTCCCGCGCCTCTCGCGCCCTTGGCTCTCTCTGCGGAGCCTCCGCGCCAGCCCTGTCTCGGGCTTTTACCGGCGCCGGGGCTCAGGTGGCA